>NC_041011.1:9902740-10232511 GCF_004193775.1 Glycine soja
AAAAATGAAGCTTTAAGGAGAAGAACCAAATATACAACAACAAAACCAACATTGATCTTGACCTTGCATTGAACAAAAATCAACAATTAAAAACAAAAAAAATAGATCTAGAGATGCTTGTCTTTGAAGTCATTCATTCAAGTTGTTGTGACGTCATTGTCTTCTCCAAGGTTGTGGCGACATTTGGTCGGCATTGGTTTAGAGGCAAATTTGGATGAAGGACCACCAAATTTGCCTCTATGCAAGGTCGTTCAGAGGGAGGAAAGGGTCAGGGGGAGAAGAAAGGAAAACAAAAAAAGAGGAGGGGGTGAAGGGAAGTGTGGGGAAAGAAGGATGAGATTGAGGGAGGACAGGGGGGTTGCTCTTAGAGAAGGAGGGAGAAATAATGAAGACAAGGAGCAGAGGGTGGAGGTGGAGAAGGAAGGAAAGAAAAAAGAGGAGAGAATCTATTATGGGACATAAAAATGGTTTAAAATTTCAAAATGAGATATATTATTGAAATAAAAAATGAAGGAGATCTTGAAAGAGATGTGATATTGCGGGGTTCAATAAAAAGATAGCTAACATCTCAAAATGAGATCTTCTGTTGGATATGCTCTTATGGATAACTAGAGAAAATAACTACTGGAATCTTTTTTTCATTTATAATGAAATTTTGTCTCATGTTTTTTTTTTTTATTCACAAAGCTCAAATTCAAATCTAGTTAGTCATTTATAATGAACTTTTTTTTCTCAACATGATTTTTTCATCCAGCAAACTCAAATTGAAACCTTACTGAAAGAATTTAAATTCAATTTCACTCATATTAATAACATATATATTAGTGTTAATGTTATTTTAATCATTTTTTGTCTCTTATTCTCATTGGACCAAAATTATTGATGTTCCTTTTTAAGGAAATAAACTATTGATGTTTAAGATTAATACACACATCTTAAGAAATATTCATTACTACTATCACAAAATATATATATTTAGCTTTAAAATGCACCAATTTAATATCTATTATGAGAATAATCATAGAATATATCACAATTATAGGTTATGTTAAATAAAAGGTATATATGAAAAAAATGATTAAGAAGACTTAAAAAGCTATAAAATATCATTAACTTTAGGAAGAAAAGAAAATTAAAATATGAATAATTTTGTTGAGATGGAGTATTTTTAAGACACAAATTAATATACCAAGATGAAAGATTCTATAATAATTAGTAATTTTTTTAACCGTTGATCTTTGACCTCTTGTTAGAACTTCAAGTATTCTTAGAAGCTTTTAGTCCATTAAATTGACTATAAAATTAATGTTTATTTCGAAATTTAGTCACACTTTAATTTTTTTATCCTAAACACTCAAAAAAATTAGAAAGGTTAAAATATGTATTTAATTATCATTAATATGAAAATGTTTAAAAATCATTTATATAAAAATTTAAATATGTTTTTTATTGTTACAAAATTAAAATATATTATTTTTCCTAAAATAAGGATTAGACATTGAAACATGCATATATTATTTTTTTATATCAATTATATGTCTAAATTAATAATGTAAAAAAACATCAAATTTATATAAATTATATATATAACCGATATAAAAATTTATTATCATAGATTTGGATAAAAATCCAAATCTACATCCGAACAAAAAATGATATATTTTAATTTTATAAGAATGAAAAATATATTAAAAAAATTAAAAAAATTAAAATATCTTCATATTTACAAACATGAAAAATGTATTTTTTTTAAAAAAAAAATTCAATGTCTTAGAGCGTGCTTTATGTGTTGATCGAGAAAGTATCACTATAAAACTGGCCCGAGCAATTAATAATCTGCCAACGTTGGAAACCATGGTGCAGGCTTCAGGCTGCATCGCAAGTGTACGTTGGATATATTATATCATGGCTCTTGCTTCCTTGCCTCGGGTTTAGACTTTGTGGCGGCTTTGACATTTTATTATAAATATGTTCATTTCAGTGCTGTCTTATTCAGTACACATTGACTAAATCTGGGTCACCATGACCACGTGATACATTTCATGATTCTAATGGCCGACAAATTCTCCTTACATCATCACCACCATCATCAAACTATTTTTTTTTCTCTACTTAGTACTTTTCTAGTCTTTATGTTGTTTTTGTTTTGATTATCACTTTTTGTCTCACGCTCGTTTTGTTCATGTTAGTTCTTGAACTTTTCTTTAATTTTGAACGCAATATGAAAGCTATGTATGTAACCCTATGAGAATACAGTAATCCAGAGAAGAATGGTCCCTTATTATTACTATTATTTTTAACAATGATTTTCACTTTCTTTGAGATGTGTAAAGTACGCGGAGAAAAGAGTAATATGTGAAAAATAGTAAAAGAAAAATAAGTTTAGGATTTTTATTTATTTACATATTTATATTTTTTATTAGATAAAGTAAAGCAGGAGGAGAATTTTCCTTTTCTTTTTCTTGGACGAACCCAAACACAGGAAGGGAATGCTCCTCTACTCCTCTGTTATCTTCTTTTAGTTTTTGAATAATTAGTATTTTATATAATCTGTATAATCTATAAAATAAATTTTCATTTTTATATAGCTCAAAATTATCATAAATAAATATTTTTTAATATATAATTTATTTTAAATAAAATTTGTAATAAATAATATTTGAAAATATAAATTGTATTTTAGAATAAATAATTTAAGCGTGATATAAGGTTATTTTTAATTATTGATGTTTTATAAAAAACATTAAATATTAATTTAGAAATAAAGATGAAAAAAATAAATTGAAAGATATAAACATTTAAGAAAAGCTATTTATTTGATATAAGATAAAAAGGAGAGTGGTTTAAGATCATTAAGAAAGAAAAATTTTAGACTAATTATTGAAGCAAATTAAATTTAAAATTAAAATTAAGAAATAAAATTAAAAAGAATAAAAATAAAATTAAGTAGGATAAGATCGACATGTTCAATGAGAGTGAGAATGATTCCTATAAAAAAAAACACTCATTCAATATTAACTCCTAAAAACACTATATATCATTTAAGAATAATTTTTAAAGTAAAAACAATTATTAAATGATAGCTTCTAAATAATATTATTGTTGCTTAATAAAGTGATAAAGATCTAATCAGCCAACCCAAATACCCTTTGTGTGACATTAGAGGTCTCATGAATAGGTTCAAGACTAATTATAGGGATTAAGTAAAGTTTAAATCAAGTTGGGTTAGTTTCACCAAAATGGGTTATTTTCTACAAGTTGATTAATGTTAAGCGCAACTTGAACACAGCATGAAAAATCCAAATTCACATGATCAAAGAAGCATTCTTGAGCTTGAGTTTAATTAGTTTTTTTGGTTGCATATTTAATTAGGACCTAATTTCTTGTTTTTATGTAATTGTTGCACTTATTTTTGGCAGAATAAGTTCAAATATCTTTTAATATTTTCTAGGCCAATTTTTGGTGTTTTTGGGCTTTTTAAACCATTATATGATAATTAATGATACTTAATGAATCATTGTGGTGGTTAATGAAAAATAAGTGCTTAGCGAAATGTTTAGGGAATCTGGGTCGTAGAAAAAGAACAATAGGATAAAAATGAAAGAAAAAAGAGTAAAAATGGTAGATTGATGTGATAATTAAGTGACATAATGAGAAAAGAAAGATATATAAGGAAAAAAATTAGTTCCTTTAAAAAAAGAGAGAGAAAAAGTAGTATATGGTATAATGACTATTTCTTTTATTCATTGGCTTTTTTTTTTTCCTTTTAAGATGCCAAACAAATCCTATTAGTTATAGGTTAAGGGAGGGAAACTAAGGGTGATAATAGAGTGGGTCAATAACAAGTTATTTTAATAAATTATCCCTGTCCCTATATGGCCAGGATGAATTCAAAGACATCTTTAAAAGAGTCAGGTATATGAAAAATTAAAATTCATATATAGAAAACTTGCAAGAAAATGAGAAATTTAAGAAATAATTTATTTTTAATATATTGTTTAATTTTAATTTTAATATTAATTGTTGTTATAATTTAAATAATTTATTTATAATAATAGTTAAATTATTAACTTTTATTTTTAAAAACATAAGTATATATAATAATTTAATACTTATAATATATATATATATATATATATATATATATATATATATATATTATTGAATGCTTCACTATTTGGATGAGAGTTAATTATTCTATATATCGTCTAATTTTTCTTCGTGAACATTTCTAGTTTTGTCCACAAAACCAAATTAAATTGCAGCAATATAATTAGATGTTAAATTGTTAATTATATATTCTTGAATGCTTCATTATTTGGATGAGAGTTACAACTCATAAGCCAAACAGAAAAAAAAATTATATACTTTTATAGTATTACACTGATCAGTCCTCTACACATACAATTTGCATAATATTATATAATTAAATTGAAAATATGTTACAATGAAAATTTCAATTAAATCTTAATTATAAAATATATTATTATTAGAGTACTAAAGATTTTTTTCAGAGCAACAGATAAGATGCGTATATTAAAAAAACTATCAGTAAAAGTTGACTTTGTAATTTGTTTTATTTTGGGCGTATTGTTGAAGGAACAAATTACAGGGAAAACTATTTGCCAAAAACTTTACATGCTTAATATTTATATATGCATACTTTAAAACATTTTCATACTAAGATTTTTTGTGACTGAGTCAAACTAGATTGCTTGCTGTGTATTTTTTTAATGTATGTACGCAATATAGCCGAAGTATATTTTTTAATAAGAGGTGCTCATGTTATTTCTTCCCTTCTTTTTTAAAATATCTTATAAAAATGAAGTTTATCACAAATTTAAACGCTGACACATCAACACCCTTACTGATATTGCATATATTAAAACGTAGAACAATGAAGTATCTCTAACCTCCAAAAGTCTGATATTGCGAGCTTGATTCCAGCTGCGTGCTCATTGTTATCATACTTTTATAATGAGGTGTTTCTTAGAAAAATATGAAAGAACAACATAATCATGTAGTCATCTAAATATGAACAAGCTAAAATAAATGAAGATTAAGGTATGTTTGAATATGTTTATAGAATAATCCTCTCCAATCATTTTCAAATTCTAACGAGTTTCGAGATTGTATAATAATAAGGCGACACCTATATTATAATTATAAAAGTAAAACTAAATAACTATATTCGTAAATTAAGTTATTTAATTTCATTTATGGCAAATATGTATGTTTGTTATGGCTGCGGTCGAGGTTTAGATTTAGGTTATATTTAATAAGGTATTTTAGTTAATTTTTAATTAAAAAATTTATTTGATTGTTTGATAAATAAATTATATTTAGTAGCTTTTAGTGTTTTTTAAAATATTACTTGAAGTAGTATTTTTTAAATGCTTGTTTCTAATTTTATTTTTTATAATTTCTTTCACTTTTATCTTAATATATTTATTCATTTTTTCTTGTTTTCTTTTTAAAATAAATCATGATTTTTACATTTTTTTAATTATTTCAATGACTAATTTTATTAATTTTTAATTTAATAAGCTAATTTTTAAATTTTTAGTTATTAACTAATTTTTCTATTAGTTTTATCCAACATAAGCTTAATATATTCAATTTATTGGAGGAAATTAAAATGCCTCGGGATATTGTTGTCTAATGTCTATTAACATTTGCTTAACCAAAATTAAAGAATTATTGACAATTTTTTATCATTAATATTAGAAGTTACAAGAATTTTAATGACGATTTTTTAAAAAATATTACATATAAATTATTTTCTCACTAGATTTATATTCTCTTATAATACTCCATTCTCTTATTGTCCAGTTTTATATAGTATGCTCCTTTATTTTATTTTTAATTTTAAAATGTGGGTTACTTACATATAATGATAGTCTCATTTAAATTTTTTTCTAGTGAATGCGAGATTCCACATTCACACCCATGAACCAATTAATTAAATAAGTCTACTAATGTATTCATATTTTTTAACTAGCTATTGCATTTTACACATTCACACCCATGAATCAAATAGATTTGTTTTTCTTATATAGGAAGGTAGTATTTTTTTTTTATATAGTAAATACAACTATACAAGGTGTCAACAAACAACAAGTTATATATGATTATTCATTAATTAGGGTGAATTATTTTTATAGTTCTTAAACTCTTTAGGGTTTTTTTTTTAGTTTTTGAATTTTTTTTATTTTTATTGCAGTTTTGAATTCCTTATTTTTTTCATCTTTACTTTTAATTTTTTCAGGGACTAAAAGTCATTATAAAAAAAAAGTTTAAGAGATTTAAAGTAAGGAAGGAAAAAAAAGTTAAAAAACTAAAAATACCTAAAAATAAGTTTAACGACTATTTTTTTAAAAAAATTAAAGATTAAAAAGATATTATATCTTGTTAATTAAAGAAAATAATGATGTTAAGTTTTGATTATTTTCAGATTTATTTTTTCTTATATCTCTTTTTATCTTTTTCTTTTTCATTATACTAGTACATATGGTCTTTTATTATGGGATCAAGACTTCTAACAAAACATTTATCATTCTTTTATTTTTAAATATTTTACATATATATGTAAGTTTGTTAGGTAGTTATTATGTTTATTTCCTTCTTTAGTTTGTCTTTCTCCTTTTATATATATGTAGCTGACAATTATCAGTCAGACACTTGTAATCTTCTTGTTGATCAATATAGATTCTAAGGCTTTTCCAGTATCTTTTCTTCCTTTCTATGTGTACTTTCTTTTCAAGTTATCACAAGATTAATAGCTTCAATAATGGTATCAGATGAAAAAGAATATCTACGATCATATTCCTTATTGGGCTTGTGATCTTCCCTTTGTGTCTCTCTTCTCCTAGTCATTCTCACATCAGCTTTTCAGGTTTGCATTCATGGCAGAACAAGTTAAAGATTCCAGTCAAGATCTCTCTCATCCACTGTTTCTAAACCATTCAGATGGACCAGGACTCATCCTCACCTCACAGCCTCTTGATCACAAGAACTACACCACATGGAGCCGGGCAATGATGGTAGCTCTTTCGGTGAAGAACAAGGTGGCCTTCATAGATGGTTCCCTCTCGATGCCAACCACAACAGATCCTACATATGCTGCATGGACATGTGGTAACAATGTTTTCATTTCTTGGCTTTATAATTCTATTTCTAAAGATATCATTACTAGCATTTTGTTTGCAAATACGGCTAAGGAAATTTGGGATGATTTGAAAACAAGATTTTCTAGAAAGAATGGCCCAAGAATTTTCCAATTGAGAAGGAAACTAATGTCATTACAACAAGGAAATGATGATGTTAGTACCTAGTACACCAAATTAAAATTTGTTTGGGAAGAACTCTTAGGCTATAAACCAACCTTCCAAAGCAAATGTGGAGGGTTACAAACTCTGCAAGATTACAATGAATCTGAATATGTCATGTCTTTTTTAATTGGTTTAAACGATAGTTTTGCTCAAATCCGGGGTCAGATTCTTCTCTCTGATCCTCTTCCCCCTATTGGTAATGACTTTTCTCTTGTTATTCAAGAATAAGCACAAAGAGAAATTGTTGTCAATCACATACCTTCTCTAAACTCTAACAATATATGGCCTTTGTTGTCAATTCTACAACCAAGAACACTACTAATGATAAGAGTAGAAATCCCAAGAAAGAGAGACCTCAATGTGCTCATTGCAGCATGTTGGGTCATACAATAGACAAGTGTTACAAACTTGTTGGCTATCCTCCAAATTACTTCAAGAACAAGCCTCAACATACTGTAAATCAGATAACTGATTATGCTGAGTCCTCAAATCAAGGTGCAAACAATAATCTTTCTACTGCTCAATGTCAATAGGTGATTAACTTCTTGACAAATCAATTGAAAACTGAGAACAATGTTGATACTCTTGCCACAAATGTTTCAGGTATATGCATGAATACTAATTTTGATTTCAATGTTTCTTATCATTATTGGATTATCAACTTGGGAGCAACCTCGCATATATGTTGTTCAAAAGAACAATTTAATTCTTTTAAATGTTTACATGATTCTCATATATTATTACCTAATTCCACCAAGGTAAAAGTTGAAGGGATAGGAAGCATAAAACTAAATGATGACATCTTCTTGCACAATGTGTTGTTTATTCCAACATTTAGATTTAACTTGTTGTCCCTTCTATCTTTGATAAATGACAATTCTTTCCAGTTTACTATGCAACCTAACAGTTTTGTTCTTCAGGACCTCAAGACATTGAAGAGGATTGGTACCGCTAGACAACATCAAGGACTACTTCTTTTCGATTTCCCTAAGTCTTCTTTTCATAATACTAGTATACAATCATGTAATGTTGTTAAATATGAAACTTGGCACCATAGATTAGGCCACATACCTATACCTGTGTACAAATTAATTTGCAATAATGTTCCTTTATCCTCTATTGATTCCAAGTTTCATTGTGAAGTGTACCCCATTGCTAAACAAAATAGATTAGCTTTCATTAACCAAAACAATTGTAGTGTTGAATTGTTTGATTTAATACATGCTGACATCTGGGGACCCTTTAGGGAAGTTACTTTTGATGGATTCAAATATTTTTTAACATTAGTAGATGATAAAAGTAGGTTCACCTGGATATACCTTCTCAAAAATAAATTTGATTGTCTCTTTATTATACCACAATTTTCTCATATGTGGAAAACCAATTTAAAACCTCTATCAAAAGGTTCAGATCTGACAATGCAAAAGAGCTTGCCTTTTCAGATTTCTTTTCAAAGAAAGGTGTCCTACACCAATTTTCCTGTGTAGAATGTCCACAGCAAAATAGTGTTGTAGAAAGGAAACACCTTCATATTTTAAATATTGCTCATGCCTTGATGTTTCAATCCAATGTACCATTAAAATTTTGGGGTGAATGTATCAAAACTGCAGTTTTCTTGATGAACAAGACCCCTAGTCCTATTCTGAAAGCCAAGTCACCATTTGAGATTTTATATGCAAAACTTCCTAACTATGTTGACTTCAGGACATTTGGAACATTATGTTATGCCTCCACTTTGATATCCAGCAGACACAAATTCTCACCTAGAACTGTTGCAGCTGTGTTCCTTGGCTACTCTCAAGGGTATAAAGGTTACAAGCTTCTCAATCTGTCCACTAAACAAATCTTTATATCCAGAGATGTGAAATTCTTTGAGAATATATTCGCTTTCAAAAACCAACAATCCAACAACAGTGACAGAGAGTTGTTCGACCCCTATGTCACTCCTAATCTCATCACCTCCAATAACTCAGATGACACAAATATCACATCTATCACAGAAACACCACAACATACTCCATAACCTGCTCAGTTAGATCCTGCTACAACTATTCAACTTGAAATTCCTATTGAAGAACCCCTAAGAAGGTCTACCCGGGTTTCAAACCCTCCAAGACATCTCATTAATTATCATTGCTAGAATGTGACCAACATTAATAAAGTCACCTACCCTATATAGAATTACTTAGACTACTCAAAACTTTCTAATTCCCATAAACACTACATTTGCCAAATTTCATAAAACTATGAGCCTCAAACTAATAGCCAAGCAATCAAGCATAAACCATGGCAAGAAGCTATATCTGTCAAGTTGATGGCCCTGGAGATCAATAACATTGGAACCATTATTCCTCTACCTCAGGGAAAGAAACCTATCAGTTGCAAGTGGATTTTCAAGTTGAAACTGAATTCGGATGGGACAGTTGCAAAACATAAAGCTCGGTTGGTTGCTAGAGATTTTACACAACAATATGGGTTAGATTTTCAAGAAACTTTCTTTCCTGTGGCAAAAATAACTACCTTAAGGTTATTGATATCTCTAGCAACATCAAATGGTTGGCATCTAGCTCAACTAGATGTCAACAATGTCTTCCTCAATGACACTCTTTCAGAAGAAATATTCATGAACATTCCACAAGGCTACAAACACAGTATCACCAAGGGACCCAATGAACCATCGGTTTGCAAGCTGAATAGATCTATATATGGATTCAAACAATCTAAGTATGATTACTCATTGTTTACTAAAGGAGAAGGAGATAATTTCATAGAAATTTTAGTTTATGTTGATGACATTATCCTAGCTAACCCAAGTCAAGAAATCATCTCTAGAGCTAAGACAATTCTGAAAGAGCACTTCAAACTGAAAGACCTGGGAGATCTAAAATTTTTCCTAGGCCTGGAGCTATTTAGATAAAAAGAAGGCATTTTCATGTGTCAACGACATTACACAATATCTATCCTAGAAGATTGTGGAATGCTTGTCTGCAAACCATTTTCGATTCCTATGGAAGCAAATAACACATTGACAGCTAACTTAGGAACTAAGCTTATTGATCCAGGATCTTACAGATGACTCGTTGGCATGCTTTTGTACTTAACTATATCTAGACTAGATATATGTTACTGTGTGCATAAATTAAGTCAATTTGTCTCCAACCCCTATACAAACCACATGCATGCTGCAAACATGTTACTTTGGTACCTTAAGCACACTGTTGGTCAAGGTACTCTTTTTAGAGCCAACTCAGACACAAAATTACATGCATATGTGGATGCAGATTGGGGATCATGTCCTGAAATTAGAATATCAACCACTAGCTTCTATATCTTTTTAGGAAATTCCTTGGTTTCCTGGAAAGACAAAAGATAGTAAACAGGTCCTCAACAAAAGCAGAATACAGGTCCTTGGCTTGTCTCTAGTGAAATTACATGGATTCAAAATTTGCTTACTGATTTCAATATCAGAACTTCTTTTGTTGTTGTCTATTGTGATAACCAAGTAGCAATTCATATTGCTTCAAACCCCATTTTTCATGAGATGACCAAGCACTTAGATATTGATCTACATTTTGTCAGGGAAAAGGTTTCTCAAGGGATTCTGAAGCTCATAGATGTCCAAAAGTACCACCAACTTGCAGATATTTTCACCAAAGTCTTACCCCGAAATACTTTTCTTAGCATCATTTCCAAGATGGGCATTGACAACATCTTCCTCCCATCTTGACGGGGGGTATTGGATCTAGACTTCTAACAAAACATTTATCATTCTTTTATTTTTAAATACTTTACATATTAGGTTGTTATTTTGTTAGGTAGTTATTATGTTTTCTTTTCTGTTTATTTTCTTCTTTAGTTTTTCTTTCTCCTTTTATATATATGTAGCTGATAATTATCAGCCAGGCACTTGTAATCTTCTTGTTGTTGATCAATTAATACTGATTGTAAGACTTTTCCAGTATCTTTTCTTCCTTTCTTCATGTACTTTCTTTTCAAGTTATCATAAGATTAATAACTTCAATATTTATATAAGAAATAATTTATAATGTTTTTTGGATTTTAATTATAAGAAATGTGTCATCACTTTCAAGTGTGTTAATTGTTAACTTTCTTTAATTTTATACCTTTGATTTATTGTAAAATTTATTAATGAGATATCACTTATTTGTCATGAAAGTAGTCGTACTTATTGAGTTATTAGAATATAACTCATATCGGGTTAGTTTAATTTTATTTTCTTAAATTATGAGTAGTGTTATTATATATAATTATCACTTAAACTAAATAATTCTATGAATGGTCTTGGGATAAATTTTAATTTATGATATTATTAATTAAAATTAACTAATTTAAATATTTTTTTCTGTCTTAATTAAATTTGACTAATTTAACATCTACAACTCTGTTGTTTACTTTCTTTTTTGGTTTTTTTTATAGATTCCACTCATGTCACATCCCATAAGGAAATGTAAAAAAAATATTACCCTTGAATATTTAAGGAATATTCTTACTCAAAATTCTCTTATCTGTATTTGTGATAAGAAAATTGTCCAAAGCAAAATCAAAATAAAACTATAAAAATTTGTAAAATGAGTAAAAATAAAATTATACTCGCCAATATTTTAAATACCATAGATAGGCATGTCAATTAAAATTGAACTCATAAGTACTCATTGGATCCCACTTTGATTTTGATGGGAAAAATCACTTTGACGGGAGTTGGAGTTAGTGTAGGATTTTCCCCAACTTCATGTATGAAGCAGATTGGGGTTGAGTTTGGGTATGTCACTCCGCGTCTCATCCTCATATCCGCCTCGCTACACATATTTTATAATTATTAATAATATAGTTATATATTTATATACAATTATTTTATATTTTATTATTTATAATTATTAAAATATAGAATAATTATTTTAATAGTTAAATAAATAATATTATAATTATAAAAAAATTAAAATTATACATTTACTTAAAATATAATTCAATTCTTAAATATGTTTGATATTTGTTCTTTATTAAATTATATATAATGATTGAATTAAAATATAATTAATAATTTAATCTATGATTTATTTAAAGTATATGAATAAATATTTTTTAATTTGAAATGAATTTTTTGAAACTGATAAAACCTAATGATGATGGAATTAAATTTTATTTTTTACTCTTTTTTTTATAAATATGAACTCAAACTTGTTCTGGGAACAAGATGAAAATAGTCAAACCCTCCTTTGGCCTATTATGTTTTCATCCTCACCATAGACAAATATACAATTTTCATTAATAAAAAATTTAGATTAAATTATTTATTTGTTCCTTATAGTTTCATGATTTTTATTATTTTAGTTCTTATAGGTTGAAAGTGATCTTTTTAATTCCTATAGTTTATATTTTAATTTTCTTTTAATCTCTATAATTTAAAAGTGTTTTTTTTAATTCTTATAGTTTCATGATTTTTACTTTTTTAGTCCCTATAGTTTTCAAATGACATATAAAAACTGAAAAGAACATTTTTAAACTACAGAAACTAAAAAAGAAAATTAAAATATAAATTATATAGACTAAAAATACCATTTTTAAACTATAGAAATAAAAAGGTAAGAATCGTGAAATTATAGAAATCAAATGAATAATTTAATTAAAAATTTTATTTTATTTTTAGTATAATAGATGAGAGAGAAAAAAAAGAACAAATGACAAATTAACACGTGGTTGGGTCAAAGGAACTGTGCCAACTGGAATGTAAGTAAGAAATCCAGCGAGTGAAGTTGAGAGTTGAAACAAAGTAGATCAGGATGGCACCGTCATTCAAATGAATCTCACTCTTTTTTTTTTTTTCGTTTTTGCCCTTTTTTGTTTGGTTGGACCAATTAATCTGAAATCTGAATCTCAATTCTCAACACATCGAAAATTCCACTAAAGTTTCTTAATTTATTATGTACTGTGTCAACAATTAATTTATAATGTCGGCTAAAGGTCAACCTTAACGTTTAACGGAAACCTGCATGATTTGGGGCTAGAAAATGGAGAGAGAAACCAACGAACACAACCTAAAGAGAAAGTCAAAGGGGTAAATCATAAATGCCACAATAATTTCCAAGTCTTAAAAAAAATCCCTGCATTCATGAACTATTAATTTCTTTCATCTCCCCCCTCCTTTTTCTATTTTTAATTTGAATTTAAATTTGATAAATGTATAAGGATTTTACACGCAGTGTTATTATTTTAAAATAGCTGGAATTTTTTTTTCCCTTAAAGTTTAAAGTTTACAAGTTAAATTTGTGACAAAGAAGCTTACAAAGGCGTTGAACTAGTAATTAGGACAAAATAAAAAGTAGCCGTTAGAACCGCTCCTAGAGTAAGGCAATATTGAAAACCTTCTATTTTATTTAACTTTCTTCCTATTAAAAAAATGTATTATTATTCCTTTCACTCTCTCCGGTCCATTGATTAATGGAGTATTATTCTTTCTTTCTTTCAAACTATTGAGTAATGTGTTAGTTAAACAACATGCACCTTATTATTGTTTATGATGGAAAGAAAAAAATGTTAACAAAATTGATATGATCCATTACGATAACTTGATAATAACTTTGCATCTTAATTATTTTGGAAATAAATTCTGAATAAAATTGTCATAATTTTAAAATATTTTTATTTCAATCCAGAATAAACGGAGTATTAAGATGTGGTATACGTTCCTAAAATGACATTTATAGCGCATTTAAAGCTTAATAAATAGAGGTATTCATGAAATGAGTTAAAATAGAATTGACTTGATTAAAATTTATTTGGCCTAAAAATTTGAGAAAATTTATTTGATTTTAAATGCAATTTGACCGAAACTCAATAATGTATGAAAATATGAAGATATAATTAAGTCAACCTAATTTATTAACATAATATTTATTACTATTAAATATAACTATATCTTATAGAATTAATATATATAACTAAAATTAAGATATATTTTGCTATTATATATTTCAAAGTAAATAATATCAATAAAAATATGATAGCTAAAAAAATCTTTTTATTAATATATACTTAATATATATATATATATATATATATAAGTTTTAATAAATGAAACATTAAATATTTAGTCAAATAGACTGAAAATACAACTCAAATTGGCCTCTAAAACAGATCAAATTCTTTTAAATGAATTTGCAATACCAATATTGTAGTGTGATATTGTTAACAAATAATTTGTACCTTAAATATGTATCTTAGGGCATTTATAATGAGAGTTTCTTAAGTAAAGAAAATATTTTTCATTGTTTCTTTCCTATTTCAGCAAATCTACTTGACAAAAGGAGAATTTCTTAAAAATAAAATTTATATTTTTTTGCAAGAAATTATTTTTTAGAAGAAAAAAAATAATATTTATTTGACACATAATAATATCATGATTAAATAAAAATAAAAAAATATAAGTTTCTTAGAATTAGAGCAAAATTATATATGAATGTCTTATAATAACATAATACTGTGCATCACAAAAATTATCAGAGATCAAAAAAATAACTTAAAAAACTCATATTGGAGATGTTGTTAATAATTCAAATAGTTAGTCCTTAATTTTTTTTGTCTAAAAAATAGTTGGAGTTCACAAAAAAGAAAAAAAAAGATAGAAGTCCCAAGTCCCAAAAGAGAACGGTTGTTAAAGTTAAACCCTACATGCAACTTGTGTCAGAAATTAAAATTAGTTTTGAGTTGATCAAGTTGATGTTGGTGAATGGTCACCACGTAATTAAAAGTTGAGCCCTTCCCATTAGTCCCATCCCTTGCAGGAGTTAATTAGAAAAGTCGCTGTTGTTCGTCAGAAGAAGGAGCTTCATTTTTCCGTGTTTTGACTTTCCCCCCAATTTGAACACGCAAACACTATATATTACAACCACCCACCCAACACCCTCTCTCGTCTTCCTCACAACAAAACCAAATCAAATCTCTCACAAGTCAAAACTCAAGCTCCATATTTCTTTTTTCTCTTTACACCTCTGAATTCATTTCTTCTCACATGGACGAGATCGACGTGCCTCCTTTCTTCGTATGCCCTATCTCATTAGAGCTCATGAAGGACCCCGTTACGGTCTCCACCGGCATCACCTACGACCGCCACAGCATCGAGAAGTGGCTCTTCGCCGCCGTGCCGAAGAACAACACGTGTCCCGTCACGAAGCAGCCCCTCCTCCCGGACCTCACTCCCAACCACACGCTCCGCAGGCTCATCCAAGCCTGGTGCACCGTCAACGCTTCTCACGGCGTCCAGAGAATCCCCACGCCAAAACCTCCCGTCGACAAAACCCTCATCGAGAAGCTCCTCCGCGACGCCTCGGCTTCCGATTCCCCGAGCCTCCAGCTCCGGTCCCTCCGAACCCTCAAGTCCATCGCCTCGGAATCCCAATCAAACAAACGCTGCATCGAATCCGCCAAAGACGCAGTTAGTTTCTTAGCATCATTTATAACCACCACTGTCACCGTCACCACTACCACCGTACTCCTCGATGACGTCGAGTTGGAAATAAAAACAAGTATAGCCCACGAAGCATTGAGCCTTTTACACAGCATTCAGCTGTCAGAATCCGGTTTAAAGGCTCTGATGAACCATCCAGAGTTTATAAACTCTCTAACCAAAATCATGCAGAGTGGAATCTACGAGTCACGCGCCTACGCGGTTTTCTTGCTGAATTCCTTATCCGAAGTGGCGGATCCGGCGCTGTTGGTTAACCTAAAAATTGATTTGTTCACTGAACTGGTTCAAGTTCTTAAGGATCAGGTTTCGGAGAAGGCCTCGAAGGCGACGCTGAGAGCATTGATCCAGGTGTGTCCGTGGGGGAGGAATAGGGTGAAGGCGGTGGAGGCCGGAGCAGTGCCGGTTCTGGTGGAGCTTCTTCTCGAATGCAAGGAGAGAAAACCAATTGAAATGATGCTTGTTTTGTTGGAGATTTTATGTCAGAGTGCTGATGGAAGGGCTGGTTTGTTGGCCCACGCGGCGGGGGTGGCGATAGTGGCGAAGAAGATTCTGAGGGTGTCCACGATGGCCAACGATAGGGCGGCGAAGATTCTGCTTTCGGTGTGCAGATTCTCTGCCACCCACGGCGTGGTGCAGGAGATGCTGCAGCTTGGGGTGGTGGCGAAGATGTGTTTGGTGCTGCAAGTGGATAGTGGGAACAAAGCGAAAGAGAAGGCTAGGGAGATTCTGAAATTGCATGCTAGGGCTTGGAGGAACTCGCCTTGCATACCTCACAATTTGCTTGCTTCGTTTCCAATGAGTTCCTGAAAGAAAAGAAAAACGACTTTCTTTTGTTCGAGACACGTTTCGATACTAAGTGTAATTGTTACTTTGGCTGAAAATTTCAGATCTTGATTCGCGGACGTTGTGGGAAACTACTTCCTTATGCGAGGCCTAGTTTGCGGTGAAAGGAAACCCAAATTAAATCACAGTTTTGAGTTTTCAATTTCCTAGCTAGCTAGCTTCTTTGCTCGATTCTTGTTTCTTGTTTCTTGTTTTGGATTTTGGTGTACAGAATTGTTTGGGATCGGAGCAGAGGATAGGTGTGGGCTTCAAATGTTGCCCGAAACAAATTCGAAATTTACTGTGAATTGCATGTAGTTAATGGAATACTGACACAAACTCATTTCATCATATATACTGAGTTTTTTTTTTGGTGTACTTCATTGTATTGATTTTGTGTTTTTCCCTCCGTTCCTAATCCTTGGTTCTTTTTAACTTTGTATTGTTGTTTTAAGACCTTGATTGTTTTAGAATTCCAACAAGTAAATATGTGTTTTTTGCTCAATTATATCTTTACAATTTATGGAATAATTAAGATTATTTTTTAGTGGAGTGTTGATAATTTTGATTTTTACAAAGTAATATAGTGGAGTATTAATATATTATTTTTAATTCATAAAAATATAATATTATGAGTGAAAAATACTGAACAACCTAAAATTAGAAACAGAGGGACTACTTGATTCATGTGATTCCGGGCCACTTCCCAATGCGATTGAACGTGAATCTATTACAGAGCTTCAACGTGATTCAACAGGAAAAAAAATTACTCCATTTCTCTATATTTATGTTCTCTTTTTCCGCCTTTAGAACCAATTTCTTTTGGAACTGATGTGGTAAGGATTTGAATATGAAAAGTGTTTCTTAAAGAAGAAAATGCCTATTATATTAAAAATAGTAAAATTTTCTTTTATTTTTAAAATATTTTTTATATTTTTAATACCAAATATACCAACTTATGTTAACAAAATTTGAAAATAAACTAACACCTTATATTACGGCAATTTTAGATCTCAATTAGTGATGTGTTCAGTTGGTAATAGTAAAAAATGTTCGATTTGATAAGTCTTGATGAACGCATTTTCAATTAACATATTATTGATGTCACTTAACCCATTATTAGTTGGGTTTGAAATCTTTATTATCCGAAAGTTATTTTAAGTTTTGATTGATCCGAAGTAAATTCATTTATGGGAACAGAAGTTCTCCCAATGACTTTTTTATTTCATCCTAGCTAGAGGATCTAACTTAGATCGGTACTTTTACATAAATAAATAAATAAAAACTTATATCTTAAGATAAATGTTAACTAGTTTGTAATAAAAAAAAGATAAATGTTAGTTAATGTCTTAAGAATATTGATTAAAGAAGTAAAAAAATAAAATATTTTATTGGGAGGTGAAAAAATGCTTTCCTCTTTGATATTTAAATGAGTAATTTTTAATATAACTTTTTCTGTTTAAATGCGCTCTAACCAGTACCCTTGGTTAGCCAAGATTCCTTACTTAAACATAATTAAATTCTTTCCCATTTTCTTTTTGTGGAAAAATTCTTTACCAGTTAACTAAATAAGTACTTATTAATAACATTGATTATTAATCATATTTTCAACTATGATTTTTCTTTTTAAAATTTGAGCTATATAAGATTTTTTTTTTCAAAAGCAATTTCCTGGTTAATTAAAAGTTTCAAATTCAAGAGAGAAAAAAAAAGAGTAACATCATATCAGTAATTACAAGAAACTGAAATTTTGTTCCAAGAACAATATAGGAGACCTCTTGATAGTATTAGAAAAATTCTATAGAGCCAAAAAATTAATTCGAATGATGCGACATACTAGTTGACTCTTAACAAATTAGTACGTTACTGTTACTTCTTTCACACAACAACCATGTATTCTTAAATTTTGTGAGAAGTCTGACTTATTTTTTTAAGTTATCATCACCACTCGTAATATTATGACATTTTTGAGTTTTTGGAATAGAAAAGGACATAAGTTAAGATATACTCCTCTGCGTGGACCTTAAGCCTTTAATCGTTTCCCACCCTTAATTGGAAAATTAACCAAGAGGGAAATATACAGGTAGATTTTGGTATATCTAGTTATACCTACTTCTACATCTGAATAAGTTCACCAAGAGGGAAATATATAGAACATGCCCAAATATGTGAAGGGATAACTAGCTGCGTCTAGTTGTTGAACATGATGAAACCGTTAAATAAACGGCATTATATCCTTTATGGCTCCAACTAGAAAAACGAAATAGGAAGTATAGAATGCTTAAACAACCATTATCGATTGCTTTAATTGCGGGAATTTTCAATAACTTCGTTTAAATGTAATGAATTAGTCATTCTGATATGTCTCTCTCAATCACAAAGACACAAACAACCATTTTAGTAATCTATACCAAATTATTTAAACAAAAAATTAAATTACTTCTTTTGTGATAACAAATTAATTGGGATAATATGAAAACACTACAAAAAAAACAAGATTTAGCGACCGAAAAATTCAGTCGCTAAATCAATAAATTCGGTCACTAAAAGTGTTAATAATTGAAATAGCGACCGAAATTTCTACATCACAAACATGTTACTCGCTAAGTCATTAGTCACCGAATTACTATTCGGTCGCTATTTCACCACCAAAATGTCAGTCGCAAGAAAATAAATTAGGTCGCTATTTATTTGGTTACTATTTTGTTTGGAATTATTTCTGCAACCGAAAATTTCAGTCGCCAATTCGGTCGCTAATAAATAACAAAAATTTTAATTATAAATAAATTTAAATAAAATTCGGTCATTATTTCGGTTGCTAATGAATAAATAATTTTAAATTAAAATTTTAAAAAAATTACTTTCGGTCGTTACTGAATAATTTATTTTAAATTAAAATTTTAAGAAATTACTTTCGATTACTAATTCGGTCACTAGTTGATAATTAATTTCAGTTTATAAATGTTGTTTGGTTAAATGCTATATTTTTTGTGCTTTCATTTGTTACATTTTTTATCTGCTTAATAATTATTGAATATAAATATAATTTTCAATTAAATTATATAATCAAACTTATAAATAATAATAAATCTTCTAGCTATGCTCACTACTGCTTTCCCATTCATATTTTTTTTAAATACCATATGGAAAATAACATTTAAATTGAAAGAATATGTAAGTTATAAAAATAAAAGAAACAATGAAAAAGAAAAATAAAAACCAATAGTATGAAGATAAAAAAATGACAAATAAAAAATAGTATGCATTTAATAATCTCAACAATAATCACATTATTTAAAAATAATAAAAATTGAAAATTTTACAATTACCCCTAACAACTATTTGTACACTCCTAAAGCCATAAATTGCACCATATAACATTAATATGATTTTTAACAAGAGAAAAAATAAGAATAGGCTAAAAGAAAAGAAAAAAACTTACTAGTTAAACTACAATGAGAATTGATCTTCAAAAGATAACAAAACACTATGCCTTAACAATACAAACTCACAAAAAAAATATCTTTCATCCATCCAGGAACTTTATCCAAAAGAAGCTGATATACTGTTCCAATGCAACCACTAAACTCATGTTCCCCACCTTTAGACTCATGTTGAATGTTAAATCTTCACCCTTAAACAAAACAAGAGTTATGAATTTTAAAAATGCAACGAGTGCAAAGAAAATACCGGTGTAATCTTATTTGGCTATTTCTTTTTTGGGTTTAGTACATCTTCTGGCTTTCCGTCAATCCTAAATTAGAATGACAAAGCATAGGTATAATTAATGACCTCAAGAACGGTAAGTTATATCCAAAGAACAATAAAACAAGTGCTACAAACTAAAATTTGAACCACATGCAAGTTTCTAGTCAAGTGCTATACAGTTGGAACAAAAAAGTATTTGCAATTGGCATGATATACCTTAAAATGGGGCCACTATATATCTATGTTTGATACTTCAGTTTGCCTGATGATTGGCTGGCACATTGATCCTTACATTAAATTCGATCTTACCATTATATTTAAAGTGATGTCTCCAGGCCCAATAAAAGGTATATAGGTATATAACAAAGTCATGAGGTATTTGGGAAACTATCATATGAAGAGGATATATCAAAACTAAATGGGTACCCAAACATAATTTGTCTCTGCTTTTCTACTTTGCTAGTTTAACCTACAACCAGCACAGATAGGGACCAGACATCTTTTTTTTATGGGTCATTAAAATTAAAACTGGGCAATTAACAGGTTTATTTAAACACAACTTTACAAACCAGTTCATTTAACCTGTAGATTAAACAAATTGCGATCCCACTAAACCACTTGCTAGCCAACTAAATGTTAAAAAAAACATTTTTTTCTTCTAAAACTAGCCCTCTTACTTAATTATTAAAAAAGTCTCAAGCCTGCATGGCTTCATACCCAAAAGTCTAAATCATATCCAAAACTATATAATTTTTTTTTATAAAAAAACCCCCTAAAAATCCCAAGTAAAAAGGATAATGCCAACTTCTCAACCTAGATTGGCTAAAGCAAAGCCAAACCCACTTTGATTTGTTTCATCAAATTGTTTAAGGTTGGGTTGATCAGTGCAGGTTAGCCCATTACTAGGGACAAAAATAGGTCAAATCGCTTGTCAAGAGCCTATGGCTTAGTCCACAGTGGGCCTAAATCAGGCTAGGCCTGTTTGCTAAAAAGGTCAAAGCAAGACTTTTGTAAAAGCTTATTTAGTTAAAAAGGTTAGTCTTCTAGTCATTCAAAAAGTCTTTTTGGCTCAACAGACCAACCTATTTAAATAAATACCAATAATTCCATAATAATATTATTATTGTTGTATTAACTTATTACTATAATACTTTAATATATACTTGTTAGCCTATTTAAAGGATTATATTCACTAGCTTGCATACAAGTGTAGACTCATTAGCCTATTTAGAAGTATGTAACTTATTCAAATTCAATAGAACTTTACCACAAAGTAGGCATTTAAATAAACTTCCAAGCTAAGCCAAACTTTTAAAAGGTCAAGCCAAGCCTTAAAAAAGCCCATATCCAGTAAACAAGGCAAAGCTCAGACCTTTGATTTGTAAAGTAGGACAGGCTCAAGCCTTAAATCCTAACTTAACTCAATCCGTTTCCACCTTGACCTGATCATTACCCACGTCTAACTAAAAGTAGCCAAATTTAGAAAGGGAATAGACCACGACAAACTATGAACTTTTGAGCTACCAAGACATAGTTGGATGAAATAGAGATATTTACTCTAAATATTTTAGATAGAGGATAAAACAAGTCACTCAACCATGAAATACATTGTTGACTGCCTCATCTAAAAGATTTTTAATAGCTTACCCAGAAAAAGAAATACCTCCCCAATTTGTGATCCTTGTGGAGAAGCAAGGGCTCTACAATGGTTGGACCTTCATTCGAAGCACATAAGACCTGCAAAGGGGAGCAAAATGCATATATCCCTTTAAGATTACTTGACCATCAAAAGCTACACACAGCAAAGCAATTTAGCAAATGCAACATCAATACCAATCCTTGAGACATCACATCCCGTAGTTTTCCAGGTTTGACATTTGTTATAAGTACAACACAACGATTCTACATAATGAAATCAAACAGCAGAAACATAAGAGTTAATTACAATGAAAAATGAATACAACTAACCATTGCACGCAGTTAAGAAACTACATTACCGTCAACTCATCAGGATTGCAGTACTTTGCCAAACCCCACTAATAACCTGCCGCACTTTGTCCTCCTCAACTAGCAAACTGCATAGTTTAAGTCCATTGATATTAACATTCACGTCAAACATATCAAAATGCAGAAGCATCAGACTCTATTATTGTCAGTTTAACATTTTTTTATATTTATAAAAGTCTTTTCAGATAGTTTGTCAAAGGACCTATCTGCAGATGGATGCTTCCATGATTTGCGAATTAACCCAACTTGAATATTAAGAAAACTGACGCTAACTTCATTCTCTTTCTCAATCACTTCTTTGTCAGCAGGTTTTGCCTTGGCTTTGGTAGGTTCTCTGTCTCAAGTTTATTTTCCTCCTGTTGCCTTTCCCTTATTGTCCAAAAATAAATGAAATCAAATGTAAAGCCAGAGTGAAGAAACTGTATTATGATATAACTACAAAAGTACAAGGAGTTTGTAATAAAAATAAGCATTTATAGCACCCAATCCTCTCAAGTAACATATATGATTGTATTGTTCTATCCAAAAAAATATAAAGCAGATTCTGTCACCCATTCCGCAACTAAAAACTAGTACTTAATCCTAGATGATTGATCAAAGATATACCGTACTCCTTTTCTGGTTGAAGGCATTTACCAAACTGAAGAAATTCACGTTAATTAATTAGCCAGCTAGCCATAGAACTTAGTAATTTTAGGTTGAAAGCCATTCTAAAATTCCACATCAATGTTAAGGTTGAATGCCATTTTGAAACATATATTACAAGTTAGTGGTTGAAGAATTAATTTCCTTATTACAGTAATTCATACAGCAGGATCCTTCTTTATCTTGGCCAATGTCAGAAAAAAGAACCACTGGACCAGATTCATGCTTTTCCAAAAAACTTTTCAACTTAATTACCTTTTTATTGGTGACAAAGTATATAACTAAGATTTGTAAAAGCAATATCACCATTTTTCAAGTAAGCTATCAAAAAGAAAAATAATTGTCCTGAAATATGAAAAACACCTCACAAGAAATTTTCCAAAATTAAACCACCAATAACAAAGAAAGATGAAAACTTACTTAAGTACACGGTCCTGCGATATGAAAAGAGGAGAGAAAAATTACAATGCTTTTAAAACGTGAGAAGAAAAAAAAAGACAAAGGATGAGAAAGGAAACTTACACACGGTACAACAGAGAAGATAGGTAATGAGAAGCTGAATCGTTGTGAGATGACAAGATAAGGTGAAAATGGTAAGAAGAAAAAAAAGTCAGAGAGACGAACAAACTCACTGCACAAAAAGAAGGAAACGAAAATGGCTGAGGAGAAAAAAAATACCCCAAGTAGCATGAGTTCAGATTCCCGAGGAGAACATCAAAAAATGCTCAAGAAGAAGAAGATGAAATTGGCAGAGGCCAAACGAAACTCACACACAACACATTGTTCTTCTGTCTGTGTGAAGGAGAAACGGGAAAGGGAAGTAGATGGAGGGAATTTCAATATGAAGGAGAACTGGAAAAAGAAAATAGAGGAGATTTTTTAATTGAAAACAAATCAAGTAATTCATTTTGGCAAGAGAGAAGGAGAGGGCAGTGGTAGAAGAAACGTGTTTCCCTTTTCTCTCGGTAGAAACCCTTTCTTTTTAGTTAGTAGAAGGATCAAGAATAATAAGGATTTTAAATTACATAAATAATAAACAAATTTTAAATTACATAAATAATAAACAAAATTGTTAGTGTGATTTAATGTATAACATTTTGGAGCTATAGCATTGTTGGATATTATTATTATTATGTTTAAGTGTATTAACCTTGTGATGGATTATTTATATTTTAATTTTATATTTGAATTAACATGTATTTATTTAAGTGGAGTTCATTTTAATATTTAAAAAATATTATGTGTGTATTATTATGTCAACTAAAAAATAAGTCGGTGATAAAAAAATATTAGTAATTAAAAATAGTAATCAATTGTGACTAAATTTTTTGATAATAATAATGACTCGTTTCAGGGTTTGTAACACCCCTGGATTTCAGTGACAAACAACCATAGCTATAGGATATCTTCAATTATATTATCCCCTATTATTTACATTCTACTCTACTAGATTTAAATTTAATTTACTATTAGAAAAAATGCATTCTTTTCTTTCATAAAATGATAAATTTGAATACTCTTAAAATAATTATTTTAATGATCAGTCTGATTAATTGAAAGTATATATTTTTTACGCTATCAGTACATGTATCATCATGTTAATTTACATCGATAAAGATATAAGTTCTTTTTTAATTGGATTTGAATTATTATAAGTTGGCTTAAATTCACTTTTAGTATTTATATATTTAAATATAAACAAATTCTAGTTCTCTTTAAGTAATATCAATTTATTTAAATAAAAATTATATGTTTAAATATAAATTCTTTTATTTATGAAAAATACTTCATATTATGATATAAAATTATTTTAACTATTGATAACTTATTTAAAAATATATTTAAATGTAATTTAGAAATAAAAATGTTAATGGCATACTAAAGAAGATAAAAAAGTTGACCAAATATCTAAAAACACATAAAAGAAAAATAGTTAAAAATACTCTCGCATGAGATAAAATATTTCTATAAATAATTTTTTAGAATTTTATTTTGTATTTTTTTAAATGAATGAGCCCATGAGTTGTCTCATTTGGTTCGTAGAGGATTGGGTTGGGCCATGAAAATAGCATCTCGTCTCAAATTTGGCCCAGTGCAACTCAACCCAAAAATTCACCAGCTTGAAGTGGATTAACACATCTCGTGGGTAATATTCGTATGTAAAATTTATATTTTTGACATGTGCATATTTCGTGGGTAATATGTGTGGATAAAATTTTGTTATTTTTATTAGTTTTTCCTAACTTAATTATAACTCAATTGTCTTTATTAATTTTTCTTAAATTAATTTATAACTTCATCAATATAATATTTAATAATTATTTTTATACAAGATAATTAAAAAAGGATCTTAACATGTAATATATGAAATTAAAAAAAAAACATGAGTTTAACTCTTTTACATAATCAATTGAGAGTGGTATCTAAAAAAAAGGATTTTTAAAAAAAATAAGAGTATAATACACATTTATATATGTTAGTGCATGACTTTTTTCTCATAATATAATTAATTTGACTATTTTTTAAAAATATATTTAATCTTAAATTAATTTTTTAAAATGAAAAAATATTAATTTATTAACATGTGCATCACACGAGAACACGCACTAGTAACTTTTAGTTAATTAATAAGCTTTGGTTACTATATATGTTATACTAAGTTCTTATTGAGCTTTATTGAGTTTTAATCAATCATTAGTGCATATATTACACTAAAGTCATATTTATATTTAAATTTATTTAATTAGGTACGTAATTTTTTAAAAGAATTAAATTATTTAGTAAAGATATGTAATTAAATAAAATGATTGTATTTTCTATTTTTTAAAATATTTATGTATGTGATTTATTAACAGTATTTTTTTTTTATCTATATTACAATAAATAACATGATGTCTTAATTTAGATTTAAAAAAATGTTGTCACTAAATCACAAGCATTATTGTAGAAGATAAATATAATATAAAATAAAAATAAAACTTATATAAACATAGATATTCTAATTAGTGTGAAAATATAATTAAATCTTGTATATTATATTTTAGGTTAAATTACTCATTTGATTCATATAGGTTCATGATTTGTACCTTCTAGTCCTTATAGTTTGAAAGTAATTTTTTAAGTCCATATAGTTTAAAAGTGATCTTTTTAGTCCTTATAGTTTGTATTTTAATTTTCTTTTAATCTCTATAATTTGGAAGTGATTTTTTTAGTTCCTATAATTTGTATTTTAATTACCTTTTAATACCACAAAAAATATATAAAAATAATTATCTACAAATTAGTTATGAATACTTACTAATATTTCATAGTTAATTGTAATTGATAATATTACTGATACTTTGATGGTAAGGACTAAAAGATAATTAGAATATAAAATATAGGGACTAAAAGACAAATTTTAAACTATAGTGACTAAAAGGGAATTAAAATACAAATTATAATAACTAAAAAAATCACTTTCAAATTACAGGATTAAAAGATAATTAAAATACAAACCATATGGACTAAAAAAATCACTTTAAAACTACAAGGACTAAAAGGTAATGATGAAACTATAGGAACCAAATGAGTAATTAAACTTATATTTTAAAATATATTATATAAGATTGTAAAAATATAATAAATTAAAAAAATAATAAAATTGAATTTTCAAATATTTTCACATGAAACTTATATTAATACTTTATTTTCCACTATATATTCAAATGAACACTTTGGTGTAGTGGTAAAGAAGTCATGTCTTTTTCATTCTAAGGATCATGATTCTAGTTTTTTCATAATCATTTTTAAAGTTTTTATTTTTTAAGAAAATGTTGATCAACTTTCTAGTTTAGTCAATGTTTAAGATTTAGCAGTTAATGATTAGAATCAGTGACTCAAATAATGAATTTTGAAATATAAGGAAACTCAGATTTTAAAATACTTAATTTTACAAAATTTGATTATTACAATTTTTCATGATATAAAGGGTATTGATTTATTATAATATTCAAATAAATATATAAAATAAACAATTATTTTGTACAAAGCACAAATTAAAAGACTAATGATAAGCATGATTTATTTATATTAATCAAATAATGTAAATGTTAAATTTTAATTTTATTAAAAATTATAATAGTATAATAAAAAATATTATATATTTATTATGATTTACAAAATATATATATATTTGTTTGCTAATTTAAAAATATTACAAATATATTAATTTCAATACTTTTGAACTACAAAATGCATTTAAGTATATTTTATATTTATTATGAGTTAAAATAAATTAAAAATTTAGTTTCATAAATATTTTAGAAAATAATAAATAGAGTTGCAGACCTCAAAATTGTTAGATAGCGATTGAAAATGTATTCGATCACTATCATCATAAACTAGAGACCGAATTCAATTCGGTCGCTATCATCATAAACTAGAGACCTAATACAATTCAGTCACTATCTCCAAGTCCACTTCGGTCGCTAGTTCGGTTGCTAAATTAATTTTGATTTATAGATATTTTGCGACCGAAATAGTCACCAAAATATTCTGCAACACTTCACGTCGGTCACTAAATCAGTCGCTGATTTAAGTTAGTCACGATAAATAATTTCGGTCGCAACTTCGGTGGCAAGTTGTGACAGAAGTTGTTTGTCGCTAATACGGTCGCTAATCGCGACGGAAACATTTCGATCGCTGATTTTGGCCGCTAAATGCCACTTTTCTAGTAGTGGAATTAAGAGAGATCTAATTATATTGGTACAACTTTGACAACTATTATACTATTTTTATAACTTGATATAAAATATGATTTTATTGATCCAACCGTTGAATTATATCTAGTATTACCAAGATTGTTTGCGCCAATTTTTTCAACATTGAACGATAACAAGAAGTAATCAAATGATCAATATTTTAATATATTTTTAAATATTTATATTACATTGATTTTAATTTATATGAAAGAGATAACGAATGATTTTGAATTAATATGAAATTTTGCATATGAGATCTATGTGAAAAGAACTTTCAATAACGACGAGTTTTGTAACACCCCAAGTTTTGAGTACTAGAAATATATCATAAGGAGAATTCTTATTAAGACCATTCTATTATATTTTCTGTAAATATTTGTTATTATTATTTTGTTGTTGTTGTTTGTCGTCTTTATTATATTATATTAAATTTGGTGTTAGAAGAATATTAGATTAACTTCTTATAGTTAAAATGCTTGAAAAGTTGTCTAAATCTAATGTTAGTTTTATAATGACAACCCTAGATAGATCACGTCATATCTTGAGTTATAGTTGTTTGTTTGAGGTGTTTTTTGCATTTCTAGAAAGCTTGCTGAAAAAGCTACAATTCATTCATACACCTTAGAAACCAAAATCAGCTTCTTTCTTAGAGAAAATCAACTTCAAAGTGGGTCACTTGATCATGAAAAATTCTCTAAGTCATACATTGGACAAAATAACCTCGTGAACCCTTTTTTTCCCCTATATATAGAGAGGAGACCAACAATTCTTATAGGCACCAAAGAATTAAATGGGTTTAGCGTTAGGTGTAGAGCCCCTCAGTCAATATTTTTATATTTCCCTTTGAGTTTTCAAACTCGGAGAATTTAGACGGCTTGAGATTGTGTTTTAAATCACAACCAAGTTTTTGTCATAGTAAGAGTTGTCGTGGAGATCGTGGTGGATGAAGTCATTGGGTCAATGCGTTCTTAGGAGTGGTCACGAGATCATCTTCCTTTTCCTTGTTGAGGAATTGCTTCATTTGAGGTTAGGGGAAGTGGGCTATCTCTTTTTCTTTTGTTGTATGAGTGGTAATGAGTCACATGTAGATTATATGATCTTAGGTTTATGATTATAACAAGTTTATTTTCTTGGATGGGTTGTGAATACCCTAAAACACTTTTTTTTGTTATGATTTGGGTGAATTTGATTGTTGTATGTTTTGATGTTATGTCATTTTGATGTTCTTGAAATTGAATTTGGTAATTGATGTTGGACGAACTTGTTGATTTTCTGATAGAAAACATTAACTTAGAACGCCAAAACGTGTACTTAAATGATAGAATTAGACTTTGTGTTCTTCATAAGAGCTATAGACGTAGATGTTATCTAGTTAAGGGATTTTATTTCACACAAATTATTTATATAACTCCAGATATTGCAATTTTAGTGCGTAAAGGTTGAGTTGTCAGAATTATGCGGTCAGTTTGTATGTTTCCTAATTTTAGGTTTCTAAACGATTGAAAGGGATTTTAAGATCAACATAAAAGTTATAGATAATTGTCTTATCTTTATAACAAGATAAGAAAAAACTTAATAGGATTAGTAAAACTCTGGACATGATTATTATACTCTATGTTGGTCCTAGTAGCGTAGGAGGAAAAATGAGTGTGTAAAATTGATATCATGATGAGTGGTAGTACGATGCATGATGTTTATACTTATGATTTGACAAATGAAGTGATGTGATGATATTATTGTGTAAATGAATGAATTTGCCCATTATTGATATTGTGACTAAAATGCATGATGTCCACGAGTATATGCGAAAGAAATATGTCATGGTATGCGTATGTGTTATGAAATATGTTAGAAGAATTTATCCCCACGGGATAGGAATCTCCATGGGAATTCGAAAATAAGCTAGGTGTATATTGTCTATGAATCATGTATCATGTTGTGCATATGCGTTTTGAAGTGAAGGTCATTTATGTACCTAGCTGGGGAGGTCATGAATGAGTTGAGGTATGAATTTGACCTTGGGGGTGCAATGGTTTAGAATCTCCTTTAAGCTCATGTTGATCACATGTATTTGGAGTATCCTTACAAGGCCAGAACACCCTAACGCGTCGCCGACTGTGTCATCTCAGTGAGAGTGATAGTGTCGGGTTGTCCATTGTGTGGCAATTTGTCAACTACTTGGAGTCCAAAACTACATTCACAGTGTTTTCCAAAATGGTACCACATTCATACAAGTCTATGGGTCTAATCTACATTGCATTTCGTGTGTGAATTTGTATATGGAATGTTTGATTTGGATGAGACATGCTTATGTTTTCATTACTAGAAATATGCTCTTTTACGATGCACATTCTAAGATGATTATGCAGAACCATCTTAGAATGTCACGCGATGACAATTTTGTAATTAGGGGAATGAAAATTGTTTTTTACGATGCACATTCTAAGACGGTTATGAGGAACCGTTTTAGAATGTCACTCGGTGGAAATTTTGTAATTAGGGGAAAATGAATAAAGATGGATTTTAAGTAACAGTTTACATATATAAAGAACAAAGGGTATGCACAAGAAAATGCATGTGAACATATGTCTAGCAAGGTCGAGATTGTTTAAAATACTCAATAGTTAGCTTGTTATCCAACCCCTGGACTAAGGGAAAGTAAACTTCAATATTACCATTTTCTTGTACCAGTACAAGTAGTTATTGTTTTATTTCCACTTAAGAGTCCCTAAACCAAAAAAAATATCATATACATACCTTTCTTCCTTACCCTCCACTAGATTTTTAGGATCTTGATCTTTGCTCAGAGTTTTGCAACCTTTCAACCCCTTTACTGATGCATTACTCATAGAAGTCTGCAAGACAACCCTAAAATGATTACTTCTACAAGTTTAAGCAGTAAGTGTATGCAATGAAATTGAGTTTAAAAACTATGCATTAGAATAATTATAAATTGATTCGAATAACTATTGAAAGATAAATATTTGTTAAAGGATTGGATGCTTGATTTTAGTTTAGATCTCCAGTAAATCCAATACAAAATGTTAAAACAACATTTAAGCACAAATAGAAAACATCATATTGGAGACTTTGTATTGTACGGGTCGAGTAACACTCTTTTAATGTGTTGATCCAAGGAAAGACCATTAGTATTTTGGCCAGCTTGTTCAGATGTCTCAAAACTTGGATTTCTTCTTGTTAATGGTGTGGTAAATGTGAAGGAAACTACATTCATGTCTTTCTTTTTGACTTCTTCAGTCCAACTATTTTGCTTATTACTCACTAGGTTAGACTCATCAGAGTTCTGCGTTTTTTCAATGAACAAATTATCCACAACCCTATCATTCCAGTCCTTGTCTGTAGACCTTTTCTTTCTAAGGAAAGTTGTTTGTGCTGGTATACAAGACCTTCTTTTCACTATCGGTCACCTCTATGGCTGACTTTTTGGATCCAACTTTAGTTTTTGCATTGGATTTATTACTAGAGCTTATATGGCGGCCATAAGAGGAAACCCTAATCAGAACTTTCCTATTGTTTGAATTGGTAACCAATGGCTTTGATGGTAATTTTTCTTTGTCAATTGAATAATTTTGTTTTAGATTATTCTATGTAAAAGCACCAAAAGAATTTTGACCAGAAGATTTCTTGTGTAAAATTTTCTAAACACTTGCCTTCATTGGTTGGTTGGGTTTAACATTAGGATGCTCTTTTTGGCCTGTCAAACTTCTGCCCCCAGTCAAACTCAAACCTTCCCTTCTTTGAACATTAACTTTTGCTTGGATTGCAAGTGAAACAGATTTCCTGTAACACCCTGAAATATTACTATTTATAAATCGATGTTTAATTCTATTTATTGTGTTATTTGAATATATGGTTGAATTTAATGAGTGGAGGTATGACTTGAATTAGTCATGTGTGAATTTCTTGATGTGGAGTTTTGTTGAGCTAAGTTGAAATTATGAGATTTTAAATTTTACCTAAACATATTCCAGTAAAATCGCAATCACGGATTCGTTAACCGTTGGATCATCTTTAAATTTTTTCTGGAGCTTCCTAAGACATGTCTCCACAGTCTGACCGTTGTGATTTTGAAAATAACAACTTTTGGTGTCTTGCTAAGCGAGAAGGGCGCGCTAAGCGCAATTCCAACCTGAGAGGGAATTATGATGAGCAAGCAAGGGCGCGCAAAGCGCAATTCCAACCCAAAAGGGAATTGCGCTGAGCGATTTTTGGCCCTCTAAGTGAACCCTAGTGCAGAGGGAGTTGCGCGAAGCCCGAATTGTCGCTCTAAGCGTGAAAAGTGGACTCCGACTTAGCGAGAAGAGCTCGCTAAGCAAGATCTATAGATTATAAATGTGTTCCTCAGCGTGAAAAACACGATTTTTCACTCTCCTCTTTTCCAAAATGCCACCCAAACTCTAAAACCTCCTTCTCCAGCACCCACGACCACCGGTGGTCGCTGCGAGCTGCCACTGCTTGACGCCTAACCCCCACACCAAGAGGAACACTTTAATCGAAGTGGAATCCTCATAATCCTCCTCAAGGACTTGGTGGAGAAAATTCCCCCAATCCTCCATTTCGTAGCTTCTCTGAGGTAATCTTGACTTCTAAGCCCTTCTCCTAGTTAGTTTGAGTTCTTCTTAGTGTCTCTTGCATGTTGGGTACTGTAATAGGGTGTTTTTACACTTCCTTTGAAAAACCCTTGAATATGAGACATTGTAAAGGTTATCTTTTTATAGCATTGATGTTATTTTCGTGACCTTCACTGAACCCCGGTCACATTGGCGTGATTGGAATTTTAAAATGATGTCTCATTTTAGTAGAATCTGAAACACCCTTCAGCCCTTTATGTTTTGACAGGGGTATTTGACTCTGAATATGGTTATTAACCTTGTTTTTGAAATCTATATTAAATTTCCTTCAATTTGGCATATAGAACCTTGTGTTTGGACTGACGAGCATGAACAAGAAAGACCTTTGAGCATTACCAATGAATAATTTCATATATATTTTTTCAATTTTAGTTAGTTGAACATGTTTTTCCTTTAACTTGACTGTTCTATGTTTATTGTTTAGAAGCCACATGGCTTTTAGCCTAGACAAAGACCATGGCATTAATGTACGTAGTAGTTTAAGTGTCAAATGCAGGTCCAAATATCCACCACACGTAATTATTAAGTAAAGAGATAGTCAGATACTGCATTATATAATGAATTTTTTTTTTCTTTGTCACAATTTAAATTAACAAACCAATATTTACATTATTTGATTAAGATAAATAAATCATGCTTATCATTAGTCTTTTAATTTGTGTTTTGTACAAAATAATTGTTTATTTTATATAATTATTTAAAATTATAATAAATAAATACCCTTTATATTATGAAAATACGTCATAATCAAATTTTTTAAAATTAAGTATTTTAAAATATAAGGCATAAGTGTAACACTAATAATTCATTAAGGTTCAATATGGTGTAAGTGAAATTTATGCATTAATGAAGTTTCAATTTGACTTTAGTATAACATGTGCACTAAGCTAGGCCCAATAAGATGTAATGTGTAACTTATGCTTTCACTAAAATCCCAAATTGACTTTAATTTAAGGTTTAATTGCAAAATCTATCCCCTTATTTTTCCTATTTCACCGAATCAATCCTTTTATTTTTTAATTCATTGTCTAAGTCCCCTCATATTTCAAATAAGCAACAGTTAAAATCAGTGACTCAAATAGTGATTTTGAAAGGCTTAATTAAGTTTTTCATACTTTTCAAAAAATTACCTAGCATTCATTTTTTTCACCCAGATACTTGAAAAAAAAATCATTTCATTTTACTACCTCCAGTTAGTCTACATCCGTTAAGTGATGATGTGGCAGACAGAGTTCCACATCATCTTGCCTAGTCACTATACACATAGGCATCCACGCCATTCATTGTCGCCGCCTTAGTTCTCAGTCGCACCACGTTGTTGAGCTTCACCTCCCCGGTATCGCTCTCTTTGGTGTACTACGTCAACCTGGTTCCCTCCCTTCAGATCTGGCCTTCTGTGTCACCCTCCGCAACCTCTACATTCAATGCAACTTGCTCAGCGACCAAATCCCACCCTTTCTATTTGATTTGGCAGACCTGGTTCGCTTGAACATGGGTTTCAACAACTTCTTCGGGCCCTTTCCCACCACCTTCAATAGCCTCACTTGCTAGAAAACTTTGTTTCTCAAAAACAACCAATTCTCCGACCCAATCCCTGACCTGAACAAACTCATCCTCGACCAGTTCAACATCTCCGACAACCTTCTCAATGGCTCTGTCCCTCTTCATTTTCCTGTGTAGGAACAAGAGTGCCAAGAATGCTAATGCCTTTGACATTGATACTGTCAAACATCCAGAGACAAAGTCCAAGGTTCTTACTAGCAAGGGGGTCTCCGATGTCGAGAAAGACATTGGTCATGCCAATGGAAACTCTGTGGTCGTTGTTGTGGTGGCAGGGAATGGCGGTAGCAAGGCGGTGAAGGCGAAGTTCCTCTCTTCGAGTTGCTCCGCCGCCACCTCCCACACCACCACAGACGATGTTGCCTCTCTTTTTTGGTTTTCTTTTTTACAAAATTAAAAAACAAATTAATGACGTGGACGCCCGTGCCTATGTGTTTAGTGACTAAACGAGATGATGTGGCACTCCGTCTACCACGTCATCACTTAACAAATGCAGACTAATGATAGGTAGTAAAATAAAATGCAATTTTTTTTTCAGGTATTTGGGAGAAAAAAATGAATGTTAGGTAGTTTTTTGAAAACGGACTATATTTCAGGTATGAAAAATTTAATTAAGCCATTTTGATATATAGTGGGACTTAGAAAGTGAATTAAAAAAATAGGAGGGATCAATTTGGTGAAATAGGCTAAATAGGGGAACAAATTTTGTAATTAAGCCTTAATTTAACATATTCATTAACCAAGGCCCAATAATGATTTACTAAGATTCAATGTATAACTTATGCATTCACCACTTTCCAACATAACTTTAGTATAACATATGCACTAATGATTGATTAAAACCCAATAAGGTCCAATGAAGGCCCACTATCACTTTAATGTAACATGTGCTAATGATTATTTGAAACCTAATCAAGGCCCAATATATGACTTTAGTGTAACATATGCACTATGATTGATTAAAACCCAATAAGGTTCAATCAATGTCCAATATATGACTTTAGTGTAACATATGCACTAATGATTGATTGAAACTCAATAAGGCCTAATAAAGATCGACCCAATATGACTTTAGTGTAACATATACACTAACCAAAGCTTAATAATTAATTAAAAGTTACTAGTGTGTTCCTATGTAATGCACATGTTGATAAATTAGTATATTTTTTTCATTTTATAAAAATTAATTTAAGATTAAATATATTAGTAAAATTAATTATATTATGAGAAAAAAGTCATGTACTTTTTATATATATATATATATAAATGTGTACTACATTCTCACTTTTTTTTGAGATATCACTCTCACTTGATTATGTAAAAGAGTCAAGCTCAAGTTTTTTTTTATTTCATATATTACATGTTAAGCTCCTTTTTTTAATTATCTTGTATAAAAATAATTATTAAATATTATATTGATAAAGTTATAAAATAATTTAAGAAAAAATAATAAAGATAATTGAGTTGTAATTAAGTTAAGAAAAATTGATAAAAATAATTAAATTTTACCCACACATTTTATCCACAAAATATGCATCTGTCGAAAATATCAATTTTACCTATAAATATTACCCACAAATAGAGGTGTGTCAGCCCACTATGAGCCCGTGAATGTTTTAGTCGAGTCGGGCAAGGCCAATTTTGAGATGAGCCACTATTTTCATAGCCCAACCCTCTATGGGCCAAATGGGCCAGCCCATGGGTTCATTCATTTTTAAAAAAAAAATACAAAATAGAATTCTAAAAAATTATTTTTAAAAAATATTTTATTCTTTTCCATATTTTAATATATTTAAATTGAGCTAAAATATTAACTAGCAAAATGCTTAATTTACCTTTTGGTTATTAAACTCAATCATTTTTATTTATTTTAACTTTTCGTTTTAAATATTTTTGAGTCATTGTTTATTAAGAAAAATAATTTATTATTATATAGTAACAATATGATATACTAAATGATGCATGTGATAATTTTTTATATATATTGTAGTATGTTTTAATTTAATGCACTAATATTATACATAATTTAACACCTGTATTTATATTTAATTAATTGACCAAATATTTCATATTAAAAAAAATAATTTTAGCATTAACTACATAAAGATAAATTCTAATTTATGCATGGTAATTTGATTAATTGATTATACAATAAATGTAATTTCTTACAATATTTGTAAATTAATATTAAAATTACATATATAATTTTAAATTTGTGGAGTTCACTGGCTCGTCCAAGACGGGCGGGTGTTTTTGTGCCAAGCCAAGTCGAGCCAAAATTTATTTTGGACCTAGATTTTCATGGCCCAGCCCGCAATTATGTTTGGGCTAGCCCATTGGGCGTGACCATCTTTGAAAGCTCTACCAACGGATTGTGTATCCATCTGAAAGTATTAAGATTGACTATTTGAGTATCAGAGGTGATTTTGTGACACATCCCTTCACCACTACACCCAAATGCTCATTTGAATATTTGGTGCAAAAATATAGTATTAATATAAGTTTTATATGAAAAAGTTCAAAATTCAAACTTTATTATTTTTTAATTTATTATATTTTTATAATCTTATATATTATTTTTTAAAATATAATATATAAGACTAAATTCTATTTTCACATAAATTAGTATATGTATACTTATATAAGCTTTATTTTTACTTTATTTATTATATTTATTTTTGAAATATAAGAGGAATGAGATAGTGAATTAAAAAATATGAGGAACAATTTGATAAAATAAGTAAATTAGGAGGACTAATTTTGTAATTTAGCTAAAATTATATATATAAATTAAAATAGTTATATTGTGCAAGAGTATTTTTAACTATTTTTATTTTAGGAGAGTATTGTTAGAGATTTTGTCAACTTCTTATATTCTTTAATATGTTATTTACATTTTCATTTCTAAATTACATTTGAATGTATTTTTAAATAAGTTATCAATAGTTAAAATAATTTCATATCACAATATGAAGTATTTTTCATAAATCAAAAAGATAATTTATATTTAAACGTATTTATTATCTCAAATTTTATACATTAATTTTTAATTCAAAGAATATAATATTTTAATAATAAATATGATGTTAGTAAATCGTACATTTTCAGAAGAAATATTTATTATATTATACTAAAAAAATTAGTAATACATATATAAATAACTTTGACAATCTTCCAAAATAAAAATTAATACATAATAATAAATTAAAAGTAAACTTAATTTTTATTTGAATCAATAGAGTTTATTATTGTTAGGCATTATATTTTTAACTTATATATTATCTTTTTAAATATTTAAAAAAATTATAATTAGCAAGACTTAAAGTAAATTAAAAAATCTAATTAGCATATGCCTACAACTCTTAAATCTACAATTCTTTTAATCGTGTACAAATTTAAAATATAAAATATCATTCATTAATTTTAAAGACGTGACTGCCAATGCACCAAATGAAATCAAGGTTTATATAGATTGATTAGCCAAAGCGTTCTATTAAGATGGTTAACTAACTAACGTAAAAAAAAAGATGGTTAATTAACATTTTAACACATAATAATATATTTCCTGTAAAAAAAATAATAATATTTGGCAAAATCGGTGAAGATTATCAATCGATCTTGCTGTACCGCCATCGGAGGACTCCACCTCTGCACCCTCCCTCCTTCCTCAATTCTATTGCTGCTAACTATTCCCAGAGGAGTAGATGACTAACCTTGTATTATTTAAGTTTATGTTTAAGGCTGGATAGATATTATAAATATATAGTGTTTTTCTTCACAAATCAAGAAAAATAGCTATTATTGGAGGGTGCCGTGTGGAGCCCCATATTTTGCTGCCATATGAGTTTTAAAAATTGTTAGTATGTGAACTCTTTTTTTATTTACCCTTTGCTCCCTCACGCTGAATTCTCCATCAATTTGGCTGATTGTATAATACACGCCGATAAACTTCTACCTTCAAGTTTATTTTTCTCTCTTTGGAAGTTATTTTACCTATTCTTGTTGAATCAAATATCTAATTATTTTTCCTGGCTTGTAGGATGCAGATTTGTGCCACGTATTTTGTGCAAAAGAAAGATGTTGCTCTTGTCATTAAAAGCTACTGACCGAGTTGATTGAGCACCATGTTTTGGAAGAATCATTTAGTGTTAGGTACAAGTTCTATGTACTTAATTTAGATATTTCTGTTTACAAATTTCAAAATACCAAGTGGTTGTTAATTTTAGTGAGACTAATTAATTTTAGGGAAGAGGACACGAAAATCATATCAAACAATGTTCTTGCTGAAGTTGACAAGTGGATAGAAAGATTGGATCGTCTGGTCATTGGTAATACTTGTCTCTAGCCTTTCATACAACTTATATGAATTGTGAAGGTTAACGTTTTTAGTACAAAAAATTTTCTTGGCTTATAAAAAAAAACTTGTGGTTAGTCTTTATTTTTAATGTATTATATTTTGCCTCTTAAGAAAAAGCATGACTTGTTACCAATCAATTAATTAATTTAGTTATGATAGATGAAACTATTACAACCAACTCTAGTTAGGATTATTACCATAGTTAGCTTAGCTATTAGTCTATTATGATTAGTTGGTTAAGTTAGTCTTTTTAGTTAGTCTTTTCTGTTTCTGTTATTGTATATATTGTACATTGTACAATGAGCTAAAATAATAAGAATTCAATTTTCAATTGCTTTTACCTTTTGTTCTAATATGGTATCAGAAGAAGAAATCCCCATCATGACCACCACCTCTCGCTCCACTCCGGCGATGACTCTTTATTCTCCGGTCGACCCCACGGATCCTTTCTACATCCACCATACAGATAACCCAGCATTGGTGCTCGTTTCCAAGCCCCTCGACGGCTTGAACTATCTCACCTGATAGTGCTCTATGATCTTGGCTCTCGATGGTCGGAACAAATTGGGCTTCGTCGATGGTAGCATCCCGATTCCTGATTTCAGTGATACTGCAAAGCTTCACATGTGGAAAAGAAATGACAACATTGTTGCGTCGTGGATCTTGAATTCACTCACAAAGGAAATTAGCGCGAGTGTCATTTACTCAACCTCTGCATCCAACATCTGGAATGATCTTGAGAAACGTTTCAACATCAAGAACGGACCCAGAATCTTCCAATTGCGGAAAGCATTACTCAATTGTGTTCAAGGAACAGACTCCATCAACATTTACTTCACGCGATTCAAAGGGCTTTGGGCTGAGCTGGGTGAACTCAAGGCCAATCACAGTTGTAACTGCGGCGGGGTTGCTCCACTTCTTGCTTCCATCAAAGAGGAATTTGTCATGCCATTTCTAATGGGTGTCAACGAGAGTTTTGCCCATGCTAGAGGTCAAATCTTGTTGATGAAACCGATTCCGGGTATTGATGAGACCTTCTCATTATTGCTTCAAGATGAAACTCAGAGGCTTGTTGGTGTTCAACCAAATTCTGCTCCTCCTGCTGAAATGGCTTGTGCTGTAACCCAATCCAATGCCAAGGGAAAACCTACTCGCAAGGATAGACCATTCTGCTCTCATTGCAACATCCATGGGCACACAAAGGAAAAATGCTTCAAGATCCATGGATACCCTCCAAGCTTCAAGAAATCTGGGAATACTTCATCTGCAAATAACTCAGTGAATAACATTCTTGAAGTTGCATAAGGAGAACAAAGTCAACCTTGGTCTCAACAACAATGCCAGCAAGTTCTTGCCCTCCTTCAAGCTCAAATGGCACAGCTGCCTAGTGCCTCTCAACAAGACTCCTCTGACACGGCAGGTATTGAAACCATAGGCATGTCAAACTCTACTTTAAATTCCCCTTTCCAAGCACCTAATGCTTGGATTGTTGATTCTGGAGCAACAACTCACATTACTTGTTTTCCTGAATTTCTCTTTAACTTCAAATTCTTGAAAAACAAGTTTGTGCTTCTACCAAATGGAACTAGAGTTCAAGTGGTTGGAACTGGTTCTATTGGGATAAATTCTCGCATTGTTTTGCATAATGTCCTTTATATTCCCTATTTTCATGTCAATCTGATTTTTGTGCCTAAGATCACTCCCAATTTTAAAATTGGTGTGTTGTTTGAAGACACTTTTGTTCTTTTCCAGGACACTCAAACACACAAGACGATTGGCAGAGGTGATCTCCATCTTGATCTGTTTCTTCTCTATACAGAGCACACACTCACATTTGTCGCCTCACGCACACTTGTGAATTCACACTCTTCAAATTGTAATGATGTAGTTACAGGTTGTAATAATGTTCTTAGTGAACAATCTTTGTGGCATTCCCGTTTGGGACATGTATCTGACAAGATTTTGAAACTTTTTGCAAATAAAAATTCATTGTATTTGACATCTCATAGTTCTAAAGATTGCATGGTCTGCCCCCTGTCCAAATTTAGAAGGCTTTCTTTTATTTCAAATAACCATTATTTTGAGTCCCCATTTGATCTCATACACATGGACACTTGGGGACCATATCAACATGCAACTCATGATGGAAAGCATTACTTTTTTACTATTTTTGATGATAGTTCTAGGTTTACATGGTTATATTTAATGAAAAATAAGTCTGAGGCTACTCAGTTGATCAAGAATTTCTTTGTTTTTGTTAAAACAAATTTTGACAAGCCTATAAAGCAACTGAGATCTGACAATGCCAAAGAACTAAAACTTGATGACTTTCTAAGTGAACAAGGGACATTGCATCAGTTTAGTTGCCCTTATAGGCCTGAGCAAAATTCAGTGGTGGAAAGAAAGCATCAACATTTGTTGAATGTTGCTAGGTCTCTATTGTTTCAATCAAAGGCTCCAATTCGTTTTTGGGGAGAATGTATAAACACTACAGTTTTTCTAATTAATAGAGTGCCTACTCCTGCTCTTAAAGGTTGTTCACCATATGAGCTTCTCTACAAAAAAACAACCACCATATGAACACCTTAGAGTTTTTGGCTGCCTATGTTATGTTGCTATACCATTGCATCAGAGAAACAAATTCTCACCTAGAGCAGTTCCTACTGTCTTTCTAGGATATCCTCTTGGTTATAAGGGGTATAAACTGTATGACATAGTTAACAGGAAGTTTATTATATCAAGAGATGTTGTTTTGTTGAACATAAATTTCCTTTCACATCTGCTAGTGAACCAGCAACCATTGAGGATCCCTTTGAGCACATTGTCTTGCCCAAACCTATTGAAACACACACAATTAACCTTCAAACAGAGCTTGCATCCACTACAGGCGAACCTCCAATCACTGCAGAAAATAAACCAGTTCCTGCAGATGAACCACATGAGCCTAGTCAGGAAACTGAACCAGCCACTGTGACACAACCTGATACTGTCCTTAGAAGATCAACTTGTGTATCTAATCCCCCCTCCTACCTAGATGCTTACATACATCAAACTACCTACCCTATGTCTGACTACATGAGTTTCTCTGCTCTATCCACTCCTTATCAAACATTCATATGCAATATTGATCAACATTATGAACCAAAATACTATCACCAAGCTGTGAAGTATCCTCAATGGAGGAATGCTATGAATGAGGAAATAAAAGCCTTGGAAGAGAACAAGACTTGGTCCATTGTCACTTTACCTCCAGGCAAGAAAACAATAGGCTGCAGGTGGTTGTATAAGAACAAATTCAACTCTGATGGTAGTCTAGACAAGCATAAGGCACGTCTAGTTGCCAAGGGTTACACACAACAGTTGGGTGTAGACTTTGTTGACACCTTTTCACCTGTAGCAAAGTTGACTACAGTTAGGTTATTGCTTACCATGGCAGCTCAAAAACAGTGGAATCTCACACAACTTGACATCAACAATGCCTTCTTAAATGGAGATTTATTTGAATAAGTGTACATGGATCTGCCCTTAGGTTATCCTGGAAAGGGGGAGCATCAAGTGTGCAAGTTACACAAGTCCTTGTATGGCTTGAGGCAAGCATCAAGGCAGTGGTTCCAGAAATTTTCCAATTCCATCATCAAGCTGGGATTCAATCAATCTACTGCAGATAACTCTCTATTTTCTAAAGGGAGCAATGATTCTCTGAATCTCCTGTTAGTTTATGTGGACGACATCATCATAGCTGGCCCAAACAAACCTCTAGTTACTGAAGTCACTGTACAGTTGCAAGGTTTGTTCAAACTCAAGGTCCTAGGTGATTTAAAGTATTTTCTTGGTTTGGAAATAGCTAAGTCTGTAAAAGGCATTCACTTGAACCAAAGGAAATACACCCTAGAGTTGTTAGAAGATACTGGTTTCACCAATTGCAAACCTGCAAAAATTCCAATGGATCCTGGTCTTCAATTGGATGGCATTGCAGGTGAAGTTCTTGAAGACCCAACTCAATTCAGAAGACTGCTGGGAAGGTTAATGTATTTGACTATCTCATGGCCAGATATTATTTTTCCCATAAACAAGCTTAGTCAGTTTATGCAAACTCCAAGGACACCTCACCTTCAAGCTCTTCATCAAGTCCTTCAATACCTCAAAGCAGCTCCTGCCCAAGGTTTGTTCTTTTCTGCAAACAGCAATTCCACCGTCACAACTTATGTAGACTCTGATTGGGGCAATTGCAAGGATACTAGAAGGTCAACAACTGGTTTTTGTATCTACTTGGGCTCATCTCTCATATGTTGGAAGTCAAAAAAGCAACCCACTGTTGCAAGGTCCTCAGCAGAGGCTGAGTATAGAGCTTTAGCTTCTCTTACTAGTGAGTTATTGTGGCTGCGGCAGCTTCTTCGTGTGTTCCAGATTACTCTTGATTCCACAATGATCATGTGTGACAATAAATCAGCTATTGCATTGGCTGAGAATCCAACTTCAAATGATGGGTCTAAACACATAGATATTGATTGTCATTTCATAAGGCAATATGTGCACTCTGGTTTTATCAAGCTGGTATACTTACCTACTCATCAACAGCTTGCTGACATCTTCACCAAGGCCTTGCCTCACTGCAAATTCTCTGTTTTTTTGTCCAAGTTAGGCCTTCTAGACATCTATGCATCTAACTTGAGGGGGAGTATTACAACCAACTCTAGTTAGGATTATTACCATAGTTAGCTTAGCTATTAGTCTATTATGATTAGTTGGTTAAGTTAGTCTTTTAGTTAGTCTTTTCTGTTTCTGTTATTGTATATATTGTACATTGTACAATGAGCTAAAATAATAAGAATTCAATTTTCAATTGCTTTTACCTTTTGTTCTAATAGAAACATCTTGGAGTTTAGGGTATTTTATGATGCTATCTAAGGAACATGTATAAGTAGGCCATGGACACGTAGAATATTAATAAAAAAATCCAGTTAGTAAGAATAAATAAGTTTATTTTTGTTATGATTGATATTTATAGTTAGTTATATGATTATGCATCAGCATAGCAGACTTTTTGTCCCTACCAAATTGCATGAGACTAGGAGTTTGTGATTCTGACAAAAAAAATTATAAACTCAGTTATTGGTTTTGAACTTTGAAGGAGTATGTTCAAAGTTTCATGCTGTAAAATGCATAATTCAAGAGTCTCACTATTTTTTTTGGGTGAATAGAGTCTCACGGTTGGTGAGCTAATATGGTTCCTAATAGAGCTCATATGCTCTGTTGCTTTTTTTTTTTCAATTATTCTTATTTTAACAACTACTAATCCTTCCACTTGATAGCCTCAAATTCCAATTGAACTTGTTGTCTGATGTTATTGCTTGTAAATAACTATGTAACTACACGTGCATGCTCAATAAGTTTTTATCTTGTTCCAGCAAATTCATAGTTTCATTATATGTACCTTGTCACCTATACAAGACAGATTGTAAAACTGATCAGTTTTTGGGGAAAAGGAATTCATCCTTGCAAGTAGACCATACCAAAGGAGGATTTGGAGGTGAGTAAGGACATTATTTGTTTGACTTAATATTATAAGTAAGGACATGGAGAGATTGTGAGCTTGTTATTAGTATTTTTCCATTAAAGTTCCTCGAGATTGAATGCAAAAACTGCACATGCTTCATGTGGTTATCTCTAAAACTAGCTGAATATAAATTAATGGTCAATGCTTTCATCTCTGAAATTACTTGCTGAGCAAAGTTAACTACACATAAATGGACTTAATTATTGAAATCGGCATTCGCTACACATTTATGAATCTAAATTGAATTAGAGCTTATTAACTGCTTTGCTAGTAGATGAATATTAATAATTTGAATGTCATATAACTATTGATAATATAAAATAATAACAAGATATGACATGAAGCAGAATATAAAGTATGTTAAAATTTGTTCCATCTTTCTCATGCTAGTAGTACATAAACATGAAAATAGCTCATATATAGCCCGGAAATGAAACCGAAAGATCTATTTCTTCATTAGGTCCAAATGATAGGACCAAATTGACTTGTCTTTATACAGAAAGTAAAGCTTATGTAAGTATATATATTCTAATTTAAGCAAAAATAGAATTTAATCTTATATATTATATTTTAAAAGATAATATATAAGATTATAGAAATATAATAAATTAAAAAAGAATAAAATTTGAATTTTGAACTATTTTTGTATAAAATTTATATTAATATTATATTTTGCACCAAATATCCAAATGAGCACATGAGTATAGTGGTAAAAGAGTGTGTTATTCACTCGAAGGACCTGCAGCATATGTTACAACACTTGCATGTTCAGTCTATCATGTCAGCTCCTAGTCCATTGACTATCACAACAGATGGAGCTGAGCACCATATTGACGAAGCTTAGGTTGATTGTCCTCATGACATGTCAAAGGATGTTAGTTATGAATTTAAACTTTATTAAACTTTGGCATTGCATTTTATTAAACTTTAAAAACTTTGAATTTGCACTTTATCAATCTTTAAATTAGAACGTTGTTATTAGATATATTTACACATTATGAATTTCCACTTTGATTTATAAGTTTGATTACACACTTTAATTAAGAATTATATTTACAGTTGGTAATTATTAAACAGGTTAAAATGTGATAAATGAAAAACAAAAAATACAGCATATTTTTGTTCAACAACCGAATATGCGAACAATATATTTTATTTTAAAATTCATTACTAAATAGTAGTCCACTTGCATTTTTAATTTATTTTATATTTAAAACTAAATATTTAATAGTGATCAAATTGCATTTTTAATTTATCTTATATAAAAATTAAGTATTTCTTAGCGACCGAATTAGCAACTGAATTGCATTTTTAATTTAATTTATATTCAAAAATTAATTATTAAATAGCGATCGAATTAATTTTTAGCTCATTTTATATAATAAATTAGCAACTGAATATATTTATTTCTAATTTTTTTAAAAAATTAATTATTCAATACGACCGACTTTTGTTATAATTATTTTATATTTAAAATTTAATTACATTTGATCACTGATTTGGTCACAAGCAAAATAGCAACTAAACACAGTGATCAAATTTTATGTACTGACAACCAAATATGTTAGTCACTAAATAGCGACCAAAAGAGATTTCAGTCTCTAAGGGCTTAGGGACTAGGGTTTTTGCGACGCACAACATTCGGTTGCTGATAATTTTAGCAACCGAATTGAATGATTTTATCGGTCGCTAAATCATGTTTTTTTTTTAAGTTGATGCTTTGCTTATAATATGCACATGAACGTCATGTATGAAAACTAATATTCATTACATTGTTAGGTTTTGAACGAGAGATTTATGAATAAGTTTTTGACTAGAGCAATAATGATATATAAAATTAATGTTGTTACATATAATCTATCATTATAATTAATCTTGTTAGGACAATAGTTTTTAATTATCAATGTTTAACAATTGGTTTTGGTTGTAGGTATAAGTATTGAACTGACATAGGAAGTTAAGGTGCTCTTTTATGTTGTTGTTGCTTCACTCAACAAAAACTCGTATATACCACTGGCAGCACCAATGTCATTGTTTTTGTTAGTGAGCCCATCTTTCCAGGTATGTATGTCATTGTCACACTTATGTGATTATTACATGTTTGTTCTTCTATGACTATTGTTTAATAATAAAGTTATGTGCATTGTGAGTGACCCATAATTTCTCGTTTGAGATTCAATACAATGATTAATACGGACAGTTTGGATTAATTGTTGTATTGAATCTTGAATTGTCCGTTTGGACAATTTGGCAAGAGTCATTTTTTATACTTTATTCATACTTATAGGTTAAGTATGTTGCGTTAAATTAGATGCAATTTCTATTTAGTGCATATTGTTTTGTTCTCTGAGTGTATACTTGATGGTGTTGAGTACATCTCATTGCTTTCATATTGTGTACTTGGAGACCAGTACGAAATGCTGCCACAATTTCATCAAATTTAACATAACATACTTAACTGGTAGGTATGAATCAAGTATAAAAAATGTCTTCCTGAATGGGATAGGACCACACCTATTTTATGAAAAAAGTGAAATTTTCATGCATATTGGATAACCTAGTTAATATCACAGAACACCAAGCATGAATCAAAGTTGGATAAAAGCATTATGCATAAGTGACGAATATGGGAATAAGGTTGAAGAATTATTGCAATTTGCGCAACAAAATGCACCAGTGATGGGTGGAAAATATTTTTGTCCATGTGTGCAATGTGAGAATGTGAGACGACAATCAATGAATGACATAAGATCTCATCTTATATGTGAGTGGATCATTCTAAATTATACAAAATGGATATAGCATGATGAATTGCCAGACATAGCAACAATCCCTCACACTGAGTCGGTTGATGTATAAATCAGAGATCATATAGAAGACATGATACGTGATCTTGGACAAGAGGGTTTTCGACAAACACATACACCTTATTATGATAAATTACAAAGTGATTCTAAGAAGTCATTGTATTCGAGATGCATAACCTTCAAATGGTTATCGACAGTGTTAGCTTTGGTGAACTTGAAGACAAGATTTGGGTGGAGTGACAAAAGCTTCACTTAATTGCTTGCATTATTGAAGAATATGCTTCTTGAAGATAACACATTACCCAAAAATCACTACCAGACAAAGAAGATATTATGTCTTGTGGGTATAGAGTACCATAAAATACATGTTTGCCCTAATTATTGCATTTTATACAGAAATGAGTTTGCCGAAATACGCAAAGAGTGTCAATAAAACATATTAGCATAAACCTTATGATAGCTGACCCTTGGACAAAGGGATTACCGCCTAAGACATTTATTGAACATGTTGAAAGTATGAGAATTATTGTTATTGATGATCATTAAGTGTAATTTACCTTATGTATTTTACTAACACTCTGAGCTCATTTATGATATGTTTCTGATTACATGTTCTCTATGTTTGCATGCATATTTGTATTAGAGTAATGTTAACAAATTTTGTCTTGAATAAAGACATTATGTTGGACCAATTATGTACTCCTAACTAATGGTTATATTAAGGAGAAGACTAATTTGTAGTACATGAAAAGGACTATGTCGATTAAGTGATGTACAACCGCCATGACTCGAATTGGTTCATATTCTTAATCATGAAATTATGATGTACCCAATGTATAGAATGATTTAGTCATTTTAATGTGTATTATGTTAGTTTAATCTATTTATTTATTTAGTCCATAATGTTTGGTAATGTCACGTGAGTCAAATGAGAGAATGTTAGAATTAATGTTTCATGTGAGAGGCATGTGACTTATGTAGGGACTAATAAAAAAATAATTAATAATTAAGAACTAAATTGTAATTGGGTTAAATATGAAAAATTTCTAGAGATAAATGTTACTTAATGAGAGTAGTGGTTATAAAGGGGTGAATACCCACTAACATAAAACAAGGACCTCTTTCTGACATAAAAGTGTTTTCTCTAACCGCTAGCCATCACGAACATAGAGTGACAGAAAGAATAGTCAAGGGAGTAGAATCTTATTTCTTTCCTCTTCCAAGGAATCAAAGTACACTGGAGAGAAGCCTTACTATGGAGAAAGATACACACTGTTTATCTATTATTTGTGAGAATCACATATTCCAAGATTCTATTGATTTCCTATAATTGTTAATATCAATAATCCTTAAGTTTTACAAAACAATCTATACATAAAGAATTATTATCATGAAATGCAAACTTCCCTTGTAGCTTTCTGTTTCAACATATTACTAACTTCAAATCAATCAACGATCCAAAGATTTCCATTGGACCAGGAAAATGTATGCAGTCAAGCCAATACCCAAAACAAAATGCAAATAGAATCAATATTCCTTTTATTATTTATTTTGCTTGTGACTGTTTTTTGTTCATAATGCTTGTGACTGTTAAAATATGGATCATCCTCAAATAAATTAAGCTCATAACAGCTCCAAACCTATGTACCCACCATATGTTTGGACATATTCCCATGCTACTTGTTGATATATAAAACTGCTCCTTAGCTTTATCTTCTATAATATATCACTGAAGCTACTTAGAAGTCCCAATACATTCCATTGGATTTTGTAGAATTCCAAGCCAAAAGATAAGGTGCATTTAATGCATAGTGGGAATTGTATTTTTATCACTAAGGTTTAAGTGGTTTAAATGCAAAGTTGAAGATTGCATTTTATCAGATGAAGCCTTTTTGACTGAATGCTTTGGAAGTTGTTTTTGTTTCAACTTTCAAGAGAACTTATTTATTATAGTTAGTGGCAATCTTCAGTATAAATAGAGAAGAGAAATAGTGGAGAAGATACACATGAAGAAAGAGTGTGTGAGAAGAGAAATTGTGAAACAAAGTCACTTTGTTGAGAGAAAAGTGTCTTTGTGTGAAAGTGTTATCATTTCTTGTAACCATTGAGTGATGTACTTGGATTTGTAAAGTGATACACAATTTAGGGTAGGTTACAATTTTGTAATCATTTTTGTGATAGTGAAATACTTTTGAGACGATTCTGTGGAGGTAGGTAAGAGGCGTCGAACTACGCTAAATTCTTGTATTTGCTATTATTTTTCCTACGGTATAATCTTTATTGTGTTCTCACAATCCTTTGTGGGTGTGGGTAATTTTGTTTAAGGGAGTGTTGATTCCCAATAGATTTACAATCCAATCTGATAAAATAAAGGTTGTGAGAACTTGCCAGTTTCTTGACTCATTCCCAAGTCATAATTTGCATTGGTTCACACTTCAGCTACCTATGCATTTTGTAGTGCCATTTGTTACATTGATTAACATGAAGCACTCTAAAGATTTTTAAATTAATGTATGTACTAGTAAAAGATTTTTTAAAATAGAAAACCCATGAAGGTTTTATGCCAAGAACTTCGAAAGAGGCAAATTAAATTGAAATGTCAAACCAATTAAATAGAAAACCCATGATGATTTTTTTGTCGAAAGAGGCATTTCATCAAACCAATTAAAACCTCGTGCAACGGGCCTACCAGAATTAAAAGTTTTTTTTTGGTTTTATTTTCTTTTGGGTTGTAGCAACTATTGTCCCATAGCTTTAAATGGGAAATTTTTAGCCTAATTTAGGTTTTGAAAACACTAAATGTTTAGGAAAAAAAGAGACTCGAAGAAGTGCTTGGCAACTTTGCATGCGGAGGGATTCATTCTCCATTATTTCTCCATCAAGTATTTCTTCATCCATAACTAGTAGTTAATTCTTCTCTTTAGTTGGGGTTTAACATAATTAGTCTTACTTTTATGTAATTGCTACCTTATTTGTATTCATAAAGTGTTATTATAGTTCTTCTTCTATGTTTAATGCTTGTATATGACTTGATCACCTGTTTACGTGATCTTATTTATTCAATTGTAATTGAAAATTTCCTTTAAATTGCAAACTAGATAGACATCCAATAATTTTTATGTCTAGGGATAGAATAAAAAGGATTGGGCATCAATAAATCCTTTTTTAAATGCAAATGGTTTGGTTGTACTAATTCAAGGAATTGATAATATAATCAAGGGACTTAGGTATTTTTGCTAAAGGAATTAAGGTACAAATAAAATATTGGGTTGATGATAATATGAGTTTAATTGAATAAGAATATATAGTGATTGTATGTTTGAAAGGCCAATGAAGTTAAATCCCGACAACATCTTTCATTGAAATTAATCCAATTTTTTGTGTATACCTAGTGCCTCTTTTATTTGACGCAATTGTCTTTAATTTTGGTTACTTAATTTCTTAATTCTCATAGTCTATAATTTTATTATTAATTACTCAATTATTGCACAAGTCCTTGTGCATGTGATACTTAACTTATTAGTGTGTTATTTGAACTATTTGATATTCTTGTCAAAATCCCAACAAAACGCCATGATCACTATATGATCACTATTTGTTCCTCGTCCTTCATTATTCTTGCGACTCTGACGCTCAAATTGTCATGACCTTTGTCACTCTTTCTTTTATTGCATGGACGAGGTTAAACAAACATTATGAGAACAAATCTCACACTTGTGTGTGTCTCTAAAGAGCGTCTTTCATTCGTTGTCAAATTCACCTTTAGCGTTAATGATTATTTACGTTCAATCCGACTCATAGCAAATGAACTTGCTCTCATTGGTTATCCCGTCAATGACCTTGATCTTGTCATTGCCTTCCTTAATGGGCTTGGCTCATTATTTTGTAAATTCACAATCTAAAACGATATTTATTTTGTGACAGAATGCGTTATATAGATAACTTTTGTTTATTATGCACATTGACATATAAATTAATACGCACCGGTATTATTTTCCATATGTTCTATCCAAGAAGGGATTTTATCAATAATATAAATATATAATGTACATTATTTTCATCTATTTGAAGTCGATTGTGGGGGCAACTTAATTGGATCATGGATTTTTTCGGGATCATGGGTTGCACACAGTTTGAGGTCGGTGATGCTCGCTTTTCAAGTTTGTAGTTTCACTCCGTCAAAATATTCAAACTTTGAATATTTCTTCCCTCACAAAAATAAAAGACAAAAAAATAGTTGTTTATGTGAGTGCCAACCCGCTACAAAGTGTATTATGGTTCATGAATTTCGCCATGTATGTATGTTATATTACCACAAAAATATGTCCAATTTGGCCATTTGTGTTCATTTAATCTGGAAAGTCAAATTAAATACATGCACATACACGAACATGAAACAAAATGTATAGATGGGCATAATTTTATGACCGAATTAAGGAGAAAGAGTGACCCATCATCAACTTGGTTATGGCCAATCAGTTATTTCATAAAGTTGATTTGGAATTCAGAGGGAAAATGAGACTCCCCGATTAATTAATTGTAAACTGCATTAATTAATTAATGTCCATGCTGACCTTTACACTTGTCAAAGTCTTCTGGTGATTCAATTCAATGAAAAACTATTTAAACCCCAAATAATTTCAAGTAAAACCACATTCGTTGATAAACAAGTAGTCTATGATATATAAGGTGATGTTTATTTTTTAAAGTTCAAGTAAATTGGAGGATACTTCTTAATTTTTAGCTAATGCAATTCATTCAATCTATTTATAAAACAAAATGGGGAAGTAGTCTAAATTGGGAGGACTCAATTTAAAACAAGAAGAATCGGTGGGATGAATACGTGGTTTAAAGGAACTACTTTGAGATGCGTGGTTAATTATGACTTACTAGAATGATAAACTTCTTAAAAGTTTTATAATAATTTAATTAGTCAAATGAAAAGAATAAGAGGAAAGTCTATGGCAACTAAAGTATCGTTAATAATGTAAACAGAAAAGTTTTTATTTTTATTTTTTATCAGTAATGTAAATAAACAAGTTTCATTGCATTTGTTACTATAATAAATTTTATTGACCAATAAGTGGTTGAATTGAGTCCTAATGGAGTCCGTCATCTTAAATAATATCTTGGATTTAAATTTTATAAATGAAAAAATTATGATTAAGAGAAAAAAATTAATTAAATATGATTAATCAAATTTTTTAACGAATATTAATCATCATTAAAGTTGATGAATATTTTATATTAATAATACGGTAAAAAAAATAGTAACATTAATTATCATACCGAATATTCTCACATTATCTAGCTAGGATGAGGATTAGGAATATTCTTTTTTTAGACTTCGGACTAAAAAATATAAGCTAAAATGAATCGGTTGCAGCATGCTCTTATAATTTTGTTAATAAATTATAAAAGAAAAACAAAAAACACAACAATGTTTGGATAAAATTTGTCTCCTGAGCATTTATAGGAAAATAAAATAAATTTTAATTTCTCCTCTAAACAAAAATCAACTTATGTAATAAACTTTTATAAAAACAACCTCATGGAACAAAAATCAACTTATGTAATAAAATTTTATAATTATTTCTCATAAAAACATCCTTATGAATTTAAATTATATAAAAAAATCATTTTATCTTTTGATTTTCTTTTTCTATAATGAAAAAGTTTATTCCAACAACATGTTCACAGTATCACTCCTGCCATGATACTTATGGAACAGTAATTGTTTGATGTCAAGAAATTGTTTGAGACAAACTCTAACTTCTCGTGATGAAGAATTCCCTTTTCAGACAACCAAATTTGAATACCAGGGAACTATAAAACCAGACTGACATATAACACTAAATGTGATCATCAATATATAGTGTTACTATATATATATATATATATATTAATTATCTAAACAAAAGACCCTCCTAATTTGTTTACATTTATAATAATCTGATTATTTAGTAGTAGCAATCCATTCTATACATAACTACATATAACAAGCAAACAATGCAAAATGAAGAGAATAGTTTATTTATTATCAAGGCCTGGAAAAAGAAGCATCTCTTGGCAAATCAAAGGAGCTCCAATTGCCTATTAACAAGTCTGCATCATGAACATCAGGTCCAAGAAGTGGAGGTTGTGTGACTTGAAATGCATGATGATGATTTATCATCATCTCAGAATTTGACCACATCATGTGATGATCGTGTGAGACTTCCTCTTCACCAGGCAATGGTGGCAGCTCAAAATTCATAGCACCACCACCATGATTACTACATTGCTGATCAATTCCATCTTTTTGATGAAGTGTCTGCATAGTGTTGAACTCACCATAGCACATTTGGTTATGATTATTATTAGCCTCACTAGAATGTGTTTGTGGTTGTTGTTCAGGAAGATTCAAACACCCAGTGAGACCAAGTTCTTCAGGCAAAGTATTTGGTCCAACAACAACTGTGTTTGATAGCCTTGAATTGTTTTCTAGAGAAGGATAAAAAACTGTTTGCACTTGATCTGGATTAGTACTCTCAACCCTAGCTTCAGAATTGGGCTTTTGGTTGAGGAAATTTGCATAAACTAGAGCAAGATCAATATGAGGTCCATCACTCACCACTGAAGAGGAGCTAGAAGCTGAAGAAGTTCTTATTCTAGGATCATAAGAATGCCCAATAGGGTTATTATTATGATCTGTGACATTGCCACAAGGTGGTAGTGAATTTTTGAAAGTGAAACCATCAATGGATTGTCTCAATAGGGTCTTGTTACCTCTTCTGTTCTTCCTGCAGCCACCTCCAACAGGCACATTTCGGAGAGACCCTCCTTTGGTCCAGTACCTTCTGCACCCCTTGCAAAAGTACCTTGGTTGAGTTAAGCTGTAGTTGTTGTAGTAGCAGAACTTGGTGTTGGAAGAACCACACCTAGGGCAATTTGGTGATATCTCAACCTCAGGCTTCCACCCACTCTCCATCACCACAAAGCATACACCTGCATTCAAGGTTTTAAATTGCGGTCAAAAGTCGCAGATTCGTTGCCTTTCTTGATATTACAAGAAATAGTAGATAAACACTACCGACGATATCCAGCCACAATTGTGTTCCCCTTACAGACACATAAAAAATCTTGATATTATGGCCAAAATTGCAATTGCAATTGTGTTGCAGTTACAGACACCCCAAAAACTTTGATATTAGGGCCGATGCCACTACAATTGCAATCGTGTTGCAATTGCATAAACTCCAAAAACCATGATATTACGTTCAAAATTGTGGTTTTTTAAAACCTTGCCTATATTTTATCATAAAAAATATATACACCCTTTTTGTTTGTGTGTTATATATATAGAGAGAGAGAGAGAGGAATTTCAAGAGAAGGTGATAATGCTAGTTTGCTAATTAGAGAGGGGTTATATGTGGTACAGGTGAAGCTTGAGCTCCCAAAGCACACATTGAGTGTTGGGGTGAAGTTTATTTGGATGCACATGAGATGATGAACATGATGATCTTGGAAGTGTGTATGCATCCCATGCACATGAGGATGCATGGGGTTAGGTAAGCCCTGTGGTGTGTCACAACCCCGTAGGCTAATACATGGTGTCGGTGTTGAGGACACGTGGCGTGATGGAATTGGTGGAGGTGAGGGTGAGTGGGGAAGCAATGCCATCGGTAGCACCATTTTAGGTTTCTTTCAACAGCAGACAACCTAGTTATGAGAATTAAGCACATTCCAACAAAAAGGGTAGCATCCCAATTCCACTTATCACTCACTGGTGTTTGAAAGTAGAAAGTGGAAACTCACACGGTTTTACACCCATGTCCCATTTTTGTAAGATGAAGAATTTACTGCAGAGATGACTGATAAACTATGTTGCATGATGTACTTCATATACGTATATAAGGAAATTTATTAAGAATTGAAGCTGTGAATATGTTAATATAAAATTTTTTAGGAGTGATGTTTGACACCTAATAATCCCAAACACTTAGTAGTTATTAACACGTATAATTTCTCTGTATCTTATTAACACATTTTTCTACATATTCTTTCTTTTTATCTCTCTAGCTAGGTGTTATTTAGAATTGGGTGTCCACTAATTACTTTTCAATTTTTTAAAACACATAAGATAAAATAAAAAGAATAACTTGTAATGTAGAAATTGTTGTGAGAACAGTTAAAATAAAAGAATTTAAGGAATACACATCTTACAGGTAAGAATGAAAGTATAGGTTTCATTGAGTAGAGAAACAAAAATGAAAAAAATTGTATTGCTAACTATTCAGACAAAACCTAACATGTACACCTATACTTAATACATGCCCAATATATGTAAGAGCGGTGATACTTTAATATCTCATATTTCAAACACATCCTAAAACTCTCATTTTTTTCTATTTTTTTATCACGTCATATCACTAATTATATTTATCTTTTTTTTCACTTTTTCTTTCTTTCTCTCACTAGGTATCTATTAGCATTTATGTGTCAAAATATATTTTTCCATACGTGTAATATTCAAAAAATGAAGTGGAGATGAAATTAACTGTTGACATTTCAGAGCTAATAAAGAAAAATGAAAGCATGGCGGCTATCTGACTTTTCCAAATAATGCTAAAATTAATTAGGTTATCAAGATGAAGTGGAGATGCAAGCTGTTGAATTGATGCATCCACATGAAAAAAATAAAATGGTTTACTGCCGACAAAAGATTTGAATCCAGTCCAAAAGAACGAAGGTTAATCAAACCCTTCAAACCAATTAATAGTTTGGATTTAATCATACCTATTACTCATTTAATTTCAGAACACCTTTGTGGAGTGGAGCGTTGCCATTTGTACTAATTCATCCTTTTTGGGTTTTTACCACTTGGTTCTTTCAAGTTTTGCTTCTCAACAAAGTAGTTGTTTAGTGATTAATTAAACTGATATTGTTATTTTTTTGCAATTTGATTACAAAATATAGTTATAAAAAGCAAATGTAACATATACGTTTTCTAGTTTCATTCATCTTCATGTTAAAATAGAACTTCAACTTATTTTCATCTTTATTGGCTGCTAATGTTTTTTTCTCTAATAATGGTAAGGTAAACTTTTTTTTGTCTTTTCATAACCCTAAAACTGAGATGCTTCTTTATACGAGTTCTTTGGTCCGCAATTTGGAGGTCTGGCTGTCACTTCTGCAAGAAAGAGGCACATGGGAGCCAAGTATATTAGCATTTTCTGAAGAAAGAATGTCTCTTTCAAGATGACAATGAATTTTTCGTTGACTCTTATTTCTTGGATCATGGGCTTCTCGGATCATGCAACTCTAAGATTTTCATCAATATTCCCATAATACTACTTTTATAAATCAATGAAAATGCAAATTGTTTACTTGTTTTAAATATTCCTAAAACGTCTCCCACGTTAGAGGCTTATAATGAGGCGAAATGCATAATCAGCTAGCGGAACAAGAGCTGCCTAGAAGCGTTTGCCATGTATGACAATATGAAATCCTCAAATATGTTCAAAATTTAGAAAACGAAATTTGTTTGACATGATAATAAAAAATGGTGATGAAAGACGACAATGGTGACAATATGATCAAAATCCAATATATCGATTTTTATAACAAATATAGTGCAATTCTTTGGGTAATTCTAAAAATAATTATTTCTATAAAAAAAAGATCTTTATGTTAAAGTATATATAAATAAAATAAAATATTCCTGAAATATCATTATTGTTGTTAGTTTTACACAAGTCTTATTTCAATTATCTATCATATGATATATCCAATAAGAATTCGATGGATAATTTAACAAGGAAATGACAAAAAAAGTAATTTAGAAAGAATGAGGAAGGTTTGGGGGGTGTCAAGAACAGTTAATATGCAACCAAAGTAATCAACTTTCTAAGAAACTCATTCCAGTTACGGATTAACTTGTTTAAATGAATTTTTTTATGAATCGTAGCAATATAAGTAATATTTATAGACATTAAATTGTGTACTTATTAAAAAATTACAAATATGATTTGAAAATACTTTCTAAATAAAATTACTTAAATCAAAATAAGGGACCAATCTCATGTTAAATTTTCACATGATCTTGTTTTGTAAATTTTTTGGATTTATCTCTCTTAACATACATGTAATGGTTAGATAAATTTAAAAACGTATTGATAAAATAGCCTACGTGGCACAGAGGGACAAATTTGTTACTGAAATAATTGTCAATGTGATCATCTCTAAGTGTCTGTTTCCATTATATAATTTTTAAGTTTCATCGACGGTTGAGACATGCATAAAATATTATCAATGAAAGTAAATTTTTATTGCTTTGATGAATTCTTCTTACTTTTCTTCAACTACAAAAAAAAAATCAATACTTCGGTTGTTAACTCTTGAATAAATGCTATCAACACAGAAAAAAAAAATATTGTGAAACAATAAGAAAATCATTTGTTTCTGTTTACTTAAACACTATTTATTTAATTTTTTTTAATAAATTTTTCATAATAAAATATGAATGTCTATTAGTATATGCAATGACATCAAATTACAAATTATAATAAAACTTTGTTGATTTTTAATTTTTTTTAAATCATACATAATTATTTTTTATTGATCATTTAAAAAATCATAACCTTAAAAAAAATTATTCTAAAGAAGGTGAATGTTTTTTATAAATTAAAAGTGTCATTGCAATTGCAATTTTTCCTAAAAATTATTCATGGACCTAATTTAACAATAATGTTTTACAATAAGCATTTTTTTTACTTGAACCTTTAATCAAGCATGAGAATGTAAAAAAATTATTTATAGTTTATAAAACGAGTATTCCTTTTTCTTTTAGACTCAATTTAATTTACGAGTTTGTTAAAAAAAATTGTTGCAATCATTGTAAATTCTTTCAAATTATAATAATTAATCACAATTTATTATTGACGTTTGGATATATTTATCACACTTTTTTTACACGTTCGGAGATTAAAAATATATCCAATAAGAAAGGGCTTTAAGGAGGAAATCGTTAACAATTTCGAAGATGACATCATTATTTTGCAAATCACGCCTCAAAGATAGTATATGGTCTGACCTCTGATAAAAAGCCTTAGCTAGTAACTCCTTTCACACACTAGAGAATATTAATCATTATTCTTGTAAAAAAAAAATCTAATACTCTCTACGTTCTTATTTATAAAAATTAGCCAACAATGTTTTTTTTGCTTATCATAAAATTTTATTTCATCTTTCTTGTGTATTAATTATTTTTTTAACTAAAATATCCTTATTTATTTTAATATATAATCAAATATTACTTTAAATTATTATTTTCTTTCTTTTGTGAAGATCGGAGAAGATGAATAGATACCTATGAATATTATGGACAAATTTGAACGAAGGGAATTTTCTCACATGATTTTAATCAATTTTTAAATGAATCTAACTACTTACAGATGATTACTTATTGAAATAGTAAAATGTTAGTGTCAAATTTAATTAGCCAATCAATAACTACACATATAACCATTAAGTTTAGAGAAATATGTTCAAAGTTTAAATTTAAGTTACTACTATTAAATCGTTGAGACTCTTTCCTTTATAAGACTATTTAGTGTAAAAAAAGAGGAAGGAAATGAAAAGAAATGAGATAATATTTGTTTGAGAAGAAAAACAAGAATCGGGAATTTTTTTTGTGGGATCCCAAAAGCATTCCCCCTAAAATGGAGTAAAATGGAAGAGAAGGAGTTGTCTCTCTTTCCTGTTTGTAGTTTCTTAAAAAGTTAAATAAATGTTATATATATATATATATATATATATATATATATATATATATATATATATATATATTTCTATCCACTTTCTCCTAATAGTTTTTTGTTTAATCCATTGGAATTAAACATGATATTAGGAATATATAATATTCACATATCTTGTTCAATCAACTGAGTTAGACTCCTTTAATATATTTTAATAGTTTAATTTTCTTACACTAATAATATAAAATAATTTTATACTATCAACCAATAAAAAAACTTTATCGATATAATTTTTAAGATATTTATTATTTAAATTAACAAGCATGTAATATATGATATGATTATTTATAAATAAACAGCTATATAAACTATTTTATACTATCAACACATTATTTATTTTTCATCTCTTTAAAATTCTATTTCTCTTTTATTTTCACCATTCATACCTCTTTTCTCTCTAATACTTTTTTCATTCTATCTATACTTCTGTAAAAAAATATACTTTATACTACCAATACATTATTTATTTCTCATCTCATTTTATTTCTATTTCTCTTTTATTTTCATCATTCATATCTCTTTCCTCTCTAATGCTTTTTCACTTCTGATTCAAATCTAAAACACTTGAAACATAAGATTGGTACATTACTATTTCTCAATCAAAGTTCCTAAATATATATTAAAAAAAAAGTAGACAAGATTTCAACACGAAGTTTGAATAATCTTTTTGTTTATATTCTTAAAATTTGAGAGACCGGCAAAGCTAAGGGAAACAAAATATGCTAAACCTATCGGAAGCAAAATTGGAGTTTTAATCAAGTATTGACTATCCCCATTTCATCTATTTAACAATGTAAAATAATCTAACACTATCATTCAATCACAATCAAAATTTAAACTATCATTGCATGAGCATTAAATTCTAAAAAATTTAAACCAAATTTGTGTGTGTTAATGTTAGCATGGAAAAATACTGTGTAGCACATAAAAAATGAAGTTTCAAATTCAAACAAAAAAACAATCAAGTAGATACGAAGACAAGATTTACTTAACCTCCAATTCCAAGGTTTAATTGTTAAGATGTGACCCTATCCCTCAACCTGAGACCAAGCTCTTGTATTTGATTTGTCCCCAAATTAAAAAAAAAAAATATATATATATATATATATATATATATATATATATATATATATATATATATATAGGTTTTACCGTCTCAGTGATGTTAGATTAAGACAAGTTTAAATCAACTCAAGCCATCTAATCCAAAACATATATCACATATTTTGCCCTTTTACTCTAATAAACTAATAATCATCTATTCATATATTTTCACTCGTCAAATAAAACAGACTAAATTTAAAGTTTTCCATTGACCATTTTCTTCCATTCCCTCCTTCCCGTCATCTCTTAACCCTTGTTTTCATCTTCCCTTTCAACAACCATTTTATCGTACAGAGAAAATTTCAAATTGTAGTATAACAATAATTTTATAATTCCCTTGTGAAATCAATTAAGTCCTCACCTACATCTTGAAATTAAAGTAAAACAAATAATAATGCATAATGATCATTATTCACTGAGTTCCAATTTTAACCAACCCAGACCCGTCCAGGAGCTATACCTGTACAACATTTAATACAACAAACGGCATAATGATTGTACCAGTAATTAACAGTTGGACCACTGCCCCCAGTGACTTCAATGTAAACATCCCCACTCAAGCTTCTCATCAGAAGCCACTCTCCAACCATAATATTGGCCATCAATATTCTGCTCATTGAAATAAAATAAAATAAAAAAAACAGGACCAAAAAAGTACATATGAGCAAAATTTCAATGCCCTGAGGCATAAGCATCAGCGCAACTCATCATTTGGATAATGAATGAACATTTACAGACATATAAATTCGGCAAAGTCATGCTTCTACAGTCTACTTGGTCATCATTATGCGGCTACAGTTGGCCCAATCTTTCCTGCATGAAAGAAAGAAACAATTTTAATCCATGTTTCAGAGCAGGAAAATAAAAATGATAAATAAACCATCACATTTTTTGAAAAAGGAATTTATGTAGATAGAAGATATGTCTAATAATTTTGTCATTAAATACTAAGAATGCTGGGAAGTGAGAACAGTAAAGTTATACATAACCAACAGACAAGAAAACCTTCCGACTATTTCCGCAGTTTACCATTCCAAACCACTAACACGAACAACTAACGACACTAACAAGAAATGTATGGACAAAAAAAAGAATCTGGACACTATTCAATAGGTATAAAAGAAAACCACTAACAAACAAACAAAAGATCTGTGAAATAAATCCCAAGAAGAACAACCTGAAGCATCTGCATTAATTTCGGATGCTGCTCCAAAAGTTGGCAAAGTTTGTCCCGATCACTCAATAAAGACTGCCAGTTCAGAAGAGTAAAATGATTAACATTAAAAATAGTAGTAATCAAATTGTCCATCTGGCTAAAACAGAAATTATGCATGGTATGCATCCTCCCAAAAATGAATTACAATTAGAAAATACCTGAATGGCCTCTGGAGACTTGAAATACTCGTGTAATGACATTGCTGCATCTTGTTGCTGCTGTGATTGACAATTCCCTGGCTGTTGAGTATATTCAACTTGCTGCTGCTGCTCATGGGAAAACTGTTGCTGCTGGGTTTGGTAATTAGTCTGCATTGAAGGAACCTGAGACTGCTGCAGCATCTGTAATTGATGCACTTGAACATTGCTTTGCAAACCCATCCCTTGCTCCAACTGCTGTAAAGCTTGAACAGTCGGCCTAAGGAGCTGAGGTGGTTGTGGTGGGCGTGGAAGCTGGGGTGGCTGCAACTGAGAAACTGAATGCATCGACTGAAAGGAAGATGGAGGAACAGAGACACTTTGTAACATGCTGGGCTGGTTCTCAGTCTGTTGCTGATTTAGGGAGTTGCCAAACATAGTCAATGGCATGGAAGCTGGCCTACTAAAGCCCACAGACATCATTGAGGGATTTGGGTAGGATGACAATCTGGCTCCTGAAGATGCAATGGAGGCCTGGGAAAGTTCAGTGGCCCCAATACTTGTCTGATTATACATAGAAGGTTGGGAGGCTGAAGCCTTAACAATGGGTAAATTATACTGACTAGATGCAAAAGGAGGTGGTGTAGGAGGTAGGGGAGGAGCAATTCTATTAGGTCCACCAGGGGAAGACACAGAAGTCCTGGAGTATTTTGAATCTGGCACAGGAACAGAAGATGCAGCAGTTGAACCATTGTTGAATGGTGATGAATAGTCTAACTGAACCTGCAAGTGCAAGGAAGAATTATAAAAGTAGTAGGTGCTTATCCAGGACAAAAAAGAACACATGAGAAAAAGAAGATTCATATGACTGCAGCAGTAACCAGAAAAGGAGGAAATAACTAAATAACAAGGAGGGAAGGTTCCTCACTTGGAATGCCACAGGACGCTGTGTGCCTGCTGGAGAATTAACATATGGAGATGAATGACCAGGAACTGAATCTGAAGCATGCGATATTACAGGCAAGACTGTAGGTGGAGGTGGCATGGGTGGTAAAGGAGGTTGGTTGGGCATAAACCTTTGGTCATACAGTCCTTGAGAACCAGAAGCAATACCACCATGTTGAGGACTGGTCTTTAACAAGTAATTTTGGGAAACCATCCTTGAATCAGCTGGTGATTGCATAGATGCGGATGGATTATTGTAAAGAGACATTGGAAATGAAGTATTTGATGCTACAGAATCATATCTGCCAGAGGGCCTAGCTTGAACATTTTTCGAGTCATCAAGCTGCTCAGCAGACTTCCTGTCTGAAGAAACACTTGATTCACGAGTTAATGACATATCAGGACGTGAACCAGACATCTTTGAAGAAAATTCACTTTGAGCATTTTCATCGATGTTAGATCCTAATGGAGTACCCATTTGAGAAAATTGACTACTATCAACAACGTCACTTTCTGTTTCTTCAACAATTGAGTGAGGAGAACTTTGTTCAACAATAGCTGGGGCAGGCTGTTGTAAGTTATCATCCAGCTGAGGGAATGGCAACTTGTCATCAGGGTCAGACCCCTCTCCATCAAAAACTATATCAATTCCTTGAAGATCATCATCAAGATCTGTTTTCAATTGCTTAGATTTGTTTAACTTCTCCGTATCTGTGGGTTTCACAGGAGAAGCATTTTTTAGGTGTCCAACAGCCTCTCCCACAACTGTTGCTGAAGGGTTCTGCCGTTCCCTCTGTCTTGCCATAAATTCATCTACATGAATGGATGGAGGTCTCCCACCAGTAGATCCTGCTCGTGGCACTGATATTACATTAGTAACCCCTTCAACATTTCTCTCTCTTGCAACATAATCATCCACATGCATAGAAGGTGGTCTGCTGGTATTTGGCTTGCGCTGCCGGAAGGCATCCCTACGTGTAGGACCAGAAGAAACAGCAGACTGTGCTACACCCCGTGAAAAAACATTTTGAGAAGACATATCAGCCTGAAAACTTTCTCCTCTAGCTCGCCTTACAGGACCATCCATTGATGGAAGCTTCCTCTTGGCAGCAAGATTTGTCTGTGTTAATCTATCCGGTAATGTTTCTGGACATTCCCAAAGAAATTTGTCACCAAGTCCACCAACATAAAGATGATCATCAATCTTCTCAACACTGTTTTCAAGCAACTGATGTGTCTTTGAAAAAACTAGAACTTCATTTTGATGTAAAACAACATCTTCTAGCTTCATGGAATCAACAGGCCTTTCCAATACTAATGACAATGACTTAACTGACTCGGAAACCTTACATCACAAATTAGAAGCAGAAGTTACAGAGTAATAAGGTAAAAACTATGAAAGAAGAAGCTGTGCTCAAATGGATTTATACCTGATATAATGGGATTTGTGAGTGAGAGGTAACCAAACAGTCATCCATAGAAGCTTTGGAACTTAACAGAGCACTAAATTCTTGTATGTAATTTATATTTTCCTCAGGAAAGACAACTGATCTTGTCATATCATCGGAAATCCCAAAGAGGTACTTCAGTGCAACAACTCTGTCGGAATTCAAACTAACCAAGAAAGAAACTGTAAATTATCCTGCTACATGATCTAAAAGAATAACAAAAAAAAAAGTACAGAGAAATTTTCATATACATCATTGCCTTCTTTTCAATGCTAAGAACCTTGGGATATCAAGAGATAAAATCAAAATTTCAGAAATCTATTTTTTGTAATATTTAATCCTTTTATTGCCACTTCTTCACAAATATAGATAATATAGGTTCAAATTTCAAAATGTTGTTTCACCTTAAGTTCACCTTATGAAAATACACCTACAAGGCTACAAAAAGATTTTTTTTCCACTAAGAATGGGATACTATTGACACAACCAAGAATGTGATGGTGCATAATCTAAACAAGGTTTTATCTTGTACCAATTGTATTCTGGGTTTTCAGAGTTCTGAAATTGGCCTTTAGTTACATTGAGAACATAGATGGCAAATATACAGTAATTTAAGGTGTTTTTTAAAACCAGTGACTCTGACCAAATACCATAAAATTGAAGCACTGTCTCTCACTATTCTTTAGGATCTATACATAGTTATCAATCCCATATAATAGTACATAGAGTCAATCCCTAAAAATTGTTTAGATATGACCACTACACTGAGTTTAGATATGGATTAAATAATTTATTATAAACTTGCATAAATACGCAGTATTAAAAAATTCAAAATTAAAGACAAACTTGTAACTACTAAAAACAGACAACAAACAACAACAGAAACTTTAACTTTACATTTCAAATGATTGTTTATGTCCTATTATTTTTCTTCTCCAGATATATTTTAGAATAATTTATCTAAAAAGTAAAATGAAAAAGTAATACTTATAATAACATTTTAATTGCATATGAAATTAAGAAAATCACATATATATACAAAGGAATTATTTCATAATATGTGCTTTCAATTTACATAAAAGATAATAAAAATTATACATACATATACATGCACACACAGGGACGGATCCAGGAATTTTTTTTAGTAGCGGCAAGAAATAATTTATAATATTTCTATAAAAGAAAAATATCGTAGGTTTTTACAAAATACACAATGTAATGACAAAAGAATAATTTAAAATACTTAAACTTCAACAAATTACAATTGTCCTTTATGTATTTTCATTGAAAACAATGTGATTGTTTCATTGTCAATATTATAAAAAATATTTCTTTATATATGTAACGAAACAATCATTCAATCATTCATCTTCTCCCATGTGATTGGGCATTCTATTCTTCACAAAATTAATAGCAGAGAAGCATCTTAAATGACATTCTGTTAATCCATTTCTTGCTCTATTTGGGAATCAGGATGAAATCACTCAAACAAAAACATGTAGTAGTATAAGTTAGTAAATGAATCATTGTACTCCGTTGAATGTATATTAGAGGAAATGGAGTATTAAAAATTAAGTTATTATTTTGGCCCTCTAATTTTTTTAGGTTCAATTTATTCCTTTTATTTTTAAAAGGTTCAATTTGATCCCTTAATTTATATATATTAGATTCAATTCATTCCCTTTATTTTTAAAATTTCTAATTAGGTCTTTATTTTTTAAAATGGATCCAATTTAGTCTCACTTTTAGAAAATATTTGGAGATGATGGTAGAAAAATGCAATCAAATTGAACTCATTTTAAAAAATAAAGAACCTAATTGAACCTTTTTAAAACTAAAGGGACCAAATTGAACCTAAAAAATAAATTAGAAGACCAAAATAATAATTAAATCTAAAAATTAAAAGGATAAAATAGTAAACTTAGTATAAATTTATTCTCTTAGTTGAAGCTGTGACTAGAGTGAGGAAGAACTATTCTCTCACTTGCTTACTTTATTTCATTCAAAATAACATATATATACATCAAAGAAGATAGAGACAGCTTGACAAGACAAGCCATACTGCTGTCTTCTACAACAAGCTAAGCAGGAAAAATAAGAAAGCTAAACAACAGAAAATCTCTCGATAGATACACATAATTATAACACTCCCCCTCAAGCTGGAGCATATAAATCATATGCACCAAGCTTGGAACATATAAACTGAATCCTAGGCCCCCTTAAGGACTTAGTCAAAATATCAGCTGGCTGATCATTAGAATTAATGAACTCAGTGACAATCTCTTTGGACAATAGCTTCTCCCGAATAAAGTGACAGTCAATCTCTATGTGCTTGGTCCTCTCATGGAAGACTGGGTTTGAAGCAATGTGAAGAGCAGCCTGATTATCACAATATAACTGCATTTGCATCACTTTGCAGAATTTCAACTCTTCAAGAATTTGTTTAACCCACATAAGTTCACATGTAACCATAGCCATAGATCTATACTCAGCTTCTGCACTAGATCGAGCAACAACAGCTTGCTTCTTACTTTTCCAAGAGATAACATTTCCCCCAATGGAGACACAGTATCCTGATGTGGATCTCCTATCCATGGGACATCCAGCCCAGTCCGCATCACAATATCCAGATATTTGTGTGTTACCTTTGTCTTCATAAAGCAATCCTTGTCCAGGAGCTCTCTTTATGTATCTAAGAATACGTGTAACAGCATTCCAATGATCAACACGAGGATTTTGCATAAATTGGCTCACCACTCCAACAGCAAAGGAAATATCAGGTCTTGTAATGGTGAGATAAATTAGTTTTCCCACAAGTCTCCTATATCTTTCGGGATCATGATAGATTTCACTTTGATCTGCCATGAGCTTCAGATTCGGATCCATAGGACTATCAACAGGTCTACAATTTTGCATGCCTGTCTCCTCCAAAATGTCAAGAGCATACTTTCTCTGTGAGATCACAACACCAACTCCTGATTGAGCTACCTCAATACCAAGGAAGTACTTCAAATACCCTAGGTCTTTGGTTTGGAAATGACTGAATAAGTGCTCCTTTAGCTGGACAATCTTAGTAGCATCATTCCCTGTAATCACTATATCATCAACATATACTATCAAATAAACACATTTCCCAGGGGATGAATGACAATAAAAAACAGAATGATCAGCTTCACTTCGTTTCAACCCAAAGAGTTGAACAATATGACTGAATTTACCAAACCAAGCCCGAGGGGATTGCTTCAACCCATAGAGAGATCGACGCAGCTTACACACAAGACCATACTCCCCCTGAGCAACAAACCCAGGAGGTTGCTCCATATAGATCTCTTCCTCAAGGTCACCATGAAGGAATGCATTTTTAATATCAAGCTGATGGAGGGGCCAATGACGCATGGCAGCCATAGCAAGAAACAAACGCACAGTAGTGATCTTGGCGACTTGAGAGAAAGTGTCACAATAATCAAGGCCATATACCTGAGTATAACCTTTAGCCACTAAGCGAGCCTTAAGTCGATCAATCTCACCATTAGGCCCAACTTTAACTGTATAAACCCATCTGCAACCCACAGCCTTCTTGCCAGGAGGAAGGGGAACAAGTTCCCAAGTACCACTATGTTCAAGAGCCTGCATTTCATCAATCATAGCCTGTCGCCATCCAGGATGACTCAGTGCCTCATGAATATTAGAAGGAACAGAATGCAAAGATAGAGAGAAAACAAAGGAAGAATATGAAGGAGACAAACGATGATAGCTTAGAAAGTTATAGATAGGATGAGGATTACGAGAGGATCTAGTACCTTTGCGGATGGCAATGGGCCAGTCTGAATCAGACGGATGAGAAGTGGCAGGATCCATGGCCTGAGGATTGATTGAGGAAGGATGAGAATCAGGAGGAGAATCTTCAGATACTGTAGAACCAACTGGCTGTATCCTGCGTTGATATGTAAGAAGTGGTGGAGGAGCTACTTCAGGTGGATGTGCTAGAGAGGATGGAACTTCACTGACATCTTGGTGTGAGGTACCTAGAGGACATGGAGAGGGAATCGGAAGAACATCCTGGATGGAAGAAGAATGGTCCGTAGATGATGGAAAGAAGGGTGTGTCTTCAAAGAAGGTTACATCTGCAGACATATAGTATCTCCTGGTAGATGGAGAGTAGCATTTGTAACCCTTTTGAAGACGTGAATAACCTAAAAATACACACTTGATTGCTCGGGCAGAGAGTTTATCTAAACCAGGGGAGAGATCATGGACAAAACAAGTACTGCCAAACACTTTAGGTGGAACATGGAATAAATGGTCATCAGGAAAAATGATTGAGTGAGGAATTTGATTATCAAGGAAAGAGAAAGGCATTCTGTTAATTAGGAAACAAGCAGTAAGCACCGCATCCCCCCAATGGTGTGTAGGAACATGAGAGGCTAACATTAGTGATCGTGCGGTGTCAAGGAGATGACGATTTTTCCTTTCCGCTATACCATTTTGTTGTGGTGTATGGGGACATGTAGATTGATGTAGAATGCCTTTTGAAGATAAAAAAAGAAGAGAAATCATGAGAGAAATACTCTTTGGCATTATCACTTCTGAAAATCTTAATTGTTTTTTCAAATTGATTTTCAATTTCATTGAGGAAGGACATGAAGATAGGCAAAAGTTCAGATCTGTCTTTCATTAAATAAACCCAAGTACATCTAGAAAATTCATCAATAAAAGTTACAAAATATCGAAAACCAAAAGATGTAACACGGCTTGGTCCCTAAATATCAGAATGAATGGTAGAGAAAGCTGAATTACATCTTTGAATAGTTTGTGGAAAAGATGACCTAACATGTTTTCCTAATTGATAAGATTCACATTCTAAGACTCGAAGATTCTTCAAACTAGGGACCATCAATTTTAGTTTTGGTAGACTTGGGTGACCTAGACGATCATGCAAAAGCTTGGGATTTGAAGTTGCTGAACAGGAGACAGAAAAGTTGGACTTCAAGTAGTAAAGTCCTCGTGATTCATGTCCTTCTCCAATCAGTCGACCCGTGCCATGTTCCTAGATAACAAAAGAATTAGCGGTAAAGGTTACTGAACACTTTAATGAACGAGTTAACTGACTCAATGAAATTAAATTATAGGGACACAGTGGAATAAACAAAACAAAATCCAGCTTCAATGAGGAAGATAAAGATACTTGACCACTCCCTTGAGCTGCAACTTTGGAACCATTAGCTACAGTAACAAGATGAGGAATTTTTGAAAAAGAAATGGATGTAAAGGAGGACCTGTTACCAGAAATATAATCAGAGGCACCTGAATCAAGTATCCAAGGACTAGGACAGTCAACAGATTGAGAAATACATGCTGTTGAATAACATGGTACAGAGGAAGATGGAACATGGCCGCTGGATTTCTCGGATTTCAGCTTCAGATACTTTGTCAGGGAAGCCATGCAGAGAGTAACAATTCTCTTGAGTGTGGCCCATCCTCTTGCAATATGTGCATTGAGGACGTCCACCTCTTCCACTACAACCTCCTCTACTGTTCCGTCCTCCCCCTCTCCCCCGAGATGCAACCATGGCTGATGTTTCCATTACCTCAGCTGGATTTTTTTCTTTCAGTGCATGAGGCACACGAAGCAGCCTAGTGATGAGAGAGTCCATTGATGGAACTTGGTCTCCAGCTAGGACTTGATCACGCACATGATCAAAGTCTGAATGTAGACTCCTCAAGATAAGAACCATATAGTACTTATCCAGCTTTCTGTTCACTTCCTCCAGCGAGTCAGCCACAAGGAACCTCTTCAACTCTTCCACTGCAGCCCGAGCTTTACCTATGTGTGCAATCATATCGTGGTTGGCTTGCTTGAGAGCTGTAACCTTCATGGTTGCATCAAACAAACTCTGAATATCATTGGCGAAGATTTCTCGAGCCTTCTTCCAGAAAGAACAACATGTTTTGAATGATCTAAGGATCTCCAAAACGTCTGGCTCAACTGATTGCCATTAAACTGCACAAAGCTGATAATCCAGCTTCTCCCATTCAGGTCTTTTATCGATTGGAACCTCCTCAGCAGCTTTCTCGAAGTGGTCATGGTGACCGGCCGAGAAACCACAGCTCCACTGAAGCAGACCAAGATAGATAATTTTTCCAGTTGAGTTTGGCTGTTGTGATGGTTGGAGTTCCAGAGAAGGAGAGAACTAGACCAGATGAAGCCATTTCTACTCAAGAACACAAAACCCTAAGAGAAAACGGAGAGATGAGCAAGGTCGACACGTTCCCAGTGTCGAAACCAAAAACTGATGGCTGGAATGGCCTCAGGACGCGCCGGCGAGGTGACAGGCACTGGTCTGGCCGAATTCCGGCGCCGGGAAGACGGCGCGTGGCGGCCCCGCGCCGGTGAGAACAGCGAACGGCGAGGGCGCGTGGGTGACCTGATGGTCACGCGACTTGTGGGGTTGGGTTGCGCTTCTCGAGGCGCACCAAACCCTGCTTGTCGCCGGAAAAAATGGCGACGACGACGGCGGCGCAGCGGCGGATGGCGGCGGCGGACGACGGTGCGGACGAACTCAGCTCTGATGCCAAGTTGAAGCTGTGACTAGAGTGAGGAAGAACTATTCTCTCACTTGCTTACTTTATTTCATTCAAAATAACATATATATACATCAAAGAAGATAGAGACAGCTTGACAAGACAAGCCATACTGCTGTCTTCTACAACAAGCTAAGCAGGAAAAATAAGAAAGCTAAACAACAGAAAATCTCTCAATAGATACACATAATTATAACACTCTTCAATTTCCTATATTTTTTTATATATTCTAAAAATAATATCTTATAGGAATGATAACTATTTTTTTATGATACATATATAAATTAAAAAAAATTAGTGGCAGCAATTGCCCCCGCGACGGAACACGTGGATCCATCCCTGTCCACACACAATTTATGCTAATGAACAATAATAGTAAACTGGGTGTAAATAAAATAAGAGAATAACAGATAATAAAATATATAACTAATAAAAATATATTTATAATTATTTTTTATTAATTCGGTATATTTATAACTAAAAATAATATAATATTATTAGTTTTATCATATTATATAGATATATTTTCATTGCAATATAATTTACACTAATAACATAATATTTATATATAAATGATATTATAATAATATATATGATTAATTATTTTGCTTGAAAGACACGTTTTTGTATATATAATATAATACAGTGTGATTCTATTAGTTTTCATAGAAAATAATTTTCGTGCATATATATTTTAGCAAGATTCCATATTCAATTAGTTTTCACTGAAAATAATTTTCGTGCATATATATTTTAGGAAGATTTTATACCTTCGGCTCCAGTACACTTCTTAACAAAGTATGAACACTGTAATTTTCACAATTGATGACAAGCTTAACCCAAAAAGTTCAACTTAGTATTAGGATGGATCATTATAACCTTCAGTATCAGTCAGTTATTCACACTTTGTGTAGTTAAGTTGAAAACTTCTATATGCCAAAATATATCAAATTATCAATTTTTTAAAAAGAAAATAATCAGGTTTCAGTTACTACCTAATTTAACCCAACAACAATTGTCTTCTGTAAATCAGCACTACTACACAAAAAGAAGCAGAAAACAAGAGAAGGGAAATGTTTTAATAACTTCAACTTCTCCATTCTAAAATTACATCGGGATATGAGCACAGACGAGTTGGAATAAATGTTTTTTCAAATCATGTTATCATAAGCACATTTCTAGAAGTTAATCAGAAGCAGCAATCCAGAAACAAAACACAAAAACTTACCTGTCTCCATTCATGCAAAACTGTAGGGACCCCACAGATAATGCGTAGGCAGCCTCAATTGCATAAGTTGACAAACCCTCCTTTGTATCAATCGATCTCAACAACTTCATCCAACAGCTAAGTAAAGGGGGGCATTTTATCCATTCTGCTACACTAGAGACATAATTTACATTCCTATCATCTTTCCGAGGCTCAAGTTCAAGAGCATGAGAGTGGATACCAAAATGAGTAGCTCCAAATGCCATTTGACCTTCACCACAAGAAGCTAATTCTTTGAAAGCTGTAAGGCAAGCCAGTAACTCTTTTCCAACAGGCAGAACCTTGAAATAAAAGAATTCTTAGTTAACATTAAGAAAGCAACAAAAAGAAGCACACTAAAATTTAAAACTAATGTAAGACCATGATCTTGGCACCCCTTTGCCCAAGGACAAGTGCTCAATTTACATGCTGAAGAAAGGGCACAATCTTCAAAAGTATATACAGACAGTATCAGAGAGTCACCTGACAACTCTTCAAAAGATATCGTAAAATCAGGGCACAATCTTCATCACTCAATTTTTCAAAATTTTTACTGCCAGAACACCAGAATATTTGTCACTTAGCTGTCAAACTTGAATAAAACATAATTTTTACAAGAATGTAAACTGCTCACAAGTCATGTCTTCGGGGGTAATGTCGAGAAGTTTCAGAATGAAAAAGAAGCATGATAAACTTGAATATTGGGAGACACCAACTAAAAAAATTAAAGCTGCATTTTGCAGAACTTCTATCATGAATCTGCTTTCCATCAACATCAACAATAACAAAACATCTATCCAGTACTTTTGTTAGCATCTGAAGAGTGCCCTCCCTCAACAATAGGCCCTGACAGAGAGAAAACCAGCTTTATATTATGTAAAGTTGCAAGCTACTATTATCAACAATCAACAATAGTTAATAAAACTAGATTCATCACAATAATCCTAATGAACATAAGAGACAAGAACAAAGGAAAAAGCAGATAAAATATAAGTACTACCTTTCCAAGTGGATGCTCCAACAAGCTCGCAAGAAAATCAAGAAGCCTCAAAACCTGAAAACAGAGAAGAAAAACTCATCAAAATGTTAAACTAGAAGGAAGAACTGCAAGCTCCAAATTTTAGGGGCAGACAGGAATCTTACCTTGTATGCATCTGTATCTGATGGACATGATGATTCTGACACATGATGAATAACTGATGACAATACCGGTTCCATAAGCATGGAAGCATACTTAGCATTTTGGCAAGCAATTCGAATTACAAAAACACACAGCAGATCTTGAATTACCACTAATGCCTGCCAAAAAAAGCAGAATAACACAAAAATAACATTTAAGCAAACTTTATAACAATGCATACTCCATATTAGAAAATTGGAAGTTCATTATTTAGGCAGAAACTACGTACAGAAACTGCATAATGTTGTATAATCTCGGCAATTTTGTCGAGATGTGGTGCCAGCTGGCCAACCAGCTTCTCTTGGTGTCCAGATTCCAAATACCAGTTGATATGCTTCTCCTTTTGAGGCCCTAAAATGTTCCCCACAGCTAACATTCTTCGTGCAGTTAACAAGGGCATTCCACTAGTCCAAAGCCATATATCTTCTTCAGGAAGTAAATCAATCTTGCAATAGAAAGCAAATAAGACCATAGGAGTTAATCATACAAACAGTCCAAAATTCTTGAAGAATGGATGAGCACAAGTAATATATAGTATTTAAAGAAATAACACTAACAACACAACTTTGGACAGTAAAACTTCAAATAGAATAGCCATACCAAAAGATAGAGCAAACTGCATGTTTCTTTTGGACCTAGAGTCAACAATGAAGTACTCTGAACGCTGGCAAGAAGGGTGTGAAAAAGACCTGGACTCCAACCATGTTCTGGCCAGAAAGCAAGTGCTGATGCAACAAGATGACAGACAGCTCCATAACCAATAGCATAATCAGGATATGGAGATGAAAAGTCATCTGCACATGCAGCTAGCTTGGGGCTGCAATGACCAGGATTTGATCAGCATAAAGTAAGATTCTCTAAAATCAGATGCAAAGAAAAAGGAACTAATGGATACCTTATTTCCCTGTGCAATCGTAAAAGAGCATTCATTAATTTTGTATTTCGGTGTTGCTCCTTTGCTTCCTAAAATGCAACCAAAACCATCTCTATCAAAAATACTATGATTATCAACCTGTGTTGCCCAAGGTACTGTAACACTAACAGATGAATCTCAGATTTTTTTTTTTTTTTTGTTTATGGAAAAAAATTGTTAAGGTCAGAGAAAGGTGAAAGCAGAAAACATACATGCATGCATACATACATACATACATACATACATATATATAATAACAATAATAATAATAATATAGATAAATAAATTAGACACCTGTAATTTCTTAAGTAGTGTAATCAATAGCACCAGAGAAGGAACCAAAAGATCAACTATGTTCAGCTCACGATTACGTTCCAGTAGTAAATCAGAAGTAGCATTGCATTCTGTACCCTCATCTACAAGGTAATCTGTTCAATGATATGGAAAATTACATTTGCTAAGTTTTAGAAAAAATAGATGATATGAAATTTCATAACAGAAAAAAAAAAAAAAGCATTACAAGTTACATAAGGAAAGTACAAGTAAAGTTGGGGCAAAGAATCTAAAACACAAACAAAATGGGGTTACTAAAAATGCAGCAAGGATTCCCAATCCCCCTGCATGCTAAAAATGGCTAAGACCTCTTGAAAAATCATGGGAAAAACACCAGAAGCTAAAAATGCAATCTAACCCCTAAAGACCTAAAGTATATTTAAAACAGCAAGATGTAAATAAACACCATCGATTTACATTTTGCTTCAATCAGATGTTCATATCAATTACACCGCACACTGTCACAGAACTTGGCCACTTACCAAAACCTTCAAAACAATCAATGGGTACTTGCTTATCAAAAGATGATGTGCTTAAGAACAAAAAACAGCCTTTTCAATTACTCTCTTCATCCAAGTATCATTGTCCATTTGGTTTCGAGAGATTCGGCATTTTATTAGAGAATAATATATAATGAGGAATTATCATTATGTAAACCAAAATACCAAATACCATTAGTAAACGGAATTAACATTTAAATTTATGATTATTAAAAAATTAAGATAATATAAAATGTCTGTCAAACAGCTATTTTATTGAAAACTATTCATAACATTAACTCAACAACCTGGTATGTAATGTATATCAAATATTATGAAGGGAAGGTAGGATAATTTGATGTGATAACATAATCATATAGGCAATCTATTGTAAATTTGTAATTAACTTACCATAATTGTTTGAGGACCTCTCAAGCATGAATCTGCAGTTGACCAAAATGGCATAAATAACTATTACAGCGCCTTCATCATAGAGAGTCGCAGCAACAGTCTGCATTGATTAAAACTGTCATAAGAAAGGACATATAATTATAAGTTGAATAATTCAAAATAGATTATAACATACTGGGTTCTCAGAAATAAAAGACAAAATCCTTAATGCAGTAGTCAACTGTGCCAGAGAAGAATCACGAAGAGTGACACCATCAAAAGACTTTTCAGATATAAACTTTCCGAGATTCTCCATGACATTAATATCAGAGCAACTGGAAGATTCTCCAACAACAGTTTCAACATCAGTCAGATCTGAAACTAGCACACTAGTTAACTGGGCATCTCCTCCAGAAGCCAATACAGCAGCATAACGCAGGAGACCAATACCCCCTTGTTTGTGGAATACTACGCCAGCATCTATCCATTCCAACAACCGTGAGGGAGCATCTTTTCTGTTGGACCCTGGAGAGGAGAAATTCAAAGCCCTATGAAGTTCCAAAGCATGTCCAATCCATGAACCCAAAGATGATGCTGTGGAATCTGTAACAATGGCTTCAATGATCTCAGCAGCTGAGTGAAATATTGTAAGATTTACCGCTGAAGATCCTGAATACAGTAGAGTTAAAACAAGCAATTTAGACTACTAATGAAGAAATCATGTCAATACCATGTATGTGTATAAGAAAAAGAATAGAGTGACTTGACTACCGCTGCTTTTCCCAACAGACTCAGATTCCTTGATGGAACTTAGAGCTTCAATTAAGAAGGAAACAGCCTACAGAAAAGGAAAGAAACATACTATATAAGTGCCTGAAAATAAGCAATATATCACATATTAAAATGTCTAATACCACAAATAAAAACTCCAGTTATATAGATCTGTAACAGAAACTGCCATCTGTAGCATATACAGCTAATTTCTGCAACTGCATATTAGCACTGATTTTATAGACAAAAAACCACATTAAGCATGACATAAATGTTAGAGCCCAACCCAATTTATCAGGCCCAAAAGAGCATATGGTACAGCATGTCACATGGACCCAAGGTGTGGAAGGTTTACTCTAGGAGACAAAAGAGGGAAGTCAGGAAGGTGTGAGGTGGGATGCTGTGCTGGCAGAGAAAGAGAATAGTAACTGTTATAGGGATTTTCGGTTAGCATATAGGCTGTGGGTGCATGAGGGTATCAGAGGTAAATCATTATATTAGTTATGGATAGAGAGCAGTAGCTCTCTATAGGAGCCTTGCTCTGTGGCAGTAGGAATTTTCTTCCTCTGTAATTTCCCTCATTCCATGAATAATACATATTCCCTACCGTTATTGTTGCATCTTTTACAGTTTAATTGATAGGTTGTGACTCTGGCTCCTATCAATCTCTAATGTGATAAGAACTTATTGAATAAGCGATTAATAAAGTTGTTTACTCAAACACACCCTTAGACATTGAAGTGTTAGAGAACTCCTGGTAAAATACCAAAAAAAAGACCAAACATTCACACCTTACATATATGAGTATATTACTCTGCAAAATATTATCCAGTCATCCAGTGAGTAAGCCAACAGATCATACAATCATATAGCATAAGCTTCCTGATGCAGTATTATTATAGCTAAAATAGCTAACCATTTATGTGCATACCTCAGGAAAATTCCCTAAAGCCAATAATGCCTGGCGCCCACAATCCGATCTACAAATCATCAGCAGGTTTAATTCAGAACTTAAACTGAGTTCACAATATTTAAGATTCGATTTCGATTTTAATAAGAATAAGGCAATTGGCACCGTGAGAGCATAGAGAGTTCCCAGACAACCCATAAGAACTCTTCCGACTGCGGATTCAAAGAAAGCAAACTATCAACGGCATTAACCTAGGGAAAGCATAGAAATTATCCCAATTAGATACAAGCCAGAAACAAAATTAAAATTTAAGGGGGGAAAAAGCAGCAGAAAGAGAAACACAGCAAAAAGTGGGTGTGAGGACATTATATTTTTGTTGCTCAACTAACCATTTTTAAATGTATCTCAATTATCATTCCAATCTCGGGTGGACTACAAAAGAAACCCTTTGAAATCAAAATGGAAGCATATCGAAGAGGAATACAATCTTCCTTGTTGCCTCGGTGACCGCCCCTAAGAGCACGGATTAATGTACTAGAAAGTTCAGGATCCTGCAATAGCAATATCAAGCCTACAATGGTAGGGGGAAGTGAATCAAATTACTTGATATTTCGCTTGCTTCTTTCTAATAATTGATGAAAACAGTGTGTGAGTGTGTTAATTGTAGCCAACCTGAACGACAAAAAAGAAATGATAGAATCACGGCCTCAATGGATGATGTGACATCCATGAAGATTTCCATTACATGGCCACTCTCCACACGCAGTATAGATGATGACAACAATGCAGTTGATAATGAAAGAAAACCCCTCTCCTGCATCCAAGATAATATGAGAATAGGAATAACTAAAAGCATGAGTGTAATCAATACTTGTAAAAACAGAAATCAGTGCCCAGCTCTCACATTCAAATATCATCTTCCTTTACTTATATACAGACAAGAATGCAGATTTCACTTAATAGAGACACATGATGTTTAAGTTTAACAAGCTGCAACCCGAATCAGATGGTATACCTTCAAAAGTCCCAATAAATGGGAATCAATATCACAATCTGAAAAGCAACAACTTGAAGAGCTAATCAAGCTGGAAGTTGTTTTATATGACAACAATCCATCTGTTTGACCAGTAATAAGTGATCTGCTTGCACAAGCTATGGGAGAAGGATCTTCAATTGGACCACGTGAATTTATCAATTTCTGCATTAGTACTTGTCAACAAACATTAACAATAAACTTATTTAAAGTTAAATTACAATTTACAAATTACTACTACGAAATCAAAAGAAATAAAACTATCTATGTAGTGTGGAAAAATAAAATAAAATTCTGCATACTACTAGTTTCTAATACTGCGAAAGCTATATTGAATTAAAACTGACCAGGAGCTTTCTGAGCAGAATTTCAGCAGAACTGAGCATATTCAGTGTAACATCTGTAACCCTGCCAACAGTACCGATGTTTCCCAGCACAGAAAGAACTGCAGACTGGCAAAAATTAAATTACTACAAGATAAAGATGAAGTTCAGAAATGCAAAGAAACATTTATTTCAAGCACAATCATGGAAGTAATACCTCATATCTTGAAGCAATTTCATAAAATCGTAAGCGGTGAAGCAAATAGGTTGCAAGAGAAGCAACATCGTGACGAGGTTTTGACAATATCAACTTCAACAAATGACTATAACCTTCACTGATACTAGAGGGTATATTTTCATCTTCCCGGGGCCACCAACCTAAAAAGGCTTCACATCCAACTGAATACCTAGTAGCCCGCTCTACAACACCAAGAAGCAGTAGCATAATAGTAGTAGAATTTTGCCAATCCTTGGAAAAAAACACTGCAAGCTGCTCCATTCCCCCACTACTAACAAACTGAAAGCCACTCTCTCTACCAGAACAAAGCAAATAAGCCATGCTCAATATTAATAGGGCATGCTCACTCTGCAGTAAAGCATATGAGGGGAAAAGAAAAACATAAGCAAATAAATAAGCAATAAAGTGGGAAATGCATTTCTATGATTCTAATTTGCTCAACTAATAGGAAGATGCTGGTAGAAGATTTGACCAGAAAACAAAATATTACCTGAGAAAGGCAGTGATCTCCTATACAAGAAGAGTGCCGTTGAAAATGAAAGTACTGGTTAAACATATCCACCAAAGTTTTGGAATCCAACATTTCAGCATCCATTTCAAGATAATTGGCATCTGGTGAACACTCAGAAGATCCACTCCTAATTTTTTTGTGAAGAACCTTATAAACCTCTAGAAGCTCTTTTCTTCCCTCATTAACAACACTGTGCAACTCTTCCAAATTCTCAGATCTCTTCTGCATCTGATATCTCCCACCGATTGATTCACATATGTCACTGGAAATGTAAGAAGTGATTGCAGACACTACAGGATCTACAATTTTATGCCCAGCATCCCCAAGCTCTGAAAACTCCAAAATTTTTAACATCAACTGTAGAAAAAGATTGACTTCAACAGAAATATCTGTTGCAGGAACTGGAATAGACAACACCCTCAGAGATGAACGTGAATCATCAATTGTAAAATTAGTTGAGCGTAATGCAGGTGGAAGGTCTTCAAGCTTCCCCTCAGTAGAATCAACAAGATCAGTCAATGCATTGTCATCAATATCAATGTTAAACTGACCCAGATCCTCAGCTGTGTTGCCATATATAACCAAACTCAGACTGCGATAGCTGCCCCTTACAACTAGATGACTAGTAACAACAGCCTGAGAAAGAGAAAGAAGTACTGAAACACCAATAACAGTATAAATCCTTCTGATAAAAAAATAATTATAGACTGTTTGGCAACCACTTTTTTTAAAATAATCATTTTATTAAACTCGGGAAATTAGCAAAAAAAGCAACTATTTTTCTAAAATAAACTAGTACTAACAGAAGCTTGGGCAATTTAGTAAGAAATCAGGAGGACAATGCATCCACCAAACATCTTTAGCAAATCAATGAAAGAAAAATAATAATATACATTAAAATGTATGGTAAGCAAACAGGAACCACACATACTCAAAATTTCAATTGTATTATTTTCACTTAATCATCAAACTCAAATTATTATATTTAGATCAATTCATGTCAAAAGATCTTTGAAACACTAATTCTTAAATTATTATATTGGACAATGCATACACAATTTATTTTTCATAAGAAACATTTTTTACATCTATCAGTAAAAAAAGACTCAAAACTCAAGAACCGCATAATACAATTAGTAGATCAAACTGAGAAATATAACAACATTGATATACTTTTGAACAAATCCAACTGAAATAGCAGCACAAGTAAAGATTTAAACTGTGAAGTAACCAGGAGCCAGATTAGAAAATCATCTAAAATGTCATAAATACCTCTACTTCTAGTACATTTGACGAAGAGTGTGAATAGAGAAAAGGCTGACAAAGTCTTCTAAACCTTGTCTCTCCCTCACAATGAACAAACACCTCTATCGCAAATGATGGAGGTGAAGTTGCCCTGAAAAGGTCACCAGCAGTTAACTAAATTAATACAAAAACTTCAACAGTCAACCAAAATCATAAATGCAAAATAATCCTTAGGACTAATTAAGCATGAGCAACACCAACAAGAGTGAATCTGGGTAAACAACTTATTTTAGCACTTATTCTAAGCTTATCACACAAGGGCTTATGACATAAGCTTAATCATGAAGCTTACAGAAATAAGCTAAAAAAAGCTTATTTTGATAACATTCACCAATCAGCAATTCAGCATGAAACATATTGAAATATGATTATAAAAAAACTTATAAGGTCATAAGCCCTTTTCATAAGCACAAATAAGTGGGTGTCCGGAAGCCCGTCCCGTTCTCTTTAAAATCATGTAATTTTCACGTCTAACATGAAAGAATGAACAACTAGCTCCAAAAGGTCATCATGTCTCATTCGCACTTATAATGGGTTAAACGCCCAACTAAACATACTATAAACTTCCCATAACCTCTTCCAAACACTCCCAAAGAGTATATAAAGTGTTCTTCTACATTCCATTACACAATGTGTCCATTCTAGGAACAACAAAACAATCCAACTCTCAACACCAAGCAAGTATCTATACACCATTCAGTCCATTCTTCTATCATTTCAAACCAATTTCAAAAATCCACACACACACACAAAAAAAAAACATACCCAACAAGTGTCACTGCTTGAGCAGCTGATGACGCAGTCTGTTCCAGAAACTCACACGCAGTAATAACAATGGGCTCCGAAAACATCACCTGCAAGGAAGAAACAACTCTTAGTTAGTCTCATACCCAACAAAAAAAAAATCCCCCAAACCCTAACAGCAACACCAACTCAGTACCCCCACTAAAACACATTCTAATCCACACAATAACTACGGTGAGGAAGAGTAGCAAGTAGCGAGAGCACCAACCGCGCTTAAATCTCAACCAAAACGATTCATTCAAAAAAAAATTGTCTACCGAGCAATGCAATTGAAAGAACGAAGTAGCGATAAACGAAAGTGAAAGTAGGAAAGTAGGAAAGTGACGTTACCTCGTCGACGTACTCGTCGAGATGAGTATGAACGAAGTTTTGGGCGAAGAGGACGCATGGCTCAGGTCGACCCATGAGAAAATTGGGATCGAAAGAAAGTGGAACATGCAAACTTTTAAATTTCAAGGGTTTATGTTGGTAACTCTCTCTCTCTCTAAAGTCTTACAAGTTGATGCAGATTCGTTTTAAGGTTCAGCGCTCGTCGCCGACCTCCGAAAATGAGAGAGACAGATACAGGGTGATTAAGGAGAGAGGGAAAGGAAATTTTGTGTTTTTTTTTTATTTTTATTGTTACCATTTTGGTTGTTGAATTCAAAACTAATAATCTTTTTTTTAAATCTTAATCCTCTTTAAAAAAATCTTATCTTTTTTTATTAATCCGAGAGAATAAAAAAATAATATTGCAAGTCGCTGCACTAAAAAAAATCTTATCTTAGTTGATGTTAACTCGAATAAAAAAAAGTAGAAAGAAATAAAATAAATAAATATTTTTTATTGAAAAGGTATAATATTATAAAAACAAATCTATTTTTTTATAAATTAGAGTATTGACTTGCAATATGTTTGACATGTCAAAAAAATAAAATTATTTGTGAAATTAAGTGATTTGGGTAAATAGAGTTATGAATTCTATCTCTATATAAATTAAAAACACTCACAATTTTTTTTTAGACAAAATATAATTCTTCTTCAAGAGAATATTTAGTTAATTTTAAATAAATTTATACGTTACACTTGTACTTTTTGTAAATTTGCTTATATTTTTTACTAAATATAATCACATTTTAAAATTTAAGATGATAAAGGTATTGTCATTTTTTATTTTTTCTTGACTAATTTGTGTGTATATTAGATTATGTTTGTCATTGTACAACAATAATATATATTTTGAATCCAAACGTAAGGTTGTTTATATATACCAAATTATAAAAAAAAATATGTTGGATGCTCAAAATTTTAAACAAGTTCATAACTATATTTCTATGGATCTTGAATTTTATTAAACTTTAAATCTTAAGTATACAAGTTTAATGTAATTAATTTTGTTTAATATAGATATGATCATGCAACTTTGATGACTCACTAAGTTGATGCTTGACCTTGTACTCTAGCCGAACCAATACCAGGTCCAAGTCTATAAAAAAATCACTTCTAAATTTTTTCTAGACAAAATATATGTCTTTTTCAAGAGAATCTTCCGTTGATTTTTAAATAAGTTTATTAATTATTTCATTCACGCTATTTATTTTTGTCTTCATAATTTTTTTATCTATGAAAATAAAAAATAGATGGTAAAAAATTTACAATAACTTATGTGTCATGTTCAAACAACTAAATTAGATCTTCTTATCCTCATAACTTATAATTTGAAGGAGCACATTTCCATTCCATGTACCAAATCCTTTCTAATTAAGTCTAGAAATCTATCATTTTTTTTTATGAATTCTAGAAATCTATCATTACAAGTATTTCTCTTCATGACTTAAATATGTTTTTAAATTCAGGGTAAGATTGCTTTTGTCTTCTAATTTAAAATTGATCTTTTAAATCATATAATTTGAAAGAAAAAAAATATATATTTTAGCCATTTTGTCTATACATTGTTAGAATGAATGTCTTGAAACAAAAACATTGTCATGAAATTTATAAAACTCAAATTGAAAGTAATGATTTGTCTTTTTTATAACATCCAATGTAATCCTTTATAAGAAAAAAATCCAATATAATCCTTTTTTTCAGTTATTTTTCACCATTTAAGTTTTTTTAAAATATTTTTTACATTAATTATTTTTAGACTAAAATTCTCCTAATTGAAAGAAAGATTGTAATGAAAAATAATTAGAAGAGAGGGAAATTTTTTAATGACAATGGTAATTTTGAAGAATAAATAAATAAATTTAAGACATATTTATTGTCATCAACTAAATCAAATCACTTTGATAAATTCAGATGAATTATATGATTGAGTCTTATAGAAAGGACCAGAGAGAATAATAAGAATACAAAATAAAAATGGATTATCATACAAGTGACTTGTATTTCATTAATTTCATAAAGTAAAATCTTTAAGGACTAAAACATTTTTTTTAAAATTACTAGATCTAAAAATCCAATTTTAAATTTAGGGAACCAAAAACAAACTTAATCTAAATTTAAGGGATTAAAAATATATTTAAATCTTTATTTCCTTCCAAATTTCATTATGTCCATGTTCTTATAATAAAAATTTGTATTTCAAACTCACTTCTAATGCCTTCGAGGTAAAGGTAGTTATGATTAGAAGATATTAGACTAGATTTGATTGTGTAAAAAAGAAAAAAAGAAAAAAAAGAGAATTAAGAAGAAATATTTAAATTAAAATAGAAAAAATAAGATGTGAAACCCACACTATTTTTTTTAAATTTCTTCACGAATAGTATTGTCTTCTCCATAACCAAACACGTTATTAAGAAAAATATATACAACTAGAAATTTAACAGAAGTAGAGGATTAATATTAGAAGTGACCTTTATGTTTTTTTTTTTTTTTTGCACAGCAAAAGATAGTGTATATTATAATTAAGGGTCAGTACTAGATGTACTGAAGTGTACAACATATAGCATAGGCAGTGAAAAACACTGCCCAAATAAGAATGAATACAATGATAGGATATGTTAGCCCCCCTAAGAGAATTCCTCCCTCAAATTAGATGACCAGTGGTTAAAGTGGGTATTAAAATCCTTCTCCATACACCTTAGCCAAGACCAAGTATGGAATAATGCTTCGTCCATGACTTTTTCGGGGATGAAGAGCTGGTTATTGAAGACCATGTTGTTTCTGTGCTTCCAAATGGTCATAGACAGTGTTATCCATAATGCTTCCCATCTTTTGTTTGTGCTTCTTTTCGCATTCCAGTGTGAGAACTGCAAGAAATGATTATTTGGTTCTATGGGGAGAGGACCCACTTTATTAACCCAGCTCATAGCCTCCCACCAAAGGATCCTTGTTTTAGTGCAGCTGAACAGAACATGACTAGTAGTTTCCTCTTCAGATTCACATAAAGGGCAATTATATGAAGGCATCTCCACCTGTCTTCTCAAATTAGCCTTGGTGGGTATCCTATTTTTGAGTAATCTCCATGAAAACGCTGTTGCTCGTGGAGGGATTTGCAAGGACCAAATTATCTTCGATGCACTGTCCTCAAGAACCTCCCTATCAGCCTCCTGCAGCAGTGTATAAGCTGACTTTGTAGAATAAATACCATTAGGGTCAGCTTGCCAAATTAGGGAATCCCTGCTGGACTGAGTAATGTGGACATTTTCAAGCTCAGCCAAGAAAGCTACTATCAGTTGGATTTTATGGTCAAAGAAATGCCTCCTCCATTTTAGCTTCCATTCCCACCTCTCTGCTACCAATTCCCCCATTAGGTTGATTGTAGAAGACTGTTGGCCACTGATTTGATACAAAGTAGGGTATTTCTGTTGGAGAGTCAGATTATCATGCAGCCACTTATCCTTCCAAAAGCTAATTTTATCACCCGATCCCAGCTTCCACTTCAGGTGATTGCAAAATGTGTTGATTTGCTGCTGCTGGAAGACAACCTTGAGATCTTTCCACCAAGGAGAGGCTACATTGTTGTTTCTACCAGAAATCAGTTTCTTTCATCCACCATATTTAGACAATAGAATTTTGGCCCAGAGTTGATTCTGATTATTTGCCAACTCCCACCCCCATTTGGCAAGCAAAGCCTCCTTAAATTTAGTTAAATCTTTGATCCCTAACCCCCCTTTACTCTTAGGTAGACAGACTATGTCCCACCTCACCTAAGGAATCTTGTTGGAGTCTTGGTGACTTCCCCATAAGAAATTCCTTTGAATAGATACAATCTTTTGCACCACATGTTTAGGAATCTTGAAGAAGGACAACAAATAAGTGGGTAAGGCTGTTAAGACTGAATTAATGAGGGTTATTCTACCCCCCATTGATAGATTTCTTTGCTTCCATCTTGCAAACTTGGCCTCAAACTTGCTAATAATAAGCTGCCACACAGACCTGCATTTAGAGCTCACCCCTACAGGAATTCCAAGGTAAGAAAAGGGAAATTCCAATTGACTGCAGTTGAGAAAAGAAGTTGCTTCCCTACACCAGCCTTCAGATTTACCCAGACACCCGAATTGGCTCTTATTGTAGTTTATCTTTAGACCAGAAACCAATTCAAAACATTTCAGGATACACTTTAAAACTCTAACATTATCATTAGTGGCAGCCCCAAAGAACAAGGTGTCATCTGCATATTGAAGTATATTAACTTCCTCTTTTTTCTTTCCCACTTGATAGCTGCTGAAGAGATTTTTTGTTACTGCTGATCTCATCAACCCGGTAAGGCCTTCCACTACTATATTGAATAGCAAAGGTGCAAGGGGATCACCTTGCCTTAAGTCTCTTAGGGACAAATTCCTGAGAAGTACTTCCATTAATTAAAATGGATATTGTTGCTGAATACATACATACATTAATCCATTTCCTCCATCTTTCACAAAAGCTCATCCTCATCAACATATAATCTAGAAAATCCCAAGAAAACGAGTCATATGCCTTTTCAAAATCCACTTAGAAGACCATGCAAGGTTTTTTCCTTAATTTGGCCTCAGCTATAACTTCATTGGCAATCAATACACCATGGAGGATGTGTCTCCCCTTCATAAACGTTGATTGCCTTTCATCAATAAGATGAGACAGCACGAGGGCCAACCTTTTAGCCAGAATTTTGGCCACAATTTTATAGACACATCCAATGAGAGATATGGGTCTATAGTCATTAAGAGATTGAGGGTCTTTGATCTTTGGGATGAGAGCTATAAATGATGCATTGCTGCCTTTTGGAAAGGAGCCATTAATGTAAAACTCATCCATGAACCTTATAAAGTCAAGTTTCAAAGTCTCCCAAAAAAGCTTAATTAAGTTGAAATTTAGTCCATTCGAACCAGGACTTTTATCCCCACCACAATCCCACACAGCTGATTTAATCTCCACTTCTGAAAATCTAGCTACAAGACTTTCCTTTTCTCTTTGAGGAAGAGAAGGAAACTGTACAGCATCTAGGGTTGACCTACTAGTATTCTCCTCAGCAAATCTACTTTTGAAATAGTGGAGAGTTGCATTTTTTACACTGCTAGGATCATGCACCCACACGCCATTTATGAAGAGCCCTTGAATAGCATTTTGTCTCTGATGTGCCATCATTTTCTTCTATTTTCTAAACCCTTTTTGCACCATTTTAATTACTGATTGGTCTTAATTATCAATTAATTAGGCAGTTTTATTATTTGGTCTCATTTAGCTAATTTGATGTTTTTAATCTAATTTCAGGAATTAATGAAACATTGGGCTTAATCCGGATTTTGGTTGTGGACTTGAAGAGGGCAAATAAAGCAGCGCTTACCTTAGTTAATTTTTAACTAGGAAATTTCGCAATTTTATTTTATGTGGTTTAGTGTTTATTTCGTTTTGGGCCAGAGTATTGTAATAAGGCCCAGTGACTTTGAGTGACTCTTTTTAAATAGCAGCCTTGGGATTCGTGAGATGGCATTCTGTTATGCTATTTTATTATTCAGAGCTTTTGTTTTAGGTTTTTACGTTTTTCTGTTCTAAGGCTACTGTTTTCGTTCTTAATGCAATTTTCCATTTTCTGCTTCTAATTACAATTTCGTTCTTGCTTCTTCTTCTACTTTCATTTACGTTTCTGTCTCATTTACATTTCTGTTCATTTACGTTTCTGTTCATTTACATTTCTGCTTCATGTTTCATTTGCGTTTCCTGTTTGAATCTATGGAAGGCTAGTTTTTCTGGTGTTGTTTCCTTTTGAGGACAAAGCCCAACTCTCTTTGAGGTTTTGTTTGTAATGTGGTTTCCTGGCAGTTTTCCCTTCACTAGTTATCCCAAATTCGTGAACATTAATCAGTGCACGCTTCATGTTCGATTAATTGCCTCTGAGCCTAACTTGCGTTCATGCTTAATGGACGAAGGGCTAACTGGTGTATATGGTGCCTAATCACGTATTGACAACCCTAAGTTGATTTTCGCTTAGTAAATTGAAATAGGGTTGGATTAAGTGGTTGACTGTTAGGGACGAATTCTCCATAACCCAGGATAAGTGAATGGCTTCTGAATCAGAGGAAACAACCCGTTTTTAATATTAGTAGTTTCATATTCCAGTTTACTTGTTCTGCTCTTTAATCACAAAACAAACAACCCCCCCCCCCAATCGTTACTGTTACTGTGCAAGTATATTATGAACATTTGGTTTGTCATTGCTCGTTGGGAAACGACCTAGGATCACTTCCTAGTTACTGCATTTTCATGTTTATTTGATTCGGGTACGGCCTCGATCAGTCTCCTTCTATGGTTGATCAATCTGTGGAAATAATTGGAGTTGTTGTCCCCTTCTTTTAACCACCTCACTCTAGCCTTTTGTCTCAACATAGATTCAACTGCATAGGCTGCATTCCAGAGTTGTTCCTGGAGTGATTTCTTAATTTTGACTTCATCTTGAGATAAAATTCTGTTGGAGAGACCATCCTCCAAAGCATTCAGGTCCCTCTTTAGGTTAAGGACTTTTCTAGTACTGATATGACCCTGAGATATACTCCACTGCCTTATTCTCTGTTTGATGAACTTGATTTTCTGTTTCAGAACTAACCCCCCCCCCCCCCCATCCCTAAGGGTGATAATTACCCCATTCAAGTTTCACCAAATTCTGGAACCCTTTATCCTTTAGCCACCAGTCCATAATTCTGAGAGGTTTAGGCCCCCAATCAATGGTTCTAGCCTTCAGAAGGATAGGGCAATGGTCAGAGAAATTCCTTTCCAACACAAATTGGGTAGAATCTGGCCATTGGGACAACCACTCATCAGAGAGTAAGAACCTGTCCAATTTGCTCATGACGCTGCCATTAGGTTTACACCATGTGAATCTTCTCCCAACAGACCTAACCTCCTCTAGAGCCATATCTAAAATCCAGGAGTTAAATTCAGATATGTTGGATGATGTACCCCCTGTCTGAGATGAACTGAGCCTCTCCTGTCGATGCCTTATGGAGTTGAAATCCCCCAAGGCACACCAAAGGCCTTCTTGATAGGATGATTTCAACTGCAGTAACTCAGCCCACTGCTCCCTCTTCCCTTGAAGTTCACAGGGAGCGTATACATTGATAATAAAAACCCTCTTATCCTCTTTAATCCACGTACCTTCCAGCATTATGAAACCTCTCCCCAGCACCCGCCTATCAACCAAGAATGATCCATTATTCCAAATGCATAATAGTCCTCCAGCAGTATTGGAAGAAGGAAGACACTCCCAAGAAGCACTGTTGTCACCCCACAGGTACTGACATAATTTTGCATCAACAGATTCCTTTTTGATTTCTTGAATGCAGAGAACGTCGATGTTGTTTGCCATGGTCAATTTTCTTATGGCTGACCAATTTGACACCACTCCCCAGCCCTCTAGAGTTATAAGACAAAATATTCATGAGGCATTGTCTTCATTTCCCAACACAGCTGCTGATTTTGGAGGATTTTCAGTGTTGTCCATATCAGTCATCAACTTTGCACCATTGCTTTTATCATCTGCGAAAGAAACTCCCAATTCCTTGGCTAAGTTCCTATAAGCATCATCCTTAACCTCCATGTCATTTATATTGAGGATACTTGAAGGGGAAGGGCTTTGATGGAAGTTATGCTGTTTTGGAGACTCCAAAACTTCGTCCGAACCACATGAGGCAGCATTGTGCTTGTGGTTACTGGGTTTTTCTGCAAAGTCCAGTGTCTTTGGATTGATCTGTTTCCCCCTATCCTGAGCCCATTTCTTTGAACACCCCTTTTTTCGGGAGTATACCTGCAGAGCACTTACAGGTTTTTTTCTGCTGGTTAATTTGTTGGTTCGTTGGGGTTGTAGGTCTATGAAGGCCCATATTAGGATTAGGCCCAAATAAGTCCACAGTGGTGTCACGTGACTTATTTAAAAACTCCTCTAGAGGCCCGTTGCTATGTTTTTGAAAATTCTCCCCCACAAGTCCTTGGTCCAAGGCATCTGGCTCCCCTTTTTGGTTCTCCCCTGTGTTGGCCAGAAAACGTTGTGGGATATCTTCCCCTTTTTGCGTAAACTGTCCTTCTGCCCCTGCAAGTTGACTTTCCAATTCCTCGTACTCTGCTACTGGTAAAGTTGGGTTGCATTCTTCAAGGTTTATCTCCTTTCCTTTTTCAGCTCCTGAGTGGCTAATAGCTTTACACAGACCACGTTTCTTTCTACTACGAGTAATACCCAATGGGCTACAGGTACCGGTTTGACCATTGGATTTTACCAAGCTTTGCCAGAATGTGTTGTCACCGTGCATTACGAAGGTGGTAGAAGGCAGTGAATTATCGATCGGCCACGATTGCAAGGTGCCGGTGTCATCACTGTTGGAAAGGATTTCCTCCGATGACCCCCAAACACTCTGATGGTGCCTTGTGCATACTATCCCCGCGTTGCAATTCTCCTCTACGATTGAAATTTTGTGGGCGTCGCCATCTATATGGGCTATGACTATGTGCTCTACTGTCGGCGTCCATGGGGTTCTGACCAGAACCCGAGCTCTATCAAGCCTTTGCATGTCTTCGAAATTGTCGTCAACTTTGACCAAATCGCCCACTTCAGCCACTATTTTGCGCAGTTGATCAGTACTCCATGCCACTAAGGGGATACCCCAGCATTGCACTCAAATCAACCTGATGTCTGGTTTGGTCTTCGGGTTCCATTTCTCCAAGCCGTAAAACGCAGATGTGCCATGATTGGTTTCTTCCTTAATCAAGTCTTGGGCCTTTGTATCAGAGAGCCCGATAAGGAGAACCAAGTCATCTCCAAGGTATTTCGGCGATACTTCTGAGCCAAGGGTCCACGAGAGTTCGTCCTCAACTCGTTCGAACACCTGTTGTCTCTTCAGTCTTCCTACCCAGGTATCTGCATATCTTTTCTTCGTCTCCTCCGAAATCTCAAGTGTGATGGAAGAATGGGTTCTCCCATGTGTCGTCGTCAAGGAGGAGGTACCGCTTCTTCTTTCCTTGTTCTCTGCGTGTGAAATGACAACCTCCGCATACGATCTCTTTGTGTTTTGCTCTGCTGCCACGTTGCACCTCGGATTATCACCCTCCTTATGCCCCCTTTGTTTGGCTGCGGTTAGTTCTTTTTCCTCCTTTCCTCTCCCATACTTTGGGATGTTCAAGTGCAATTTGAAGCCCCCAACGATCATGTTATCTAATTTTCTTTCCATGTAGCTCGCGTTTGAGACTCCTTTGTATCTCACGAACCCATACCTCCTTCCTTCTTTGTTTCGGTGTTTAGGGATGAAAATTTCCCTCACGTCCCCCATCTGCTTGAAATGGTACCACAGCTCCTTCTCCGATGTGTCCTCCGGAAATCTAGTGAAGTAAAATGTCATGACGTCAGGTCTGTCACGCCAGTTTACTTGATAGTGGTTGCGTTGTTGTCCAGTCCTTCGTTGTCGCTGTCCGCCATAGTGTTGTCCGAGGCCCTCCGTCGGGTGCTGCCATCCACGCTGTCTCTCTCTCTTTCGGTTCCTCACAGTTATCCACTCTCGATCCCTGACTGAGTCTCTCTCAGTGTTTCTCTCGCACTCTCTGACTCGTTCTCTCTGTCTCTCATTCTCTCTCTATCTCTCGTTCTCTCTCTCTCATTCTCTCTCTCATGCTGGCTACTCTCTCTTTTCAGTGACATTTATGTTTTATCATGACAAGTGAAACTTCAAGGACAATTTTTTTGTTGGACAAGAATCTAACACCTTGTTTTTATTAAATCTCTAATTGACTTTAGAGTTAGAGATAGAGAATCTTGCACAAAAATTTAGACTGATTCATTCTCTACCATTGAGAGCTTAATCCAGTCCGTAGCTAACAGTTGAGATTTTTACTATTATTTCTAATTCTTTACAAGAATTGCACAAATAGTATCAACCATTGATTCTAACCTTCAAAAGACTCCATACCCTATACAAAATTCCAAAAGCCCACACAAGAAATTGGAAAAAAAACTACTTACACACAAGAGAGAACCTATCTCAAATCACAAAAACTTACGGTTTAGGAAGATATCATCTGAGTAATCTGAAAAACATAAAGCCTAACGAGAAAACCAATGAGAACTCCATTTATTCAATGAGTAAATTTATTGACTTTTTAATAAGTAATTTAAAAGTCAAACCAAAGATGATATTTAATTAACTGGCAGTGTAAATTTAAGAGATAAATTAAAATTCTTAAAAAATGCTAAAATTTAAAGTTAGAATATATGATTTATAATTGATTTTTTTTAATATAATGTAAATTTTTTGGTTAAGCAAAGTAAAGACAATATTATTAATAAAAAATCAAAGAACAAGTTGTGCCTCAATTGTGACATTACAAGATTCTTAATTAAATGATCAGTTTTTACTTTTCTAGTACTTGTAATACAACAGAGATTGAAATAGCATTCTTTTGCTACATTTGACTGTATCACGTAATTAGCTTACTTATAATTTATAATTTGTTGAGAACATTATTCTTTCAGACTTTCACACGTAATTTACACAAATTTTAAGGGGGAAAAAGATTTACCTCATTTCATGAATATATAAATTTTAATGAACACAATTTATTTTAATGTACAAGAGACTATATAATAAAAAATCTGAGATGGAGGGGAAATATACTACATAAAAAATATCATAATAATATTTGACAAAAATTAACAGTATTAATTAACTTTTAAAGTCTTAAAAATTATTAATATCTTTAAAAAAAATACATAAGCCAAGGTTACAACCTGGTTTGATATTGTAAAGTTTCAGCATAATTTATTTGATATAAAGTTGTTGAAAGTTTCTCCTAATCATGGGCCAGTTGATGCAGAATGATGCAGAAGTATAATCTATTCTAGTGAAAGAAATATAACTACTGCATGCTGAGTCAAATATTGCTATATCTAGCCCAAGGCTACAGTGTTCCTTCAAGCAGAAGAATCCACTGTGAAATTCGATCATGACCTTGTCTCCTTTCCTTATCAAAACACTATCTCCTTTTTAACCAAAGAAATCAGATATTGCACATACACATTCCAGAAAAATACTATTGCTAGCAATCAATAAAAACTGCTACCAAAATTATGCTAATTATAATATCTAATGAATGCCAGGACTCAGACCAACATGATGTTAGCCCTGGAAAAAAAGAAATTATCTCATGACTTAACTGTGCAGCAATTCAACAGCAGCAGCAACCACTCCCTTTCCTTCAGACGAAACATCAAATCCTGGTTCTTCAATTTTTCTGTTCAGAAGCTTGTCAAGCTCCCCACGCAATTTCTGCATGTCCCATTACCATGACATTGTTAGGCTCATGCATGGCTTAAAACAGGATTAGGCTCTTCTAAAGTGAGGGGAGTGCACTTTAGAGTTTGATTTCGTCATGTTTAACAATTGTGAGTGCACTTCCTCGCTTTGAAGGAGCCACATCCTTTAAAACAAGTTATAAAGACAAAGCATAGGTTTGCTGGGAAAGGACAGAGGGAACATTACCCTTATTAACTCAATGACACTTTTTGAAGCAGAGAAATGAAGGTAACCTCCAAGCATGTCAATGCCCTCACCACTTTTGCTAGGGACAAGATTACCACCAAACAGAAGTAGGGCATAATCTGAAATGTTGGTAGAGTCTCTAATATAGATGCTGGTTGTTTTCACCTTTTCACTATACACCATGTAGGGAAGAGGGAAGAGATGAACCCCAGCATTAACAGAAGCCGGATGGATGTCAACCTTCCCTACTTCTTTAGTGTAGAATGCTGTCCGTTTTCCTCTTCTTTTGCACTGCACAACGTTAGGGTAGAGCCCAGCACAAAGAATTGCACAAACCATCTCCAAATCATGACTATACTGGTTGTAAGCCTGCAAAGACAAATTATGCTTCATAACTACTCTCCTAGTACTTATTCAGAATTTAGCCATAAGCTATACTTGCTTTTACTTTCAGAAGAGAGGGAAACTAAATTGGGGGAAAGATGGGAAGTATTTTTTCTGTTGAAAAGAAAAGCAATTGGGGCTAGGGGCTTACAGTAGCACCCCTGGACTTGTCAACAAATCCGATGTCAGATAATAAATTGAGAAACTGCATTCTCATATCGTCAATCAACCGCAAGGTTGCAAGGGATAGGAAATTATCCCAACCAAATTGTTTTTCGTTCCCACTTCGCTTTGCCTCCTTCCATCCTTCAAAAGCTTTGAGAAGGGCTAAGTGATCACTGAAATGAAAATATATTTATAATTGAGCACTAGCTTGATCAATGCAGTAAAATTTGAATGAACACCACCAGGGAAGGAACATTTTCTTGAATATCAACAACTAACCTGCAAGAATCACCTGCAAAAGATTGTTTTGCTGCATCGGCTTCCTCTTTTCTGTTTATGGGTAAGACAAATGGGTTGCGGTATGCAAGAGCAGCAGCAATAGTTAAGGCAGGATTTAGGCACTGAAATATAGAGCCCATGAGAAGCATCTTCCCTATATTTGGGTCCAAAGGTATGTTACAAAGATGCCGACCTGCAAGTATCAAATTAGCTCAGCCTCAGATAACATCCAAAAATCTAAACTCAATAGCTTAAGGAGACAAACATATTCAGCATAATATACCCAGTGGAGTGAGCTCCTCCTGTTCATCTAACGCCCCAATTGTTTTGAGAAGTTCAATAGCATTCTTAACAGCTAAAGGATCTGGTGGCTGAAGTGCCTTTTCTAAAAATGATCCTACAGTCCCAAGCTGCAAACTTTTAATATGAAGGCACAACTCTTGCAAAGGTGTTCGGAGGATTTCAGCTAACTGATATTGAGGCATTGCATCATGGATCAGTTTTGGATACAACCTATAGCAAACTCCAGGTTGCACTCGACCAGCACGACCACGTCTCTGAAAAAGTATATTCATTAGTGGGAGTAAAATGCATGTTACTCTCTGTCTTTTATCTTAGAAAATGGGGAAGGGAGGGGAGCAGGGGGATTAGAGTCAAACACAATGTTTGGCAACTAAGGGATTCGGCAGTAACAGAAAGCTCAGCTTCTGAAGAGTCACATGTTTAATAAAAGCAATAAACCTCATGTTGTGAAAAACCATGTTCAACTTCAATACCTGATGAGCTGAAGCCTTTGAAATCCACGATGGCAACAAGCAAGCAAGCTTATTTAGAGCATCATAGCTGGTCTCCTTTGCTTTGCCACAGTCTATGACATACACAACGTCATCTATGGTGATGCTACTCTCAGCAATATTTGTTGCTAGCACAATTTTTCTACAACAGAAAAATAACAATCAAAACATAGATGCTAAAATGATGAGAAAATCAAATATATATGAGCAAAATACCCCTCATCTTTACTGATCATCTGATATATATTAGAATAAAGCAAAAAGTCACTTGACACGGTCAATACAGTAAACCGCGACACAAGTAGAAGAAAGACCGTTATAAGAAGTTAGGTTTTCAAGAGTTTAGACTATGCAGGGCACCTAAAATGGACTTAGCTCCTGGCTCCAATTAATAAGTGGTTATTGAATAGCTAATTTTCGTGATTATTTTTAAAAAAAAAGAACAGACACACCATCTGACAACTGTTAAATTCTGCAAATTATCACTAATGAACAAAAGTATTCAGCATCTATTGCAGCCTTTCTCCAAATTAATATATTTCAAAGACAATTTAAATTCCTTGCCAACCTTGGCCTTTTTTATGAAAACAAAAAAAAAAAAAAATGCTTTGTACTGGATGCTAACTTGCTAAGCTACTTTGGAATGTTAGTAAGTTAGCAATGGTACACAGTTTATACAGGGAAAATCCCCGAAAATAAAACCAAGTAAACTAGATCAACTAGTTTCCATTCACCAGATCCCCAATCCAGGTCCAACATGTTGGATTTGAGTTCTGGCTCAATCTTTATTCTTTATCCCATTTATATATAGAGCTTGTCAACTTTCTACTCATAAAGACATAAACTTCTCCAAACATATTTCCAAAACAAACCATCAATGATGAAATTGGCAAATGAAACACACTTGCCTCTTGTTAGGGGGAGGACGGTCAAATATTTCACATTGGTTGACAGTAGGCATTGAGCCATGTAAAGGAAGGATTAAAAACTTGCTAGAGTCTCCAACTAAGTTATTTCCTTTTAGTTTGTCAAGCAGCTTAGAAATTTCATCCCAGCCAGTGAGAAATACAAGAATTGCTCCACCAGCTTCATTCCGACATATATACTCAATTGTTGCCTCTACCTGAAAACATCATAGTAACTAAAATGAAACAGGCACACTTCAAAAAGGATTTGAATCATCATGAGGAACAGTAATCAGGAAAATATTGAGCTAACTGACTAAACAAATTCATGAAATTTCAGTAAAGACATACAGCCACGTATGTACGGAAAAATAAGGCAACATTAGCAACAGAGAACACTGTCACTGAATGCACAATTCATTGGCAAGAGGGAAGTCAAGTAGAAGATTGTTAGAATACTAATCTAGATTCATTAGCACATTTTAGAAGATCAGTCAACTGTAGCATATGATTGTAGTTAATAGCTGTTAATTATCTCTGAAGTTAGGCCTTCTCAGCTCCTGCAACACAATTGTTGAAAATAAGTATACAATTATACATAAGAAACTTATTGTATAAATAAGATGAACTATACAACACAATTCTCCCAAATGCTTCCTGTTTCAACAAACTTTTACACTAGCAGATAAATTAAATTTATGAAATACAGATTAATCTGCCAAAATAAAGTGCATACACATACCAAACCCAAATCAATCTGCGAGCCTGACCAAGCTTCAAGAGATTTTCTAACACCCAAGCTGTAATTTTTGTAATTAGTATCTACATCAATATCCTGAAACAACAAAGAGAGATGTATGAGCATTTTATATACATTAAGTGACAATAGGAAGAGGTGAGCCAATTAGTAACAGAAGCAGGTAGCACATATCACTAATTTAAAAGACAAGTAAATGTTTAATTTGCCAGGAAGATTAGGCCCCTAAATTCTAGACAAATTTTCATCAAGTTTTAGTTGTTTTTTTTTCTTTTTGATAAATTTTTCATTAGAATGATGAGAGATGCATTACATAGGAAAGGGGGCATTATAATTAACTGCCAACAAGACATCAAAGAAGTACATCCCAAAACAAGAATATGACCCAACTAACATCGACCAATTGAAGCAAATTGTCAGTTGTCAAATTTCATCCCTCGATATTAACAGGAAGAATCTCTTGGGAAGTTGCCAACTGGCTTTCAACAACAATTAGGAACTGCTTGTAGTTCAACAAATTTGACATTTATAAGATTTTAAAGACATGAATTGATGGGTCAAATATACATGCCTCAAACATTTCAGTCAAAGGATCCTTCTTTGAATCCTGTTGTTTCCTTCTCCTTGAATTCCCCTCAAAATTGTCAAAATCTGACTTGATGCTGTATCGAGTTTTCTCCAACACATCTTCTAGGAAGTGCTCTGCCACAGGGTAAGTAAATCCCTGACACATGTCCAAATATAATTAAAAAACAGAAATACTTTATTTGCATTGAAATCCACAAATTTAAATTGATAATGTGAAATATAAAATAATTCATACCGGTATGTGCATTGTTGGGGCATTGGCAAAGTATTTAGAGAACATATCAGCATTAATGGTGGCACTCATCAGAATGAGACGCAAATCTGGACGCCTTGGAAGAAGGTCACGTAAAATTATAATTAAAAAGTCTTCATTCATGCCTCTTTCATGAATTTCGTCCACCAGCAAATGACTAACACCTATCAAGTCTGGGTCTTGTACCTATTTAACAACAAAGACAATAAAAACAAGGCCACTAGTTGCTAGGAAGAATATAAGAAAATTTCATATACGGATACAAAATTCTCAACTATATATTTTTCCTCTTTCCAATTAAAAATAGAAATTAAGTTATGGACCAATCTTGTAATCACCTAACTATTCTATCCTCTCCTCACAGTATGAATTTTATGTTCAATACAAGCACCAGTGACAATCTGCAAGCAGAAACAGTCCCAAAAACATAAACTAGGTGAAGGCTCACATTTAGTTTTATAAATTTATATCAAACACATCTGATCACACGAGCATTTAGGACTAAAAACAGCACAAACTAACCTTATATTGAAATTCATTTTTCTTTTATTTGGAATATTGGGGACAAGAAACAATTTTCTGACCATTATACCACGTCATCACCAACTCTCACAAAATTCAAAAGCATACGCTATTAGAAGATGGCTCATAAATGGTTTTATATTTACTATATGTATGAGACAAGCAACCTCCCCTGACCCCCCTTTTTCTCCCCCTGTGCCAAAGAAAAAACTTAGGAAAAATAGCATAGGGAACATCAAAACCTCAGACAAATACCAATGAGTGGCAATAGAAGAAAGACCGAAACATAAACAAGTTTAGACAGGAACTGGAGTCTAAAAAACAGGAGACTTTCAGTTTGAGAGGAATCTAATATTACCAACTGCCGAAGTAATACACCAGTGGTGCAGAAAAGAAGGCGTGTTTCTGCAGAACGTTTTGATTCAAGACGGATTTGGTATCCAACTGCTTCTCCGAGACTCTCACCTCTTTCAGCAGATATTCGAGCTGCAACAGAAATTGCAGATACTCGACGAGGCTGAGTACAAATTATGTTGCAATCAGCTCCGCGCAAACACGATATTTCTTCTTCTAGAATGAATTGTGGCAACTGTGTTGTTTTACCACAGCCCGTCTCTCCTGAAACTACTAATACCTGTGCAAACACAAGCCAAATTTTACGCTGTTGCAAAATCAAAGATATAACTATAACCAATAATGATTGCAATTGATGATAATTCAGAAACAGTCATAAACAATGTAGGAAAAGAAGTCCAAACAGACAATATATCATCCATATTCACAATGGACTCCACCCATAGATCTAGCAATAAAGTTTGCCCTTTCTTACTTCCATGAAGATCTATAGATATTATTTTTTACAAACTTATTATGAATCAAGTCAATAAACTATGATAAATAAGCCACTTTAGTCACAATAGATAGAAATATCTGCCCACCTGATTTTCTTGAACAGCTTTCAGAAACTCAGACTTCATTTTAAATGCAGGAAGCTTCTCCCTAAATGATTTCATTTCCTTCAAACTATCACTTGCCTGCACATAAATAATATCCCATCCTGATGTAAGTTTAAAATAAAGCAGTCAAGTAATTGGCACAAATGATGCAAACAGATGATATCAGATTATGGTAAAATTACTGACAAATACTTAGGTACCTGTACAAGTTCTTGCCCTTCCTTGAGTGCAACACTAAGTTTCTCCTTAGAAGAATCAGCCTGTCGTGAAGAAACAGATTTTATAGTGGCTGCAGATTGTTTATGTCCAAGGTCAGCTGATACAGAAGGCAAACTAGATGGTGCTGCCCCCGTTGATTGTGAGCTATTCAAAAGATTTCCTACTCTTCTCTCAATGTCTGTGGACATTTTAATCTGCCGAAAACTTAAAATAGTTACCACATTTCTACATGCGGCAAGAAATAAGTAATCAAACATTGAAATAGGATAGATATACTCCACCTCCTTCTGTGTTGATCCATGACGCTCATCAAGATCTGCACGATAATCAGGCAATGGAACCTTGCTAATGACGAGAACCTTCCCCTTACTATAAGCATGGCTTTCTTTGCCCAAGTACAAATAAAACCATTAAGATGTTAGTTATAAAAAATCAGATTAAGCTCAACATGTTCATGAGTACTGCTAATCTATGCGCAGTATGTAGCATATTCTATGCCAGAAATGATTATTTCCACAAATTCAATTGCAGTTAGGAATTTAGAAAGTTATGTTACTCATTGCAGTTGCCCAGCCCCTACTTCTAGATAACATAATACTGCTAGCAGAAGAACAATATAAAACTTAGGTTAGTCAAAACATTGCCCAGACCAAGTACAGCATTGAAACAAATCCAAGCCAAACAATGTTTGCTGTTCCATTTGGTTCAGTGCACATTACAGCAACAAAAGAATGTCCATACCACAGTTAGGGAGGAAAAATCTAGCCAATAGTTTATATTTAAATATAATATATTTACCCAAGAGCTAGTGGCACCAAGTCCTTTTGTGGACTACTTGATCCCAGTGTCAAATCCCAGCCAGGCCACTTTTACATGCATTTTAGCCTATAATCACCATCCTCAATTTCCACACCAGTTCATTTCACTGACCTTTCCAACCAATTATCACATAAACAGGACCTTTATTTTAATGTTTGTTTATCTAAGTTGCTACAGCTGAAACTGTATAAAGAAAATCTGCAACTTGAGAAACTAAAAATCTATGATTCATATTGTTGTTAATTGATGTGATCTGTACAGAACTTTGTTGTTTTTGATTTATTGTTGAGTGTAAATCATAGCAAAAGAAATTTAGATTGTTATCTAATATATACTGTCATGTTAACACAATTGACAGATGGATGTGTGTTCATACAAGAAAAGATAGAATATGGAATGGCATTACCTATACAAGAGAAGATTGGTGTAGCACCCATTGAGGATAAGATGACAAAATTGGCTAAGGTGGTTTGGCAATGTACAAAGAAGGCCACAAGAGGCGCTAGTTAAAAGAGTAGATTGAATGATTTTTAGCCCCAGAAAAAGGAGGGATATCGAAAAGGATGTTGGAGGACATCATCAAGGAAAATCTTAGACTTAATAATATTTCTGAAACTTTGGTTTTTCACCGTGCCAAATGGCATTGTGTGAACTCATGACTTGGCTAATTCACAGAATGTGCAGTATGGTTTGGTTCAAGCCTAATCCTCAAAAAGACCTAAACTTGAACACCCCTAATTCACACATCAGCACTAATGCAAAATCAAAGCAAACTACAACCAAACACTTTGCAAAGCGGAATCAAACATTAGCCAAAGAAAAGGGAAACCGATAGAAAAAACAAACTAAACTTTGTTTCAAGTGATATTCGGAAAAAGAAAAAACATCATATTAGGACAACAAATAAATTTGGCACAGTGAAGAGTTCTTTCACAAGGAAAATGATGAATCACAATTCACAAAAAACAACTTTTTTCCCACAAGGCACATGAGGAAATAACAACAAATTAAAAATATAGTTTGTCTTACGTGTGCATGTATGCAGTCATAATCCCAATCAACCATTGATTTTCTTATCAGTAATGATACATGAACCTAGTTGACACTCTTAATTTCTCTATCTCTCTTTTTGTCACATCATATCACCTATTATATATCCTCTTTTCTCTCTTCTATCTCTATATCTCTCAATATGTAAATAATAGGACAGGTGTCCATGCACCATTTTCCTTTTCTTATCAATGATTGCACCTTCTTGTTTCTCTCCCTCCAAACCGAGGAAAATATGGTAAAACATCATATATACAATTGGAAGCATAGTCCTAACTAACTATCTAGTTGAATGATGAAGCAGTTAAAAGTATTTAGTGAACATACAAGTAGAGCTCATGCTGATAGGCCATATCAGCTAGGGTTTTCTGGTCTGCAATACTAAAGTTACGCTTAATCACCATCTCCTGCTCCCCTCCTCTCTTCATCTTCTCTATCTTATCCCACCACTCATTCTCATCCAACACCTCCTTCTGCAAAAAAATTTATAAAATTATTCAAAATATTGTAACAAAAAGAATCAAAATATCAACCAAAGTCACCACAGAACATGCAGTGGCAGTGCACATTATCAAACACACGAAAGAAAGAAAAAAACTTAAATAGTTTCCTTGTGTCATTCTCCTATCAGAATTAGAGTTTCATCTCGATAATCCACATAATAAAAGTTCGCGTTAAAGGATTATACAAGTGAAACTTCAATTCTAATTGAAGAACAACACATCCAGAAGCAACTAAAGAACTATATCTAAGTTTTTTTGCCAAAAGAAATTACTACTTCTACTACTACTACTAATAATAAGCTATGTACATTGACAAAATTTAAATTATTTATTTTGTTTTGAACTTTGCATTTGAATTTACCTCCGCTTGTTGTTGCCTCAGGCGCTCGGCGCGCCAGACAGGGTCCCACCACCTCTGCTCGCCGCGTCCTCCGCCGCCGCCGCGTCCTCCGCCGCCTCCACGGCGTCCTCCGCCGCGACCGGCGGAGGAGGAGGCACCCCTGCGGCCGCCTCCCTGGTAGTTGGGGCGGTAGGCCATGACGGGGGAGGAGATTCGAAGGTCTGTGGGGAAAAGTTTGGATGCGGGCGGGTGTAGGAAGGTGAGAGTGAGGCGATGGTGGGCGGTGTAGAAAGTAGGGCGGAAGAGGCAGCGAGGCATTTATAGGAGGGACCGCGGGAAGTGGAAGCACATACACGAGTGCGAGTTGCAACGTGTGGGGGTGCCAATCTCTAGCGTGCGAAGGAGAAATTGAGTTTGATGGATGTGAAACTTAGATGTGCCGTCTGATTTAGTTGTCCTTAATCCAATGGTGTATTTTGGGTTCATTCGATGATATATTTGTAATAAAATAAATACCACATGTAACTTATCTGGACGACATGTGTGCATACATATATTTACTCGTTCCCCTAAATGTTATAGTAGTGGCCGCCCAAAAGTAATTGTCCCAAATTGACAATTTGATTTTTTTTCATTTAATTTGTGCTCTAACATTCGAAATTCATCCCCTTATCGTCATAGTTATTTTTATGTCTCTCATTCGAACAGCACATACGAGAAGAATCCCAGTGGGAGGCTAGGAGTTTGATATCAAGTTTTACACTATTGTCTTGTTTGCACCTTCTATTTTGTTTGTACCATCGCCTTCGTTTTTCACTTAATGTATACACACCTCTCATCTCTCGGTTCATAATTAATGTTTTCAAATGATTTTCGTAGTGATTGATTGCACTTGTTATGTTCATCAGCAATATACATATTGTTTCATTAACGATGAAGTTGTATATTGAATGGATTTCCCATGCTAGATCTAATTGTGTAATTTTAGTGTTTTTAAAGGAAATTTTGAATGTGGAAAGTTTATTCTTTTTTTACTTTTTTGGTTGTTTAATTTGTTTAATATCATCAATAATTTGTTAATCTATGCATATATAAAAGGAAGAACATTAAATAAGAGATAATTCAAATGATGGGAAATTTGAGGAGGTTGATATAGAGGATGATTTTTTGGAGGATGATGGGTTTGGTAAGCAAGATGTAGAAGATGTGTTGTTTTTGGAGGAGGGGCTAGATGATAATGAATGTTTTGAGAATGATGTTTTGGATGATTATGAGTTAGATGATGAAGAAGGTTGCGACAATGAGGTTTCGGATGAAGAGGGTTATGATGAAACTGTTTTGGAAGACGATGTAGAATATGTTGTAGAAAGAAATGATGAATCCTTTGATGATTAATGGTACTTTTGATATTTTGGAGTAGTAATTAATTTTTTTTTCTATTGAGGATATTGCAAGGCTAAATTTTGTTGATCTTGATGTTGCTTATGAATTTTATAAGTGGTATGCACGAGCCAATGAATTTTCTATTTGAAAAAGTCATCTCTCATAAACAAGAAGGGGGAGATGTTGCAACAAATATATGTTTGTTCAAGGGAAGGTTATAGACAAGACAAATGATCGAGTCCACGAAAAAGGAAGTATGAACATAAGAATTTCACTCGATGTGGATGTAAGGCATATATTTGTGTTCATGTGAATGAGTTGACTGGGCGTTGGTATGTCTTTGTCTTTAGTGGTCGTCATAAGCATAAGTTGTTGAATGAGCAAGATTGTGGACTGCTTCCAGGTCATAGGAAAATTAGTGCAACATATATTATGCAAATTGAAAATTATAGGAAAGTTGACATTAGACCACCGCACATATATGTCTCATTGGCCCAAACTTTCGGGGGTTATAATAAGGTGGGATATGTTGGAAAAGATATCTATAACCATTTTTGCAAACAAAGGTGAGAACAATCATCAAATGTTAATAAGGCTTTGAACTACTTTCGCCAATTGTGTTTAAAAGATCCTATAATGGTTGTTGCTTATAATGTAGATGTTGAAAAGAGATTGCAACACCTATTTTGGTGTGATGTGGAGAGTCGAATGAATTATGTTATTTTTGGAGATGTTTTAGCGTTCAATGTAAATTATAGGAAGAATAAATACAATTGTCATATAGTTGTTTTTTCGGGTGTTAATCATCACAATAACACCACAATGTTTGTTATTGCTTTGGTTACCAATGAGATTGAGGAAATATATGTGTGGCTTTTAGAACAATTTCTAAAAGCAATGAAAGAAACACATCCTAGTTCTGTTATTACAGATGGTGACCTTGTAATGAGAAATGCTATTAGATTGTGTTCCTTAGGGTGCATCATCGGTTGTGTGCTTGGCATTTATTGCATAATGCGTTGAGTCATGTAAAAAATAAAGCATTTTTTGCAAGCATTGAACACATGTATGTTAGGAGACCTTAAGATTCTTGAGTTTGATGATAAATGGAATGACATGATTGTAAGATTTGGTTTGGAAGATAATAACTGGGTGAGAAAATTGTATGAAAGAAAGCAAATGTGAACCATAACTTACATAAAGGGAAATATTTTTGTAGGAATACAAATCGCCTCACGATGCGAAGCCTTCCCCATCCATGTTGCCAAATGTGTTGATTTAAGGACAAATCTTACTGACTTTGTGTAATAGTTTCAAAGGTGTCTAACGTATATTCGACAAAGGAAGCTTGAGGTTGATTTGAATTCTAATTATGGAAAGTTTGGCCTGAAAATATCTTTGCATTGTCTAGAAAGATCTATAGCTGAACACTTGACAAAGGAATTGTTCCATTTATTCTAGCCTTATTTAAGCAATACAAGCTTGTTACGAGTTGTAGAATCTAAAGAAATGGCGATGTATAGAGTCTTCACTATTGTAAAATATTGATCAAGTGCAACATGAAAAGTGTCATTTTGTCCCTCATTGATGGAATTCAAGTGTTCTTGTCTAAGGATGGAGTCTGTGGGGTTGCCTTGTGACCATATTTTGAAAGTATTGTCGAATCTAGATATTATAGAATTGTCGTAGTGCTTGATTATGGCTAGGTGGACAAAACATGCTAAGAAAAGTATTCATGGTACGTATTCTGATGGATCTTCCTATTAGAATTCTCATTATATTGGAAGGTACGCAACGTTGGTCAAGTTATCCAGGCATGCAATTCACTATGCATATCGCCTTGATGATCATTATGAACATTTGGTGGATTTGCTAAGTGAGGCATTGAATCAGGTAAAGCAAGACAACAATGTGCAACATGGTAAACATGCAAATAAAACTAGTGGGGGAAGTCATCATTATGATGTGCAAGACCCTTCTGTCATAAGATCTAAAGGGCGTGGTCAGACTACTAACAAAGATAGTTACAAGCCTCAAAGGATGCAAATTTGTCACAATTGTGGATAAGAGGGACACAACAAACAATCTTGTGATAACAAAGCAAGAAGAAGCCAAAACATCGTTGTCGGAATTGGATCAAGATGTGATGAAGACACAAATTATAATGCAACTCTGGTAATGTCCTAAGTTTTAAATATGTCAATAATAACTATGTTATTGTTTTTTGTGCTATAATGTTTGACATGTGTTTATTGTGTTGTTAATGAGTAGTTCAAGCAATTTCCTGAGACCTTTGTCCCTTCAACAAGTTGCACAATGGGTTAATGATGGTTGTTATTCTTGAAGCCTAGGTATGCACAACATTGTCAATGGACAACAAACATTTTTAATTGCAAAGATTTCATTAATGTTTAGTGTACCTGATGCAAAAATTTCATTATTGACATGATAAATTGTTGTTTAACCCATTAGTGACATGATAAATTATTGTTTATGTATTGTTTAACTTATTAGTGGACACTCAACTCTTAACCGTTGGATTAGTATGGATGACCTTATTCTTTGCCTTCAGTATTATATATTTGAATGAATTCATTGTGTCTTCTAAAATTCATGCCGGGTGTTTCATTTTAATTTCACAAATGTGAATGGCGCCTTTATAGAACCATTGTGTGGCATTCATAATTAATTAGACAAGAAGGCTTGTAGCGTGTACTGATAATTAAAGGCCTAATTTTGTATGATTATATGAAAAAGGCCAAATTTCCTAATATAAATATCTAGTGCATCACATAACAATAATAATGCTACAAAGTAAAAGACAAGTCGACATACATTAATTTAAATATAGACAAAAAATCTCCAAGTGTTTTGGACCCTATAGGTGGCACTAACAACACCAATACATTAGCTTAAGGTGGATACAAAAAACTTGTACACACAAATTGCAAATTCATTATACCATTCAAACAAAGTCTGTGTACAAAATAAATTAGCTAGCCACACCCACACGACCCATAGGTTTCCACTATCTATTGCTTCTTGGTGAGTTGTTCATGCCAATTCTGGAAAGCCTTATTGAGGATCGTGTTCTTGTATTCATTATGGTCTCATTTACCATAGCCAGATCAAATTTCATCCTAGTCCATTAGTCATCGAGCTGTAAAGTGGGTTTTCAACATGATGTAAAGTAAATTATGCATTTGAAATGTAACAATTCAAATAGAACAAGTGAAGATAGGTATGTGTTAAAGACACTTACCACTCCAAAGAAACTATTGACAAAGAATTCCTCCATTTGCATCCATTCCAAAACCCACAATGCAGAGTTTTCACTTGTGTTTGCATTGACAAAAAAAATAAAGACATAAATTTTATTTATTATAAATAAAAAATTGTCTTTATATTTGTATGCACTATCTATAATAATTGGTCATTATTGAATAGTGAATTGTAGGGTCGGTTGCCCTTACCTTTGGCCACAATTAGGAATTCCCCTAGCTTCAACAATTTTCCATTTGTCAAATGGTGGTAAAGTCTCATTGAATGAGTTGTTGTCATAGATAATCTCCATAAGAGCTGATTGACTCAATGACTATTAATACAATGGTGTCAAATGAAATTGTAACTATTTGTAAAAGAAATAATGAAAATATGGTATTTCGATAATTTAACAAACCAAATTCCTAATGGTCTCCTTTCTTGGGATGATATTGTCGGCTCTTAGATGAGAGTCTAGATGGTAGTTTTTTTTATTCGCAAAACATACAACACAAAGATATCAATGCTCGAAACTTTCTTGTATTGGTATATATATATTTGTAAACCATCCATCAGGAGGTCATTTGCACCTATTTTGGTTCCAACTCTAAATAAAAATGAATTTCATAATTTATGAATATTCATGCTCGTATTTGTATCATATTCAAGTGCTCAAAAGGAGTCAACCAATCTAGGTCTAAAATTTCACCAATTCATAAAGGTTGTTTCCGGCTAGGATATCATCCTAAAAATTAACGAATTATCAATACTTGAGACATGTTATGTTGTTTTGAAACATTAATTATTAAAATGACTTCAATTGGCAAACAAGATTAAAATACTCACAACAAATGTTGGGGGTAGGCACCAAACCCTCCTTGATAGAGTATTTAGTTGTGTGTTCATAATCTTTAATAACATAATTAGGACAATCTAAACAGATGAAGGTAATCATTGTTATTGTCGAGCCCATTTCAATTTCAATATGGAGTAGAAGTTTTAAATTAATTGCAACCTCCGAGTGAACAATTTTCCTTGGAAGGAGGTTGTAAAAATCCTTCCTTGTTCCAATATTGTTTTCAATGACAAAGACCATTTTATCTCCACTGCAATGGAAGTTTACAATAAATTAACATAGACAATATCAATGTGTTAATTCGAAAAAATGTATTGTAATTTTTTGTAACCTTGGGTCCAATTTCTAGTTGAAGAGGTAAGCATACATTTGCAATTCATTTTGGTTAAGCATCATGTCAACAGTAGGCTTAAACATGCATGTTACTTGTTGTTTATTACAATGCCTTGAGTCGTTTTTGTTGGGCAACTAGTACTTGATTGTGTTATGTTGTTTGTTGCTTGTGACTCAATCTTAGGTTTTTTCATAGATCTAGACCTTGTTATTGGTGGAAAGGACAACTTCCTAAATGAAACAGAACTCTGGGAACAGATGTTACCTTCCTACATTGAAGGACACATTTTTTATTTGTGAAACAACCGTGATCTTAAAATAATGTTATTATATATGTTAATTTCCAACCTTTGACTAAAGCCCTATCTTGTAGTTACTGAAGAATAATCGTGATTCACTTTGGCTTTGTGTATTTATAGGACTCTCCTCCAAATTAGTAACAATTTCGTTGCTTAACATTTCTTTCGATTTACCAACTTCTTCCTAGAGAAAGTTACTTTTAAACATCGATTTTTTGTTTGGCTTGTTGACGTAAGGTTCATCCCCCTATATAAATGGTTTCAATAATGTTGATGTTAGGGATTTTTTGCTTGTTCTTGGTATGATAATCAGTTTTAGCATAGTAAAAGACACCATTGTTTGACATGTTACGACTCCAGGATTGTTCGTCTGGCCGGGTAGAATGACTTCCATTTTTTGGATTGTTCTGTGAAGACATTTCCTTGTTCAATTATATTGTTCCCTTTGTTATATAGGGGAGTACAACTTGTACAAGGGATGTATTTGATTCCTCTAGTCGGTAAATTCTATTACCAAGTGCCTACATACAACATGGAGCCATTAATGTATATACATGTTCATCAATATTTAGGTTTATATTTTGTATTGTAACACATAAAAAAAATGTCGATATTGCAAATTTGGTTGTATTGTATTATGATAGTTGACCTATATAGCCTCCATCAAATCTGGCAACGTGATGTCCTTGTTGGTGTCAACATTTTGTCCCACAGCGATGCCTTCAACTATTATTGGTGGCCTATTAGGCATCTCACACACTGTTCGTTCGCTTTCTTCTCTATTTGTTACTCCTGGAGCATCTCCCCTTAACCCTGTTGGAGCCTTATTCCTGGGAATTTTTTATTCATCATACTAACCATGAATAAAAATCTTAATAGTGGAAACATAGTAGGCTTGGAAAAATCTTACTCGTCAGATCTGATGGTTTTGCTCTGAGTTTCCATTGTTGACTGACGACTTCTACGTCGGTGTGACTATAGTCTCTCTCATAAAAATGTGTTTGATAAAATCAATCGCAAGTGATTCCATGTCCAAGCCAACACATGGCCGTCCCAACACATTTATAGTTGTAATTTCAATTTCCCATGTAATTTCTATACCTTGAAAGAATTCCTTTAAAATAAGTGGGAAGCATGCCAAAGTGACTAGGGTTTCATTGCTATGACAATATTCAATTTTCACACAAGGCATTTCCTATCTATCACATTAAATGCGATGTGGACACAATAGTTAACTTAGATTATAATTTTTAGGTTAATTATTTATTTTATTTACAATAATATTTACATTACTTATTTAAAACGTTGTTAATATTTACTTATTAAATAAATATAGGTAAAAAATATGTTAAAAGCCACAATTCTATTTTTACATTTATAAATGTAGAATTTTAATAATTAAACAATTTTAATGTTATCGAAAAACATAACTATTTAAAAGCAAAAATATAATATGATTGTGCTTATACTTGCTAATACAAACAATGTACCATTATTTGTTTTTATCAATAAAGGATATCAAATAATTATATATATACATGCACGTAAATAATGACACAAATTTTTTGATAATCACTTAGTTTTCGTCAATCAACCCTAATCACTAATCCATTATCGTAATTGTTTACTCTTTTCTCCAAAGATTTAAAAGGTGTGTCCAATATAAGCTAGATTCAAAACAAATATTTACAAAAAAATTTACAAGAACGAAAGAATGCTTCCATAAATAAATAGGTGTTGTCCTTATAAATAATATTTTCAATGTAGAAACTTAAAACTAACATATAAGATAAAAGTCAATTATTGTCCAATGATATATAAAACATATGTTTTTGTAAAAACCTAAAGTGCATAATGTGTTAACCTTGATTAAAACAAGTTTTCTTTTCTACCATTTATGACTTACAAGTATACTGAAGGTCACTACTTGCATAACCTTTGACTCTTCGTGAATCTAAAAACACTCAAGAATTGGTTTGTCACTAAGTCACTCGTAGCTTTCACAAACAAAAGTTTGATATAGAATAAGAAATTCTTTAAAACACTAAAAGCCTAAATTTACAATGAAGTTCTTAACTTTCACAAGTACTTTGTATATTACAATAGATCGATTCACTTAAGCTCAGTGTATTTATGGTCTAAAGCTTTTCTTTACTCTTTGTTTTTCATTCACGACTCTTGTTTTTTTGTACTTGTTCATTGTTGTTTTTCCCTTCTCTTGATGTTGTATTTGTAGGTAGATAGAAGCTTGTAATTGTGGTTAGTATTTTCGGATTGAATAATATGAATGTTGTGCAACTTCATCTTGTTTCTTGAAAAAACCAATTACTATGCGTTTTTGTCTGATAAAGATTTGGACTTTTGATATGTTTGTTTTCACGAAAACTATAAGATATGTCTGGGTCGTCCAATGATGGATTAGGTAGTGTCTAACAAAAATAACTTTCAAAAGTCAATGAGAAACACACACCTTTAATATTAAACATTAAAAATTAACCACAAATTAAAAATCAAAATTTTAACATAACAAATTAACGATACTTGCAAATTGTACTTAGACATGTTAAAGGGGTAGTCCACAACTTTGCAGATAAAACACTCTAGGTTTCCCAAAATCAATTTCTGACTTGTATAATTTTTTTTTCAAAAAAAAATGCACTTTAGAAATGAGTTCCCCAGCAACCGATTTGTAAAGCGATTTGTAAAGTGTGGTTTTGTTTATTTTTTTCCTAGTTCAGAAATTAGTTCCTTTTAAAGTAGATTTTTTCTTAATACTAAAACTCATTTCAGAAAATGAATTGATTCTTTTTTTGGTTTTTCTTTTGTTATTTCTTTATTTATTTTTTAAATTGTTTATTTTTTTCATTATCTATATGTTGATATAGAAAAAAAACTCTCATATGTTGTTAAATCATATTTTGTATATTTTTCACAATTTTTTCTTAACACTACATTGTTAGTTTATTACATTCGATAATTGAATTTACTTTTTTATTTTGACTAAATAACTCTAATTATGTTGACTAAATAATTTTTTTATTTGACTACATTGTATTATTCATACGTAAAAATAAGTGGAATTATTCATTATATATGAAATTTAATTAGTTTTCTTTTTGTTTGTTTATCTTGATCTTTGTATTACATTCAGGTTCGTTTAATTTTAATATCATAGATATATTTAGACACAAAAGATATAAAGAAATAAAAGTAAAAGTTAAAGCAAGATCATTCACCAACTTTCTTTGAGAAAAAAGTGCAAGCTTTATGAATTAAAAATGATAATTTCATTGTTATATTCATTCTATATAAAATAATGTAACTAAAGTTATAATATGCATATGGATAAAAAGAAAGGTTATAATATGCATATTATACTAACAAAATATTTGTATATAATTCATTAAATATAAAATAAAACACACACAATAATAGGTAAATTATTAGGAACACTTACCCACATTCTATTAAACACATCCCTTCGATATATTTTATTTAAATTTTTTACTATAATAGAATAAAGTTAATTTAAAAATCATTATGTTAAAAATAACAATATTTAATATTCAATTACTTTTCCATTTTTAAAATAAAAAACATTGGACAACAGTACAACCTGACATAGATTTCAATTCCTTTGTGTTTTCATTTTATTTAATTATTAAAATACATATTTGAAATTAAAAAAAATATATGCAACCAACAATTTAAATTGAACATGTTTTATTTATTTAATTTGTTTACGAGAAACAATTAGATCACTTAAATATATGCATTTTTTTTATAAATATATTTAACTAAATTATATTTATATTTAGTATTTAAATATATGCATTTTTTATTTATAATATTCTACATAAATTATATTTTTTTATAAATTAATATATATACAAATTACTAAAATAAATATTTAAAACAAAAAACAATTATTTTTTATTAAAAAATTGTAAGAAAAAATAGAAATAAATTTAAAAAAAACCAAAAAACTCTTTATATATATATATATATATATATATATATATATATATATGACAACCCATGCAACGTAGAGTGGTTTCCTATGAACAAATGTTGCACGGTAACACTAGAAGTTGGTTTCAATGACTATGTTTTGAAGATGTTATTCTCCTCATAATATATTGACTTCTTCTTTTTTGCATGTCGATCGGTCAAAAAGGTATATAATTACAGCAAATCCCTGTAATATTCAAATTGCACATGCGATTGTTAGAAAATGTTGTCATTTGTAATCATCTGGTGCACACACCAATGACCATGAATTCATGATATCATCATATGTTCCAACACAAGTTTGCAGTCGTTGAAAATGAACAAACTTTGCTTATGAATTCAAATATAGGTTTTCAAAAGTTCATACTAATATCTACTACAAAAAGTGTATGATTTTAATAATGTTCATACTTCGGGTTTATCAGATACATCACCACACATGATTATCTAAGGTATCTTTTGGAAAAACCTGTATATAATTTCAACACAAAAAAGTCAACAACTCATATCAATTACATAGGTGTCCCTAACATTGAGTAGGTATAGTCATGAAATACCTTAACCATGTTGTATAGCGTGATATTGAAATAACAATTTGGGTGTGGTAGGAATAGGCAAAAGACAATAGCCTACCTATTTATGATGATGGTGTGAATGACAGTAGTTGGTCCTGGAATGTTGCTTTTGGAATTGAACACAGATAGCCAGACAAAATATTTGAAATAAGAGTCATCAATGTGTAGACATTCCCACAGCTCCTTCTCCATTGAAAAAGGAACACCATCATGTTGCAATGAACCCAACTCAAAAAGTATGTTTGTTTACTCTGGTGGAGGATGAATTTAAAGATCAGAAGATGGAATAATGTTGCCTTTAGAAACTAGGAACAAACAAATCATAAAATGATAGTAGTGTACTCCATGTAAGGTCAGATAGGTCAGGCTTTGGGGAAATTGAATATGTTAATAAAGGTTCAATAAGTCACTTTATACCATTGACACAAGTATAAACACAAGATTAATTATCAACATAATAATTTTGTTTTCAGTGGCAAAGAGCATTCCATGTTTGGTGCATTATTTTCAAAATAATTCATTAAAATATACGTGAAACAAGCATTAAAAAATATCAATGACTGATATTTTTTTTTATTTTTTTATTAACAACAAAATTTATGCAATGCATATCAGTTGTTATAAATATAGGCCTGCATTATTGTCTTCTTGCCATTGCAATTCTTTGCACTCAAAACAGAGAACTATTGCAAGTAGTCCCTACTTCCATCTCACCACCAACATTCAACAATGGTTGTGTCACAACTGACTCAATCACTATTTGTTCAATACGACGACTCTATTAATTGCTCATGTCTTGTATTTGATTGTATCTTTGTTAGCAACTATGGTAGTGCAATTGAAGTGAAGAAAGATATCTCTCTTGAAGCCTTGAAGGACAATATTGCAGCTTAATGAACACCATATGAGGGATTCAAGGTTCGCGAGTTGTATTTTCACTGTCCTATTTTTCCATTAGGTGAGTTTGTTCATTATTAGCCACAGAAAATTGAGAACAACGATAACTTGAAGACTACATTTGCCATATCTATTGCTTATCTAAACCTACCAACTCTTTACTTAATGGCAAGTATGACTCGTGGATATTAATGGTGTCATTCATTTTAATTTGTGATGAAAGGCAACATAAAATAATATGGATGATAGTTATTAAGTTAGGTCTATCTACTTTGTTTGTGTATGCTTATTACTAGATAGAAAAAATGTAGTGAAGGGAGTGGTGGTTGTAGGAGGGGGAGGGGGGAGGGGTTAGTGTTGATGTCAAACCACCACCGTTTTGTTCTTGTTTTTATTAGTGAAATGTGTTGCCATAATTAATGTTTATTATTTTTTTTTTCTTTGGTGAACTATCAAATTGTTTGCTTAAATCATGACTATATTACAAAATAATTTATTACTAAACAATGTTCCAATTACCATATACAATTTTAACAATACAAAAATATACAATAAATATTTTGACATGAATAAATATTTTGACATATTTTGCAATTTCAATTTTATTCATGTTGTTTTCTTTAAATATTAATAAATATTATTATTTATAGTTTTTTTAAAACATATTTTTATGTTAAAAAATTCAATTTTTATTATGAGACTGCACCTTATTAAAACTCCAAATAAAAAAATGACAACATTTTCACATACTTCAAAATTCTCCTCGGGACTATTAGCTCTGCACCAAAATAGTTGTCTGGCTTTGTATTGTAATTTTTTCAATTAACAAGTGAGCTTACTAAAAAGACAACACACAACTTAGTAATTCGGTTGCGAACGTATTGATTGAACAACTTGCTATGACAACAATTCATTGCTTTCAAATTCAACAACAAAAGTGCACAGCCTCAACAAATACCTATTAATTGTTCTATGCCCCTCGAAAATCAAGAGGCCCTTTAAGGTCTATAAAAACCCTGAGACGATTTATTTTGTAACATCTTGCATCTTATATAGAATAGAATAGAGTAGACAACATAGACCCTAATGAATGACAAAACAAGATGTATCGTATAAAGCTTGCCCACTGATGTAAGCTCCATTGGAGCTTGTAGGCCTAGGATCTTCTTCATCAACGGATTCCTTTGCTTCTTGGAAGATGAATGACAGTGAAATGGAGAAGGAAGAGAGAGAGGAGATGTCACTTCAAGGAGAAGATGAGTCTAGAAGAAGCTCACCACCATAGGAGGCCATGGATAAGAGCTTGGAGGAAGAAGGAAATGAATGAAGGGAAAGGGAGAGAAGAGCACGAAATTTTGTGCTCCAAATGAGCTTTGAAATCTGAAGTTTAATATTCAAATGATCAAAGTTAAAAAAAATGCACACACATGACCTCTATTTATAGTCTAAGTGTCACACAAAATTGGAGGGAAATTTGAATTTCAATTCAAATTTCACTTGAATTTGAAATTGAATTTGTGGAGCCAAACTTTGGAGCCAAAATTTCACTAATTGTGATTAGTGAATTTTAGTTATGGTTCAACCCACTAATCCAATATTAATTCCAAGATTCTCCACTAAGTGTGTTTAGGTGTCATGAGGCATGTAAAGCATGAAGGACATGCACAAAGTGTGACTATATGATATGGCAATGAGGTGTAGTAAGCAAATACTCACCTCCCCCTCTAAAATTTAATTGGATTGGGCTTCTACCAATTCAATTAAATTTATTTCCCAACACACATCAAATATTCACTTAGTGCATGTGAAATTACAAAACTACCCCTAATACAAAAACTAGTCTAGGTGCCCTAAAATACAAAGGCTGAAAAATCCTATATTTCTAGGGTACCCTACCTACATTATGGAGCCCTAAATACAAGGCCCAAAAATAATGAAACCTTAATCTAATATTTACAAAGATAAGTGGGCTCGTACTTAGCCCATGGGCCCGAAATCTACCATAAGGCTTATAAGAACCCTAGGGCCTTCTCTTGCATCTCTGGCCCAATCTACTTGGATTTTTCTATCCAATGCCCTTGCGGGGTAGGATTGCATCACCCACACAACATGAAAAGGATTAAACAAGTGTACGGACAATGGTTGAAAGCTAATATACGCACTCCATGCTCTCAGAACGCATCACATCACATAATTTCCTTTTCTTCATAAATAAAAGGTCTAGCATGAGCCCGTGACTTGGCTCTAAATGACCATGTGCACCATTAGTAATTAACTATTATTAATATGGAATACCAACCATTACTTTTATCAAATGCATTAGTATATATTACAAAAAAATTCAAATTCAAGCAATTTTTTTGAGCATATTAAGAAACCAAAAAAATAAATAAAACACTATTCACCTAACAAAATTCATAATTTACTATACTCAACCTATTGTATCATTCACAAAATGAGATTACAAGGATGACATTACAGGTAACAAATTAATGTTATGTTTAATAAGGTCACAAAAACTATCTTAAATTACAACCCTATTTAAGCATATGGTCATTTTCATTATCAAGCAGTCTGTTAATAGTCCTTCATCCAAAAAACAATTCTTTCTAAAGATCGTAGCAGTACATCCTCAGTGGTAATTTCATGAACATTGTTTGAATACTGTTAAAATTTGTGCATTTCGTAAATGATATTCCATTTTTTTTTGTAAGATTTGCCACCCATGGAACCATAAATGCAGTTCAAGATTATGCTCCATTTCGACAGAATATGCATTGCATATTCAGTTGTGCCTTAGTCATTCACTCATATTGTCGCATACATATACATCCTTCATACTATTTACGTTATATTTTCTTCTAACAACAATCCCACAAAGATTTTACCATTTTCTACGATATGAATTGGAAGATATGGGTCCAGATGAAGGGGAAATCACATGCTCCATGGAAGCCATAAGTTAGTGTGGTCCACTAACGGATGATGTTTATGATATGAAAATCTTTTATGGTATTGAAGAAACGGTGTTGCTAAGTTTCCTTTATCTGTGCAACAATCATTAAGTTTGTCATCGAGCAAGACATTGATGGTTCAGATGATGAAGAAGATTATTTGTTTGAAGAATTATTATGGCAAACCACCATAACTGAAACAATGTTACAACTAACACAACCAATGGTGATGCCTTTTAATAACGATAATGTTTAATATATTATTACTTATTACATGTGATTTCACTTTTTTTTTTTACTAAAAAACTAAACTTATGTTCATCAACGATAGGTCATCCCACATCACATGATGCACTACATCTTCAATGAAAATCACCCAAGTGGCATTGTGGTCATGCTAGCTCTTGACACTCTAGAAATTTGGTCACTTCAGTGGTATGACATAAATCATAATATTTGTCAACTTGGCTTAGCATGACAACAATTTGTTGTTTTTTATCCGCTCTAGCTCAATGACAACATCATGTTTATGAAAATAAAACGATTGCGAATTTATCCGTGTCAAAGTTAATGGGATTTAGAATTCATAATCAGAGATGTCCATAGTCATATTTTAACATGTTATTTACTTTTTGGACTGCGGTACTTCTATTCTAGCCTTTACAATTTATATACAAAAATGGTGTATTGTAATGTTATTGTCATATTATATGGCTTTTAATTCAAATTGCAATAGCCCTTTTTCTTATGATGAACAAATTTTACTCTTTATCCACTAATTAAAAAAAAACAAAAACATATTAATAATGAAAAACCTTCATGCCAATGTAAATCAAAATTACACATATACTACAATTGTACACTTTCCTACCTTTAACTGCAACTTCTTATTAATTATCTTAAACAAATCCAACAATAAGGAAAACATGTTTCAATCATAAGTCCAAAAATTAAATTTGAAAAATATCTTCAATTTTGCATAATAACCAAAATTACATGTCCATTAAAAATGTATCCACTGTCCATTAAAAACATGCCCAATGTCCGATTTGTTGCACATGAGGACTATTGCAAAAGGCTGAACTAAATAGACCCATTTTCTTTTAAAGCATTCAAACAAAAATACATGTCACCATGACCATGTTCAAAATGAGGCTCATGTACAATTTCTTACACATTACAACCATTACTTCGACCTGAAATAAATAGGACCATTTTGTTTTAATGATTAACTACAACCTTTTTATCCGAAATTAAATTACATAAAAAAAGTTAAGTCAATAAAATCACTATATTTGCATAACCAATCAAAATTTGCCATGAATGCACTTCTATAAATTTACAGGAAATCACCCAACACTTGTTATGGTCATCAAATTGGTAACAAGATCCCAATGTCCAAATGCAATACATTTTCTTCACTTAACTTGACAATGGTAAAAGGTCCAAATGCAATAAACCAATCAAGCAGAAAATGTCGTACGTTTTGCTCTATTAAACTTTGTACTATTGCATCAATAATTGCATCTTCCTTAATTTTTGACAAAAATCAATGTTAATCGACTAGGTTAGAAAATGAAGCAGGCAAACCATTATTCACACACAATCTCTAAATTTTGGATCACTCAGAAGATGATATTACAAATGAAGCATATTCATGCAATGTTTTTTTTCATCACTACTAAACACAACCACATCATTCAACATCCAAGGTCAATAACAAAAAAAACTTAGCATTCTATTCATTCCTCTACACATATTCCATTTAATCTGCATTTATGAATTTTTCATACCAATAATATCAATATAGAAAACCAAAGCACAAAATAATAGAGGGTGACCCTACCTGCATTAGAGGATACCATAAAACACTAAAGTAGTGACATATCAAAAGTAAGGAAAAATCATGGTGTTGAGGATAGCATAAAACATTCTCAATTACAACATTATTCATGCATGACAAAAAATTTCAAGAAAATGACACATCTATTCTCAATCGAAAATAACTTTTAAAATACTAACAAATGTGAATTCAACATGCAACTTCATCGTTAACAAAACAATATGCATACATCTAGCATGTGAAATCCATTCAATTGCGGACGAACATAGGGCTGCAACCAATCATTATGAAAATCATTTGAAAACACTAATTGTGAATCGGGAAAGATGAGAGGTGTGCGTACATTAAGGAGAACCAACGAAGGCGATGGTACAAACAAAATAGAAGGTGCGAACAAGACAATATAGCAAAACTGGATATCAAACTTCTAGTCTCTAACTAGGATTCTTCTCCCATGCATCGTTCAAATTGGAGCTGCAAAAGTAGCTATCGTGATGGGGGGTTGAATTTTGAATATTAGGGCATAAATTAGATTGGGAAACCAAATTCTCAATTTGGGGCAATTACTTTTCAGGCAGCCACTACTATAACATTCTGGAGAACGAGTAAATACACATGTGCACACATGTCGTCCTAATAAGCTACACATGGTATTTATTCTAATATAAATATATCACCCAATGAACCCAAACTACAACATTGGATTAGGGACAACTAAATCAGATGACCTATCTAGGTTTTGCACCTACCAAACTGAGTTTTGCCTTTGCATGCTAGAACCCGTCCATGTTGGGAACATAGTGAGGTAATTGTTTGATGCTAATGGTTTATTTATTTAGTAAAAAAGGAACCTTTTAAAATGGTCCTAACGTGAAAAAAATTAAATGAAATAAAAAATAAAAAAATGTCTTAAGAGGAATTGAACTTATAACTCATTATTCATAGATAAGGCAATAAAATACTCATTTATTTTGGTTAACTATATTAACATTATTTTTTATGTATAATTAGTCAAAATTTAATAATTTTTTTAAATTATCAGAATTTATAAATTAAAAAATATTTAATATATAAACCTTTTTTTAATTTTACATAAATAATTAGAGTAAAAAAAATTTGTATATTAAAATTAATTTATAAAAACTATATAAATAATTTACATATTAATTTATTAAATTTAATTATAAACTGGTAAAATAAAAATAAAAATAAAATATGTATATTATTCAAAATAAAAACATATAAAATGATAGTAACTAAAATTAAAAAAAATTATATATATTAAATATTTTTTAATTTTAAAGAAAAAATAATAACTCTAGGCTAATGATACATAGAAAATAATGTTAATATATTTAACTAAATAAAATAAGTGTGTTAGTGGTTTATTGTCTTGTTTATGAATAAAGTATCATGAGTTTAATTCCTATTAAGATACTCTTTTATTTTTCACTTCATTTAATCTTTTTTTGCATAAGCGTCATGTCAAACTTTGAGACTATAGGAATATTTATATTATTATTTATTTGTGTAGATATGTTAATTTTATCAATTTTCATTCTAATCTCAATTTCATAATTTGTAATCAAACGGATAATTTTAATTACATAAACAACTTGTAATTCATTTTTGAATTTATTAGAAGATTACACATTAACAATTATGTTCAAGTTTTGAAAAAATGAAAGAGCATTAAATTATTGAGCTAAAATAATCAGAATGAGTTGTAATTGATGAGAAAAATAATATATATAATATGCATACAAACATTTTTGAAGAATCAGAATTTGTAAACTATTTCACACTCTATTAGGAGTGGGAATAGGTCATAGGGCCTATGGCCTAAATTACATAAAGGCCAAGTTTGATCAAGCTTTTTCAAAAATAAGCTACACTTTGACCTTTATTAAACTAGGCCAAGGCTTTTATAAAAGCCTACATGGATTAAAATGTTAGATTTTAGGCCATTTAAAAAGTTTTTAAGCTAAATAGACTGGCCTATTTGTGGTTGAGGAGGATATCAAGTGCGAAAGATAATTCTTTTTTGTGGAACATTAGAAGATTGTAAGGAAGGATGAGTCCTTTTTGCTATAAAAGTCAAGATATCAGTCTCTTAAGGAGTGTGACAAAAAATTCAGATATTTCCACACAATTGTTAAATGGAGAAGGATGAAGAATTCAATAAGTGGTTTATTGGTAAATGGTAAATGGGAGGAGGATCCAATACTGGTTAAAGAGAATTTGAAGTGTTTCTTTGAGAGGAGATTTCAATATGAGGGGGGATTAGACCAAGGTTAGGGGGGTTAAAGAGTCGTTCAAACATAAACCTATTGTGAAAAATGATATGCTTGTTGAAAAGTTTCAGGAGAGTGAGATTAGAGAAGTAGTAAGGAACTGTGATAGTAACAAAAGTCCGAGTCCATATAACTTTAAATTTAAGTTCTTTAAAAAGTTTTGACCAACACTAAAGGATGACGTGTTGAAGGTTTTTGCTGACTTTTATGAACATGGTGTAATCCCAAGGGGGTCAACCCCTCCTTCATTACACTTGTTCCAAAAGTTGATGGCTCATAGGAGCTTGATGAATTTAGACCAATTTCTCTCATTTGAAGCTTGTATAAGATCTTAGAAAAGGTCTTATCATCTTATCTAGGAGGATAATGAGGGTGCTTGATGGAGTTTTCGATGCTAGGCAAGGAGCTTTTATAGGTGGAAGGAATTTGCTTGATGGGGTGGTTGTGGCCGGATGGGAATAGGTCAAGCCGCTCACAGGGCTTATAAAAAAGCCTATTAAACCTAATAGGTTGGGCATTTTATTCATTTAAATATAATATATATATATATTATACTTTTATATTTAATATCTTAATAAGTTAATAATCTTTTTTATCATAAATAAAATAAATATTTGAGATAAAAAAATCTTTAAATAGACTAATAGGTCAGATCAAACTTTTAAGAAGGTCAGACCAGATCTTAAAAAGAAATTTTGACAGACTAATAGGTTAGATTTATTTATACAAAGTCTGGTCTGACTGAACCTATTTTCATTCTTAGTGGTGGAGGAAGTCAAGAGGGGAAAGAAGGAATGCTTAATCTTTAAAGTCAATTATGAAAAATCTTATGATTCAAATATCTTCATCCTTATTGTATTATATGATTCACAAACTTGGCTTTTTGTGGTAAATTGGTGGGATGGATGGAGCTGCTCATACATAGTTTGATTTAATATTACATCGATAATTCAATCACACATTAATTTGTATCCAATTTCTTGATATGCAAATTAATAAACTTATTTGCGTAATCGAGTAACTGTGAGACTTAATTTAATTATTTTTCCAACTACACACACAAAAGAAGACCAAACAATTATAAAAGAAAAAAAAGTAGAATTTGAGAGTTTGATTTTATTTATTATTATATATCTCTCTTGTGCAGCGTTAACCATGTCTACAATAAAAAATAAATTATATTTATAAGCCAGGAGTTTAAATTGTTGTGATAAAAAAAAATGATTAGTTAAGTAGAATTTAGCAAGTGGATTTAGTAACAATTAGAGGGATGAAATAAAGGGTTAGTAATAATTAAGCGCATAAAATAAAACAAGCAAGATAAGAAGAAGTGAGTAATAATTAGAAAGGTTGGATAAAAGGTTAGTGATAGTAAAGTAGAAAGAAAAGAAAAATTAACAAGATGAAGTTAGTAATTAATAATTAGAAAGATCAAATAAAAGGTTAGCGACAAACTAAATGACAGTAAGTAGAAAAGAAAAATTGGTAAGATGGGGTTAGGGATACCCCACTCAACAACCAAAGTCATATTTCCTTATTTTAAAATACCATGATAAATGTCTCATTCCCCTGCTTTAAAGAGAATGACTGTAGAGCAGCGTCAATTCTCAATCTACCAGTTTTCTTTGGAAATCGACATAATTTTTTTGTTATGCCTTTGTTTTGGGGACCACTTCTTCCTCCCCTATTTATATTGTTCCTCAAGGATTGGGTATCTTTATTAAATTTCATTACTCTTTTTATTCTGTTATCGTAGCCTGATGATGAGGGTTGGCTATTTTTCACACAAAACATGGTTCCTCCACCTTGCAAGGCTTATAACCTGTTCGAATCATGAGAGTTACTGTCAGTTGGTTTAGTTGCGATTCAACATAATTCATAAAATTTTGTTCATCTCGTACTTTGTTTTGCCCCTTTTTGGTTAGTTCCCAATTGGTTCCATGAATTATCTTTAGTTTTTACTAGTTAGCTGGCAAGCCATGTGCAAGATAATTATAACTTTGCCACTTGCTCCTAAATATAATGGCATCGTAAGACATACAGTGAATAGAAACTGTAACGTAGATATGGATAATTTCTTAATACTAATTAATAGTTTTACGTCCATTTTCAATTCAGATTTTTTTAAAGTATTTATTTATTTTCTTATCCAATCCATCATCATTATCATCTTTTTTAACTAGTTTTAATTCAAGTATAATAAAGCTTAATTACATGTTTTTAGATTCATATCACAATTTATTATTTTACATAAAATTCTTAATTTAAAAAAAAACAAATTATATATATATATATATATATATATATATATATATATATATAATAGTGCTTGTGCTAAGGCCACGACATCTACATACATTAACCCATTAACGGAAGCCTTCTTCTCGTGTCGTGTTCCTCAGCCTTCTTACTATACCAGCCTAGTTGATATCTGGGGGACCTCCCGGGATTTCAATTCCTATTCCATAATAAGCCCTACCTACTAGTATTAGGATAAGATTTCATTTTTGAACAAAAATTTATTTTGAGATTTATTTCATCTATTTCATGATCGGAATAGTGGTTGATCCTTCTTCATAATCATTTTGCGATGGAAGGAAGGTATAATCTTATATATATATATATGAAATCACTAATACTCCACACAAATATCTTAAGACAGATATATCCATAATTTTTTTTTGTTCTAATCAATTCTAAAATGAATATTATAGTCATCTCAAATATTTTATTTACAAATAAAAAAATTGTTCTCTTTACCCTCTCTCCCTTCTTTGGATCACTAACGTCATTTTCTTCCTCTCAACCTCATCTCAAAATCTATAGCATAAAAATTAATACATTTTAGAACTACTACAACATATACAACTTTTGGATTCTAATTGGATTGACAAATAATTGTACTTCCTCTTCAACAAATACAATATAGTTAACATGTAAATGTAATGTAACAAAGTCAACAAGTATAACCAGGAGGCAAGAGCTCAAAATCATGTACATGATAACAATTAATTTTATTCATCAAGAAAATAACAGAGCTAGCCAAAGGATTGCTCCAATTCAAGACTTATGGTTGCGTCGTGATTGTGTTTCTGCAGGAACGATGTAGTGCATTATGGTTGTATCAGAAATGAAAGATAGATGAAAAACAGTTTTAGGATTTATTTATCAAAGTATTACAAAGTTGGCTTATTTATACAAAGACAAAAAATAACTAACTTGAGTAACTAACTAACTTACTCAAATAACTTCTAGCAACTAACTAACTGCCATAACTAACTAACTACTCAAATAACTTCTAGTAACTAACTAACTGCCATAATCAACTAACTACTCAAATACCTTATTGTAACTAACTGCAATTGCTTAATTGTGATACCCCTCAAGTTGGCGAATAGATGTTAATAATTCCCAACTTGACAATGAATTTACCAAAAACCGGGCCTGAAAGTGCTTTTGTAAAAATATCTGCAACTTGGTGTTGGTTATTGACATGGACAAGCTTGACTACTTTGGACTGAACATATTCTCAGATGAAATGATGATCAATGTCAATGTGCTTGGATCGTTCATGATGAGCAGGGTTTGAAACAAGACTTATAGCAGATTTATTATCACAAAATAGCATCACAGAGGGCACATCAACTTCAAAGTAAAGAAGTAACTTGCTTAACCAAACAATTTCACTAGTAACAAAAGACAAGACATGATATTCAGCTTCGGTGGATGATTTTGAAACAGTGGGTTGTTTCTTAGAACGCCAAGAAAGAAGGTTGTTTCCAAGAAAGACACAAAATCCAAAAGTGTATCTTCTGGTATCAACAAAGCTGACCCAATCAACATCAGCAAAGGTAGTGAGGTTGAGAGAGTTCTGAGCAGGGAAAAACAAACCTTGTCTAGGAGCAGATTTGATATACTGCAGAAGATGATGAATAACATGTAGGTGAGGAACTCTAGGGGCTTTCATATACTGACTTAAGCAATTCACAACAAAGGTGATATCAGGTCGTGAGATGGTCAAATAAAGCAATCTACCAATTAATCTTTTGTATATTGATGGATCAGGGAGTAAGTCTCCATCATGAAGATTGAGTTTCAGATTGGGATCCATTGGTATATTGGAAGGTTTGCAGGCCAAGAAACCTGTATCTTCCAAAAGAGATAGAGCATACTTTCGCTGGGATAGTGACATACCTCTGTTGGATTTGGCTATTTCTAAGCCAAGAAAATATTTCAAAGGGCCAAGGATCTTCAATTGAAACAAAAGCTGTAATTTGGTCTGAACAACTTGTATAGAGGCAAGATTGGGTCCTGACAGGATGATGTCATCTACATATACTAGTAAAATGACTAAGGAATTTCCTGAGCCAATGGTGAAAAAGGAGTAATCATGCTTGGATTGTTGGAATCCATGACTAAGAAGAGTAGTGGAGAACTTACAGAACCATTGTCTAGAGGCTTGTTTTAAGCCATATAATGATTTGTTCAATTTGCATACAAATGAAGGATTGGCTGACCTGTATCCCTTGGGAAGTTCCATATAAACTTCTTCAAACAAATCTCCATTCAAAAAGGCATTATTAGCATCCAATTGGAGGAGGCACCAGTTTTTAGCAGCAGGAACACAAAGCAGAACTCTCACAGTGGTAAGTTTGGCTACTAGAGAGAATGTATCAGAGAAATCGATCCCAGCTTGTTGTATAACCTTTGGCAATCAATCGAGCTTTGTCTATATCTACAGAGCCATCCATTTTGTATTTAACTTTATACACCCATCGACATCCTATACAGTGCTTATCAGGTGGTAATGGAACAAGTGTCCAAGTGGAATTTGCTTCAAGAGCTTGGATTTCCTCATGCATTGCTCGACGCCATTCAAGATAAGGAACAACTTGATGATAGAACTAAGGTTCATAGATAGCTGAGATGTGATTAATGAAAGCTCTGTAAGGGGTGCTAAGAGGCAATAGGGAACAATGATGCTGGATGGGATATGCAACTTGAGATTGTGATATTACATAATCAGACAAGTATAAGGGATGCTTAGAGTGGTATGTACTCCTTCTTAAGGTGACAAAGGGCAAAGTGTGAGGATGATCTGAGCTAAGGATTGAGGGTGGATCAGTTGGGTCATGGTTAAAGCTATTAGGTGGCTATGGTGATTGGCTACAAGTCTGGTCAGGGTTAGGTAAGGTATTAGTGATGGGAATGGGGATAACCAAATCAAGTAAAGGATCAGGAATGACTTGAGGCTGTGAAATGGTTTGAAAAGGAAAAATGGATTCATGAAAGACAACATCTCTGGACACAAAAATTTTCTTAGTGTCTAGGCTATACAATTTTTATCCTTTATAACCTTGGGGATAACCAACAAAAATTGTAGGCACTGCTCGAGGAGAAAACTTGTTCCTTGATGATGGAAGAGTGGAAACAAATGCTAAACATCCAAAACTTCTTAAGGCATGATAGTCAGGTTCCTTTTTGAACAGAATATTGTAGGGTGAGCAGTTTTGTAGTAATGGTGAAGGGGTTCTGTTGATGAGAAAAGTTGTAGTGGTAATACAATCACCATAGAATGAGATAGGAACTTTAAACTGAAAAAACAAAGCTATGGCTACATTGAGCAGATTTTAATGCTTCCTTTCCACTACTGAATTCTGTTTTGGCCTTTCAACAAAGGAAAATTGATGAAGAGTGCCCATGGAAGCCAAAAACTAAGTGAGGGCAAGTTCTTTAGCATTATCAGACCTGAGGCATTTGATAGATACACCAAACTGAGTCTGAACCATGGTGAAAAATTGTTGCACATAGATTGAAGCTTTAGATTTGTGCTTAAGCAGAAATAGCCAAGTGAATCTTGAGCAATCATCAACCAATGTAAAGAAAAATCTCCTTCCCTCATAGGTAGGGTGAGCATAGGGACCCCACATATCACAGTGAATTAAGTCAAATGGTAATGCAGATAAATGGTAAGAGTTAGGAAAAGATAATCTTCTAAATTTAGCAAGAGGACAAACAAAACAATTAGAAGAAGAGAAATTGGGAGAAAGGTGTAGACCAATTTTATTATTCAAATGTTTGAAAACTTTGTCTGAGATATGACCAAATCTAGAATGCCAAATATGAGCATTTTTTACAAGGAATGGAATTTGTATGTGAATTGATAACATAAAAAGTAAATTTGCAATCAAGAGTGTCCTTGAGATCTAAGACATAAAGGCCTTGGATGAGATCCCCTCTACCAATCCTCTTGCAAGCTTGCTTCTCATGAATATCAAATTCATTTTGAGAAAAAGAAATGGACAAATTAGGATTGGTTAGAAGAGCACTAACTGAAATTAAATTGAATTTGAATTTAGGAATGTAGGCAACATTATGCAAGATTAAGGTATTGGTTTAGCAAACCGAACCAATGGCAAGGATAGGTATAACATCATTGTTAGGCAGAGTGACAATTTTATCATAAATAAGTTGGTAAGATCGAAAATAATGAAGGGAACAAGAAATATGAATGCTGGCACCAGAATCTAAAAGCCAGCAATCATGAAGAAAATTAGAAGTGGATGTAGAAAGGATCATACCACTGGCAGAAGAAACACCTTGAGGGATGACAACATTGGTAGCATGACTTTCTAAAAGATTCATCAATTAGCTATATTGCTAGGCAGTAAGCTGAAATTGGGAACTCGAGTCACCAGAGGAAGGTTGTGAGTGGGACATATCAACAGATACTTATTGAACAACCTTGTGTGGTGGTTCAGAAGAAGAAGAATGTTTCTTTGCTTATGAGGAAAAGCCAATCCTCTTATAATTTGGAGGATAACCATGCAACTTGAAGCAACGATCCTGAGTATGACCCAACATACCACAATGAGCACACAAGGGGTGATTCTTGGAAGATCCTTTGAAGTGATTGTCAGGATGATTGCGTGTAGCAGAAGAAGTCTTCAAGGAAAAAGCATGTGAAACTTCACTAGCAGAGGTGGAAACACCAACTACTTTTTTATTTTCTTCTTGAACAACTAAGGTAAAAACCTTAGTTACCGAGGGAAAGAGATCCATGGATAAAAATTGACCTTTAATAGTAGAGAAGGATTCGTGTAGCCCCATCAAGAGCTGCATAGCATACTCCATTTGTTCAAAATCGCACCAAGGTTTAATTCCTCCACAGGTGTAACTATGTGAGGGTTTCAGTTCTGATAATGACTCCCACAGAGAATGAAGCTTGGAGTAGAAAGAGGAAATAGACATGGAACCTTGTTGCACTGTGATCAAGTCATGCTTAAGTTGAAAAATTAAAGGACCATTTTGTTGCTTGAAACGTTCTTGAAGATCATCCCAGATTGCTTTGGCAGCAGAACAATGTAAGATACTTACTTGCATTTCTTTGGATAAAGAATTAAGGAGCCAGGAAGAAACGATACTATCATTGTGATGCCACAAATCATAAGTTGAGTGACCCAAAGCAGGTTCAAGAATTGAACCATCAACAAACCCATATTTGTTCTTCCCATGAAGAGCCATGTGCATTGCTTTCTTCCAAGAATTGTAGTTTTCACCAGTAAGAGGATGAGAAAATAAGGCAACGCCAGGATTATCGGAAGAATGAAGAATGAAAGGGTTAGAATCATCAATGGCAGCCATGGCCATGAGAGAAAAAAAAAAGAAATAGCTTCAATAGGAAGCAAGAGGCATGGAAGCAAAAACTTCTGATACCATATCAGAAATGAAAGAAATGAAAGACAGATGAAAAGCACTTTTAGGATTCATTTATGAAAGTATTACAAAGTTGGTTTATTTATTCAAAGATAGAAAATAACTAACTTGAGTAACCAACTAACTTACTCAAATAACTTCTAGTAACTAACTAACCGCCATAACCAACTAACTACTTAAATAACTTCTAGTAACCAACTAACTGCTATAACCAACTAACTACTTAAATAACTTCTTGTAACTAACTGCAACTGCTTAATTGTGATAGGTTGCGTGAAAAAATAGCAGAGAATGGATGATTGCGGGTCTTGATATGTGTCAGGCTTATGGTGTTGAACATATTGTCTGCGATGTGGTGGGAAGACTGGTGTCTTTGATGCAGTGAAAAAAAGGGTTGGGGAGGAAGAAGAACCAACATTCAGATGTCGTGCGAAGAAGGTTTGGGGATGTGAGGTTGTGGATAGGGGAGAGAAAATATTTTTTTTTATTTTATTAATAAAATATTTGAAATGATGATTTGACTGAAACAAAAAAAATTATGGGCATACCTATCCTAAAATGTTTGTGTAGAGTGCATACTCTAACATGCATGTATGTTAACAATCCTCTCACACACATAGAGATATATTTTAGTCAAATAATGACAATGAAAATTTGGGACGTTACAAACTTGACCTTCCAAATTTGAAAGAAGTTGTAGCTTGAGATCTCCTTTAAAGACTACATTGTATTCAAGAACTATATTATTAGAATATTTCTATAAAGTTGGATTGTGAGCGAATTATCACATTCTATAGGAAATAAGACAAATATGCAAATCATCCTTTCAAGAAAATGGTTGCAATGTTTTTAAACATGATTGATCATGGAGTAGGCAATAGGATGATATGTGAAAGGTTTTAGCATTAAAAAGAAATCGTAAGTATGCATTTCCATTAAGTATTAGTTGCATGTATTAGATTAGTTTTTAATTACATCAAGCCACAAAATTCTAGGTTTCGTGATGTCTACAAAAAAATTGAAGACAACCTACGATATTGGTCATTTTTCAAGGATGCTATATAAGTAATTGATGGTACTCATATCTCATGTGTGGTTAGTCCTAGTGAACAACCTAAGTTTATTGTAAAGAAAGGACATCCAACACAATATAATGGTTGTGTGTGATTGGGACACAGGCTTTATATTTGCATTACCAAGATGAGAAGACACTACACATGATGCATATGTACTTGAGAATGTCCTTACAAATCTTTTTCATGAATTTTTTGTAAAAATTTTAAGGGTTCCCTAGATTAACAATGATATGAAACCAACAAGATCTTGAAACCTATGATTCTCACAAATAATAAATAAACAGTGGGTATCTTTCTCCATAGTGAAGCTTTTCTCTGGTGTACTTTGATTTCCTCGGAAGAAGAGAGAAACAAGATTTCACTTCCTTGACTATTCTTTCTGTCTCTCTAAGAGAGAAATCTTCCTCGGAAGAAGATAGAACACTTTTTGTCATGAAAGAGACCTTATTTCACATTAGTGGGTATTAACCCCCTTTTACAACCACTACTCCCATCAAGTAGTGGTTGCTTTTAGAAAATTCTCCTATTTAACTCAATTACAATTTAGTCCTTAATTATTAATTATTTATTTATTAGTCCCTACATAAGTCACATGTCTCTGACACAAGACATTAATTATAATATTCTCCCACTTGGCTCATGTGACATTACTAAACATTATGGACTAAATAAATAAATAGATTAAACTAACATAATGCACATTAAAATGATTAAACCATTCTATATATTGGGTACATCATAATTTCATGATTAAAAATAGGAACCAATTCGAGTCATGGCGGTTGTACATTACTTAATCGACATAGTCCCTTCCATGTACTTCAAATTAGTTTTCTCCTTAATATGACCATTAGTTAGGAGTACATAATTGGTCCAACATAATGCCTTTATTCAAGACAAAACCTGTTAACATTACTCTAACACAAACATGCATGCAAACATGGAGAACAGGTAATCAGAAACATATCATAATTGTGCTTAAAGTGTCACTAAAATGCATAAGATAAATTACACTTAATGATCATCAATAACAATAATGTCCATACTTTCAACATGTTCTATAAATGTCTTGGGCGATAATCCCTTATTCAAAGGGTTAGCTATCATAAGGTTTGTGCTAATATGTTCTATTGACACTCTTTGTTTCTGACCTTCTTCCTTCACGACAAAAGTACTTTAATTTCATATGCTTAACACCCTTAAAATACTTGTCATTCTTAGAAAAATACTATTGCGAAGTTATCACAATACATTTTCAGCGGCCTGACAATACTGTCGACAATTCCAAGCCTTGAAATAAAGTTCTGCAGTCAATTAGCCTGAATTGTAGCCTTAAAACATGCTACAAATTCAGCCTCCATGGTAGATGCAACAACAAATGATGCATATGGAATTGCTTCCATTTGTTTTCGTTCCATATCATTTCTAGGACATTGCCTGAGACTAAATTTGTCTCATTTCTAAATTGGAACAGGTGATGCTAAACACCTTTCCATCCTTAATCTCTCTAGTACTTTATTGATATATGTTTTTTGAGATAAGCCTAACAATCCTTGTGATCTATTATGGAATATTTCTATCCATATCACATAACTTACCTCACCCATATCTTTCATTTCAAAATTACTAAAGAGAAATTTCTTAGTCTCATGAAGAAGACCAAGATCATTAGTAGCAAACAATATATCATCAACACACAAGATTAAAAAAATAACCTTACTCCCACTGACCTTCAGATATATACACTGATCAACAGTATTGTCTCTTAATGTTGTTATTAACCTTGTTTTTGAAATCTATACTAAATTTCCTTCAATTTGGTATATAGAACCTTACATTTAGACTGACGAACGTGAACGAGAGAGGCCTCTGAGCGACACATAGAGGAACTGAAGGAGAGCTCATGATATGTGAGGAGGGTTTATTATAGTTTACGGCTTTTGATACCATAGTTGGGGTCAGGGAACCTAATTATGAGGATGTATGTCTGTCCTTGTTGAATGCTGATTTTCAAGAAAAACAATGTTTTTGACTAATGGGATGCGATATGTCTATTATTGATAAATGACATTATTGTTTTTATTATACTTGTGTTATCTGAAGACCTGAGGAGTGTGAATCTCAGGCATGAACTGTATATGCATGTATATGCGGAATGTGATTTACTGATGATATTGTTATTGATGATATTAATTGATATGAGGTAAGTTGATGTTTATGATAATGTTGATAGAGAATGATGTTGTTATTGAAGATAATATCGATAATAATTGATACGAGACAATGTTGGTGTTTATGATAATATTGATATGAGATGATGTTGTTGTTGTTGATAATATCATTGAGATGAAATGATGTTGATGTTGAGAATGACATTGAAATGAGATGATATTGATGTTGAGAATGACATTGAGATGAGATTATGTTGATGTTGATAATGATATTGAGATGATATGTTATTAATGTTGAAAATGTCATTGTGATAATGTGTGATGTGTATGTACATGAGGGGTGCAGTGACCATGTTGGATATCCCTGGTGGGGAAAATAGAGTGGTTAAAGAGTTTTGAGCATCTCTGGAGGGGGATGACTTAGAATCTTTAATTATCCACTATCAGTGCATTGATGGTGTCCACATTTCATACTTCATATTGCATGAAAATAGTATAAACTTTGTTAGTAAGTACTTCTAGTTTCTCATGAGGGGGAATACTTGTACTTGAGGGCATGTCACTCGGTTTGGAACTTCCTTGAGACTCATGCTGATCACCATGGGGGGGAGGGGGGAGGGAGGAGTTGCCTGTGCACGATAGGGTGACCTCGACACTTGCTGCTTTGTTTTCCTAAGTGAGAGTGTCGTGTGGATACGCTTAGGCTATTTCCTTGATGAATGGTACCACATTACATTTGAGAGTTGAGGTCAGGTACATACATCATATTGAACATGATTGATTGGAATTATGGACGGATGATGACTACTTGTTGAGTGTATGTTGGACTAATGGATATTTGTGTATGATTATGGTATATATTAATGTTTTCTTACTAATTATGGTTATTTGATTTTTGTGTTAATTTCTTTTATAATAAACTCACCCTTGCAATTTTTGTACCGTGTGGTTGATACTTTTGATGATCATGAACCTTTGTTCATGGAAGCAGAAGGATAACCGTAGAGTACGTGAAGTGAGATTCTTTTGTGGAGCTGCCAAACCGACATGATGACGTTGAGATTATTTTGGGAGAGAGTTGTGTTTTGTTAATCAATTCCTCCGTAGCTGGTTCTATAAATCCTTTTTGAATTGAGGATGTAAATCACAGATTTAATTATATGTATGAGCTAATTTACTTTCCATTATGTAGATGTTGTGTGCTGAGTTACTATATATATATATATATATATTCATTCAAGTAATTGTGTATTTTTTGGTGACTGTGTGTATCGCGAAAAATTTACTTTCATTTTTCATAAGCAAATTAACGGAGTTTCATTTAAAAATTAAAATTTTCACGATTTAGATTGATAATATCGTAGCAACGAGGCGGGTTGTCAATGAAAATCGAAGAAAGTGCATATAATGACCAAATTCATGGGTCTTTTTTGCTTGAACCCTTGTCGAAGTTGTTGACAATAGAAAAGGCCATCGAGAAGGCCATGGTGTTGGAGAAGAAATACGAGCAGGAGTGGCAATCACCAATGATGTTAGAGTCAAGGAAATTAGAGATGACAGTCATAAGGTCGAGTTGACACCGCCAACGATAGAATAGAAAGCCTCCATGGAAGGGACGCACTGAGAGCATGATGGTGGGCGAAAGAGACGATTATGTGCCGATGTCAATGCTTGAAGTAGGAATCTTAGTGTTGTGCAAATTGAACAATATTATAAAGGCACGAGTTTTATGTTAAGGAAGAGGGATAATTTTGGTTTTGCGAAAAAGAAGAGAACAAAATTGCATCATTCAGTATAAAATTGAAATTGTTACTTATGAAATTGTTACTTAATGTCATGGGTTAGAGGGCTCAAAATAATATAAAAAAGGAAAAATATTAGACAAATGAGTTGTATATCGGAGATGCATAAGTAATTAACTTTTTTTTTTTTATCAATTTTAAAAGTTTAAAAATGATTAGTCTAATACACTAACACGCCTCACCTTGTTATGAGTTCATTTTTGATGGATTAAAATCGATAGATCAAACAAAATAATTGAGTTGAATACCCCTTAACTTGACCCCCTCTTTCAATCAATCTCATTTTACCACACATATAACATTAAATAACCTTTGTTAATAAAAGAGACTAAATTAATCAAGACTCACGTCTTTCAAGAATTTATAATCAATTTGTGACTATAATTCTCCCCTCCTTATCTTACAGGGACCAAAATCACGTTTCCTTTTTTCCTTTTACCAATTCGCTTATTTATTTATTTAGTTTTTAACTAATAAAATAATCGTTCATTAATTTATATTTTTTATATTAAAACATTTTGTAAGTAATAGTAATACTATATTTTTTCCCCATTCTTCTCCGCTAGTTATACTTGTAAAAAGACTTACGGTTATGCAGTTTTAAATCTTGGTAAATGGAGAAGAATTGATTCTAAAAAATTATGATAATTGTTGTTTCTAAAAAATTATGATATTTCAAAAGTAAATGGAGAAGAATTGATTTTATTTGATTAATAAATTAAAATTACCCGTATAATGTAAATAAGATACTTTAAATTATAAATTTTATATTCAAGTACTTTTACTTAGGGAAAAATATGTTTTTTTCTGCAATCAATTTTATTGGCCACATAATTAATTTTCTCTTATGAAAAAAAAGTCTAAAACATGTTATGAAGCTCTCTCAATGTTGATTTTAATACTCCTAAAATTGATTATGAAAACAAACCAATCCAACACTAAGTAGGTAAATTATACTCGTATAGCTTGTATTTTTTTAAATTGTATCTGATACTTTTTCTTTTTTTTTATCTTACAATTTTTTTTAATTGTTTAACTCATATTACACCTAGATCTTCTCCCTCCTAAATACCGTTTAGTAATCTAAGGTACATCTTGATTATATAATTTTTAATGAAAATTTATGTCCAAAATACTTTTATCTTCTTTCTTTTTTAACTTCATAAAAGACATTGACACTATTTTCAACCTGAAAATATTTTAACATTCTTCCTTCTTTATCTTTTTTCTCTAGTTGGATGTGAACCCAACTTTTTGTTGGACGTAAACTCATCTTGTTGGTATGCATGTGTTAACACCCTTCCTCATTCTCCTTCTTTTTTTTAGTTCAATTTTTTTGGGTTGTTTGGTTGTTGCGTTTTTGTTTAACGTGTTTCCAACAATGCCTATTGATTGAATATAACATTTTGCTTTAAATTTTAGTGTTTTGCTCCTGCATTTATGTTTTTAATCCTTTCTTTGAAATATTTATTTTTGATGACTAAGTGTTTGATATAATATTTCAATCAAGAGTTGTATCTTCTTTAAGTGTTAGCAACAATAAAGTAAAAGTCAAATATTATAAAAAAAATTGTTATTGCGTTAAGAAAGATTCATTCATATGACCAATTGTTAATTTGTTATTAAATATCTAATAAAGATGTTAAAATAATTTTATTTGCTCACATATTTCAATTGATTTTAATTAACAGCGTTAACAAAAGAAGGTAAAAATAACGTAAAAAATTAAGGATATCGAATATTATTTGAGAAAAACATAGTGGGTGTGAGTGTAACAAAAATGTTAAAATAATTTCGTATGCTCATATATTTTCATTGACGTTAATCAATGATGTTAAAAGAGAAAAAATAAAAATAATATAAAAATGGAAAGAATATCAAGTATAATTTGAAAAAAATATAAAGTGTGCAATTACAATTTACTCTTAGATATTTCCCTTATGTTTGCTTCACCCCCTCTTTAATACTAGTAATAATAAACTAATCATCGATAGTTAATGCAAAACAAACCCGCAATGCCTTTCTGTTTACGCTGACTGAAATGGTTGAAAACTTAAGTACGAATAATCTTACCGTCAAAGGGCTCTTTCCTCTCTTAACTTATCTTCTTAACCCCATTCCAAACGCGCTATTTCACTTTACGCTTAAGTAAAACAGAAATTTTAGTACACAATTAGGACAACGTTTTATTATTTTATAATTTTACCACATATATTTTTAAGATATGTATACATAAATAATATATGTATGGTCAGTATAATTATTTTATATTATTAATAATAATTTTTGTTAATTTTTATAATAATTAATATTTTAAAAATGATGTAATATTTTTTACACTAATAATATATAAAAATTAAATTCTTTTATAAAAAAATAGATTCAATTTTTAATCTGTTTATTTTAAACAACACACAATTATATAAAGATTTGAATCTTAAACATTTGATTAAGCTAAAACAATCTCATATAAGTTTATCTACATATTTAATAGTTCTACCTCATGCATATAAAATTTTATTTATTGAAATATGTTACCCTTCAATGAATCTCAATATCTTAAAAGATTAGTCTTTAATTTTCGATTTAGAAAGGTAAAATAAATTTATATAATCAATTCAAATAAATTTGTTGATTTTTACTATAATTATTTAATGATGATCATATGAAAGTGTAGAACTAATACAATCTTATATAATATCCATTTGTTTTAGAATAAATATCTATTTTAGTCCTCGAACATGTGATACAATGATAAATTAATGTCTAAAAATAGAAAAATTAGATTTAATATCCTAATTCTTTTTACACATTTAAGAATTAAATTTTATTTTTTTAATGATAACCAATTTGTAATCCTCTTCTACCATCAAAATAGATATTTATCTATTTTTTTATGATGAAAATAACAAAAATGAAAAAAAAAAAGTTGTCATCGTTAATCAATAATCACACTTGCCTTCACCCTTCTTCTCCCCCAAGAAGAAAATTCTCACCCGCTTGCATCGTGCTCTCTCTTTCTCATCCACGTCATGTTGACTTCTCTTCCTAACACTCTCTGTCTACGCGGTAGTTGAATCAAATTGAATCCATCATAATCATAACCATGTGAAGACACCACACCACACCACGATCATCATCCCTCTTTCTCTTCAATACTACTCTCAACTCATTCTTCTCTCTCAAAAACCATTAGAAACGAAAATAACCAAATAAGAAGAAAGAAACAATGAACGACTTGTTCTCAGGTTCCTTCTCTCGCTTCCGCAGCGACCAGTCATCCCCGGACCGCCACCACGACATCGAGATGGGCGCCGCCGCCGGTGGCCCCCGCGGCGGCGAGGTGAACCTCGACAAGTTCTTCGAGGACGTGGAAGGCGTGAATGAGGAACTAAAGGAATTAGAAGGCTTAGCGCAGAGTTTAAGAAGCAGCCACGAGCAGAGCAAGACGCTGCACAACGCGAAGGCGGTGAGGGACCTGCGGTCGCGCATGGACGGCGACGTTTCGGCGGCGCTGAAGAAGGCGAAGCTGATCAAGCTGAAGCTCGAGGCGCTGGAGCGGTCCAATGCCGCGAACCGTAACTTGCCTGGATGTGGACCGGGTTCGTCCTCGGACCGGACCCGGACCTCCGTGGTCAACGGTTTGAAGAAGAAGCTGAAGGATTCGATGGAGAGTTTCAACGAGATTCGCGGGCTTGTTTCGTCGGAGTACCGCGAGACCGTGCAGCGGCGGTACTTCACCGTCACCGGCGAGAATCCCGATGATAAGACGCTCGATCTCTTGATCTCCACCGGTAAGGCTTCGTTTCGGATTTATATATTTATTTATTTAATTGAATTTTGAATAAGGTTTTAAATATCAGTCGCTTTTTTCTTGTTGATATTTTGGGAAATTGCAGACAAATGCGGCCTAGTCTCAATAGGGGTCACAGACAGTTTAAAAACCTTTGACGTTGCAGCCTAAATTACGATTCCTGACCTTTTTAAAACCTTATTTGTTCTAATTTGATCTAATTTGGGAAAATTAAATTTCATTTCATTTTCATTACGTCATAGTCACCAGATCATTGAAGTAGCAACGTGCTTGGTTCCTTTTAAATACTGTTCTAATCTTCTAAAATATAAATAAATGGCAAGAATGAAAACAATTGGCCTAATTAGAGTTTTGATTCCTTAAATGGTCCATGTGTTACCAGACACATGTATCAACTGTTATGCAATTTTAGCAGCTTAACTAATAGTGTTTGAGTTTGAGCTTAAATATGAGTAGTGGTGCTAAATATTGAGAAAGAGAACTCTATCTTCCATGCTAATTTTATCCGGTTTGAGTAGGATTATCATTCTAGAAAATACTTGTGGTGTGATTTCTTGATCATTGTTTAAAGAGAAATTGTATTTGGATGTTATTTTATACAACAAAGAGAGAGACGAGGAGATAGAGATGAATAGTAAAAGTTTGAGATAAGATGATTGATGCGAGAAAAAGCAATAAAGAAATAAAATAATGTTGGAGAAAAATGTAGTGAATAAAATAACTAATTCTCTGGATCTCTAAGATGCCACATCAAGTTGAATATAGTAACCAAGGATTTCCGGATCTTAATAAGCAAGTTTTCAGCCTAGACTCTTCAGTAGTTTACTGCTCAATTCTATTTTGGTTGGCAATCAAAGTGGATTTTGGATTTATATATTAAAAAAATAGAAATCAAGCAGCAAATTTACAAAAAACAAGACGAATAATTACTAGTAGGAAAATTGCTCTTTCAAATTCTAGTCTACTGGGACAGAGTCATGATTAATTTCTCATTTTCTCCATCATTGTTTCAATTGAAGAACAACTAGAACTTAATGGAATTAGTGGATAGTTTATTAAAGTTCAAACCGGTCTTCCAAATTCAAGTCTGTGAAGCACTATTCTGTCCTCACGAGTTTAAGTTTGGGTTCAATTTTGTCTAAATCTGATTTGATGCTAGTTTGGGAGGTCCCATAAGAATCTGTGCTTTTCCCTTTATTGCAGGTGAGAGTGAGACCTTCCTTCAGAAAGCCATTCAAGAGCAAGGCAGGGGTAGAATTCTGGACACCATCAATGAGATTCAAGAGAGGCATGATGCCGTCAAAGAGATAGAAAAGAATCTCAAGGAGTTGCACCAAGTGTTCCTTGACATGACAGTGCTGGTGCAACATCAAGGAGAGCAGTTGGATGATATCGAGAGCCATGTGGCAAGAGCTCATTCTTTTGTGCGCACCGGAGCCGAGCAGTTGCAGACTGCGCGAAAGTACCAGAAAAATACCAGGAAATGGACCTGCTACTGTATCATACTTCTTCTGGTGATCATCTTCTTTGTGGTGCTCTTCACTGTGAGGCCGTGGAAAAATAACAGTAGTGGTGGCGGCAATAATGGTAATCAGCCTGCACCAGCTCAAACACCTCCACCTCCTGTCAATGCTTAACGTTAGGGATTACGAGTCTATATTTCACGAAGCATTTTGGTTTCATTTATTTTGATTTGAAGATTGATATTTTATATTTTGGGATCTAGCATGGGTGAGAGAAAAATGGATTGGCTTAAGACTTGGGAGGAAATCTGTTAGGGTGACCAGCAGTTTCATTTCAATCTGGGGGAAGGGAATGGTTGGTTGTTCTGTCGAGGTAGGTTTTTGGACATCATTATTTTGAGCATCATATTCTTTTTCTGTAAGTAGCTTATCAGTTTGAACAGTTTAATTGCTGACTGATGGTTTATATAATATGTATGGCATCTTTCCCTAAATATGATGTACAGTATCTTACTCTTCCTTTATGCTATCTTACTATTCCCTTATCAGTCATTTCTCTTTTCTTTGTGAGAGTCCATTGAACTTAGTGGCAGAGCTGTGTGGCAATTATTCCAACTGATCTACTTAAAAATCAGTATCAGCGGCACTTGCAAGTATAAGGCAAAAGTTCAATTCAGTTTCAACTGAATCTGTTGATATTATTATACAGTAATACACCAGGTTACATTGTCTACACTTCTAGTGGTTTTGGAACTATAAGATAAAAAATATTAAACTTGAACAAATTATGAGGGGGTATCAATGTACATCTCCATAATTTGTCATCAGTAGAACTGGTTAAAACAAGTGTGTGGAGATTGGAGAATGAAGGTGGTGGTAAAGGGACATATTTATAGATTTATCAGTGGTTTTTATTTGTTTATTTATAAACCACTTTAGACAAACAAGCTGTAATATTTTGTTTATAGTGTCCTTGAGGTTGAATTTTTAATAGGAAAGTGGTGAAACGAATCTTGTGAATATGTAGCATTGTAGACTTTCGGTGTAATTTTATTCTGCTTTTGATCTATCATGGTTATAGTGATGAAAAGTCTTCATTGACTTGTTGACTTTTGAGTCTTTCCTTCCCTTGGTATTGTTCTGGAAACCTATCCAAAGCCCAACTGGAGCTACAAAGAAGTTACATTCGAAACTTCCATTCCTAGAGTCGTTAACAGTAGGGACTGCTTGACCATTCTCTAGTGACCGGCCAACTCAACTCACCAAAATTCAAATAATGCACATTTGGCAAAGTTTAGCACACTCTGTTTGTGAGTGACCTATATGAAAATACTCCTTAATGTTTGAATAATATAAAGTAATATATTTTATATTCAAGAACAATAGAATAATAATATTACTATAATATTTTTTTTCATAATTATAGTTCTAAGTTAATTCTAAAGCAAGATGTTACTATCAAATTTTAATAAATTAACACATATTTAGTCAATAAATGATTTAAAAATATAATTTCTTCATCATTTAATTGTACTAATCAAGGTATTTATTTTTTATCATAGAACTCAAACTGATTAATTTTTTTTGAATAATTATTAATTCTATAAGTATTTAATTGTTCATTCAACTAGTAATCAAATTAAAATATAATCAATAACTTATTAATTAATATGATAATCTCATGTAAAAAAGAACTAATACATTTCTTCTTAAAATTTTATATTAAAAGGTAATGTTATTTGTTAGAAATTCTTAATTAAGTCAATATTCAATGATCACATTTACCTTGTTTAATTTAAGGAAAGTGATGAATGACACGATGGTTACGACAAAATAAATCTACGGTCATCTCATGATTTGCAGAAAATATTTTTTTCCTTTTTTATTTAATTGTTAACCAATAGGATACAAGGATGAGTGTTTCATACTTTTCGTGCACAAAGAATTTCATGTAGTATAGCATTGCTCCTAATCTAATTATGTAAATAAATAAATGAGATCTATTAATTTTTATCTAATAAAAATCATAATATATCTTTATCTAATAAATGTTTGTTTTTTATTATTATAATCTTTATCATGAAAATTAAGAAATTTATCTCAGTTAATTCAGTAAGGTACGCGAGTTGTTACAAATCTCATAGTACTTATCTTCAATTCCTATGAATAAAAAAAATCTCTATCAAGATAACATGTCTCTAATCTTCTAATCTGAATCAAGAATCTTATCAAATTAAGTTAAATAACTATTTAATTAAAAACATTTAGGAAACTATTTAATCTTAATCATGATAACAATGTTTAACAAAATTAGACTGCACATCTTCCCTCTCATTTTGAAATTACACTTGTTTTCCTCAACTATATAACAACTAAGAAATGAACAAAGATTTTTGTTAGTAGGAAGGTATTAGGGATGTCTGGGTAGGGTAAAAAGAAAGAATACTGAGTGTTTCAAGAAATAGAAGTCTTTGTATTTTGGTACAATAAAATTTAAGAAGAAGAGATAGTGTCCCATTTCAAGACAGAAAGTCTCCACAAAAGCATTTATATTTACTTCACTCTTAAAACACAAGTGGGAGTTTGAATTTATAAGCTGGCACATATGATAAGAGATCATTTCAACCTTATTAGATATGTAAAATTGAATAATTATATTGAATGAACAAGTTTTTAAGAATGTTTATTTAGCTAGAACATTTTTAGATTTTTTTTTAAACAAGAGCATTTTTAGAAGTTTTACACATATTTTATTATCTTTCAGTTTTCACTATCCATTGATTAAGCAGTCCCAATCATCAACCTTGGATACTCTGCATACCATTCCATTATGCTTAATAAGAACATTCTCCCATCACCACTCACGTACACCTAAATTCTACATTGCAGCTTGCAGGTATAATCCTTTTCGCCGTACACACTACTAATTAAACGCGGAGTAGATTATTATTAATTACAATTTGTATCTGCAAAACCAAAAATCCCCATCCTCTCACGCCAAGCAACATTTTTCTCCCTTCCAAGCCTTCTATTTCTGCATTATTCCGGTATTACCCTCCCCTTTGTTCCCAAATTTCGTGTCTGCTTATACTTTAATTTGCACAATTGCAAATGACACGAAATTTCCCACAAGCCCATTTGTTCATATTCCCTAATTCCCTATTATTCTTCCCAAGTCCCAACCTCCTTTGACCCGTTAACCCTTTTTTCTGTCTGCTTGTTTTTTCACACATATTGTAAAGCCACCATTTGTGCAAGACTCATCAACGTTGCGTAAAATAAAACCGTGTTTTTCTCGTTATTTCTTGCGTAATAACAAAATTACAAATTAAACCAGATGCTACAAAAAAGAAAAATATTGTTGCAATTTAAATAAGTCTTGCCACTTCCACCTAAATATTATTATTATTATTATTATTCAAAGAAAATTTCAAACTCTTAGTTCATAAGCCACCACTCCCATTTATATGCATCTTAAAGCCATACAAAATAAAATTCTCCTCAATACATGTATATACATTCATTCCCATAGTTCTCTCCGATCTTATTAACTCCTTTGAATTCTCTTTACCCTAATTTCTTCATATATCAAAAGCTCAAACCCTAAAATGAATGACTTGTTCTCTGGCTCCTTCTCCCGCAACAACGACCAAGTCTTGCCTGACCACCACCACCATGTGATCGAGATGGCGGCCGCGTCATCACCAACAGCCGAGGGCAGCGCGAACCTTGAAAAGTTCTTTCAAGAAGTTGAGCAGGTGAAAGAGGACCTGAAGGAGCTGGAGCGTCTCCATGAGAATCTACGTGGGAACCACGAGAAGAGCAAGACCCTTCACAGCGCGAAGGCTGTGAAGGAGCTTCGCTCACGCATGGATGCTGATGTGGCACTCGCTTTAAAGAAAGCGAAGCTCGTCAAGGTCCGGCTCGAGACGCTGGACCGGTCCAATCAGGTGAGCCGAAACTTGCCTGGTTTGGAACCTGGTTCGTCCTCGGACCGGACCAGAACGTCTGTGGTGAGCGGACTGAGGAAGAAGCTGAAGGACTCTATGGACAGCTTCAACAGCCTCAGACAACAGATATCATCGGAGTACAGGGAAACCGTGCAGCGTAGATATTATACGGTCACCGGAGAGAATCCCGATGACAAAACCATTGACCTCCTCATTTCTACTGGTACGTGTCAATTCTCATAAATTAATGTTCATGTTAACGTGTTTACGTTGTTTATGATTGGAAATTTTGTTTGTGTTTCCTAGTTTATTATACAATAATTCTCAAGAGTTGTGAATATCAAATAAATTCTGTCTGCAGGTTAGTGAGGATTATGAATTTTAGATGATCAGACACAAAGGACCAAACTTTAAGCAGTAAATTAAATGTAATGTTAACTATTCATATAATGTCATATGTCATCAAATACGTAAGGAGAGGTAAGGAGATTAATTATTATAGAAAGACAAATGAAAAAACGTGATATAAGTGATGTAGTGTGACAGAGAAAGATGGCCGGGAAAAAAGTGAAACTGTAAAAGAGAAGTAGAAATTCTATACAAATATATAAAAATCATTAGTGTTTTGAGATAGATAATTTTGACATGATATTAAAGCCTTTATGGTTAAGTGGTAAAGTTTGAAAGTTATCACTCTTGTTTTTTTTTTAAAAAAATAAAATGTTAAATTTCAGCATAATTAATATTGGGAGTAAATGCATTCGTGACATAGCAAATAAAGATAAATTAATCATGACTACTATATGGTATGGAGATTTTCCGTAAAAAGATGATGTCGATATGAATTGTTTGTCTTTCATTGGATAAACATAGTAAATGAGAAATAAAAAAAAAATCAAAGAATGCGAGAAATCACCCAACATCATTAGTATTTATCTTTGACAGAATCTGCACATGTTTTTAAAATCGTAATGATTATGTTAATAACGATTGACCCGATTTATGTTTCATAAGTAAGTGATGCAGGATTCGAATTTTGACTTTATTATGTAGATTATCTCTAACGAATATTAATCACTAGTCTTTTAGTTATTAGTTTATCCTTCACATTTTTACATGTTATTTGTTGATTAGGCTAGTAATTTAAAATTAATGGTACATGATAATTATGGTGCATGGAACAGGTGAGAGTGAAACATTCTTGCAGAAAGCGATCGAGCAGCAAGGTAGAGCCAGCGTGATGGACACAATCCAAGAGATTCAAGAGAGGCACGACACAGTCAAGGAAATAGAGAGAAACCTAAACGAGCTTCACCAAGTGTTCTTGGACATGGCCGTGTTGGTGCAATCCCAGGGAGAACAATTGGACGACATCGAAAGCCACGTGGCACGCGCCAATTCATACGTGCGGGGTGGGGTCCAGCAGCTGCACGTGGCAAGGAAGCACCAAAAGAACACCCGAAAGTGGACATGCATAGCCATCATATTGCTCATTATTATCATCTTGATCATAGTCCTCCCTATAGTTCTAAGAAAATGATCGATCACATATTCTAATTGCTATATGGTGGTGGCTGCGAAGAACTTGGACTAGTTCAAACTTCAGAGATTGTTAGTATCTTATATTAGTTAAGTCAATTCATATGCTGCCTAGACCATTGCATTAGAAAAATATATACCTTGGCTTTTGTGATTAGTTTTATTTTTTCTTTTTTTGGGTCGCATCATGTGTTGATTAATTTATATTTTCCACGTACGCATTTGTACATGTTTGAAGATTGAGACATTTTGGTTTGGTTTATAGAAGCCTATGGACATGTCACATGGTGCTTGCGTGCACCGTTTAGAATTATTACTTTACTACCGCGAAGAGAACTCGTTGAAGCGGTTTTATCCTAGCTAGGGAAGAGAGACGCTAGGGCATGTTGATGTTCATGGTGGTACATTCTTTTGCAAATATGTATGTAATTTATATGAAATTTTAAGCAGCTAGATAAATGGGTGAACTACTTTTATGTATTGTAGGAGTTAGTTCAATTGTTTTGCGTGTTTATGCCGTTGTACAAATGAATTGCACCTTATTTAGTAGCATATTGATATAGCATTGTTTTCACATATTATTATTTGGGTAAGATATACTTTTTAGTTTTTATGTCTTTATTATATTCACCCTGATTTGTTATCTTTTGAAAAATTTAATTTCATCTTTTAAAAAGTGATCATTACAAAATAAATGTATATTTTTATTTTATCACATGATTTCAAATCTTATTTTATCTAATTTTTATGATTCTTTTTTATTCAAACACCCGTTGAATTCTATAGTTTTCATGTACATGAATTTATGTCTCAAATTAGTAAAATAAAATTCATAATCATGTCCCAAAATTAAAAATATCATTTTCTGAAAGGATCATTTTGACTCATTTAAAAATATAAGAACTAAATTAAACTTTTTAAAAGATAAGAGACTAAATTAAATATAATTAAAAATATATATGACTAAAAGTGCACTTTAATCTTATTATTAGAAAATAATGTATTTTTTTATCCTTAAACTTTCAATCAAACTTAATTTTAGTTCTTATATTTTTTTATCAAGTCAATGAATTTGGTTCTCAAACTCAAGGTCGAGGCAATTCCAAGGCCATTTAGGTCGTTGCCTTATGCCCCAAATTATCTAAGATCTCAATTTTTTTATAAACATATTAATTATTAATTTGAATTATTATATAATATATTATATATATACTATTTTATTAGTAAAACTTTAATTTTAAAATTGTATATTATTGACATTAAAAGTTTATAAATACTTAATTATATAACTTTCGTTAGTAATTTTGTAATTGGTAAGAAAACAAAATGAGATTAAACAAATTATTTTAAATTACTCTTTAAATATACTTGCCTAAGACCTTAAAACATTTAGACACCACCTTGCTTAACTTTTCAAATATGCACTTGGATTTAGTTTCCTCTCACTTTAACAAGTTAGTGTTGTTAAAGAAGTTCACATCATAGAATTTTGAAATACAATTTTTTACAATTATAAATCACCACACAAATACACTCATAATGTGTTTAAAGTTGTAACATTTTCTTTGTAGGTTTTAGTTAGGGGTGTGCAAAAATTAGTTCGGTAAAAAAACCAAACCGAATTTGTTTTGAACTGATTTTAAAAAATTGGTTCTGAATTGATCTAATTTTTAACTAGTTTTAAACTAATTCTAAGAGTGGAATCAATTTTAAACTCATTTTTGAATTAGTTTTTGAACTATTTTTTTCAAATAAAAAATATTTAAATAAAAATTAGTTCGATTAACTGAATTAATTTTACAGAAATAATTTAACTAACCAAATTAGTTTTATAAAATAATATACTCATTTTTTTAAACTAGTTCAAAACAAAAATTAATTCTATTTAGATTAGGTTATAATTCAATTCAATCCCAATCAGTACTTTTAACACCCTAGTTTTAGCCCGACAAATCATCTAGTCCCAAATTAGTACTTTTAACACCCTAGTTTTAGCCTGACAAATCATATAGTCCCAAGCGTGGTGTGTGAACACGTGTTTCGTGTTTTCCCTGGGCTGACGTTTTCGAGTAGAGAAATAATGCATTTCCACCAGTAAATTTATCAAACATCCTTTCACCTATCAAGGGTAAATTTATTTTCTTTTAGCGCGTTATTACTTGAAATTTTTAAACTAAGTTCATCCTCATTAATTCAACATTATATTGAAATCCCTTTTGACGAAATGTCAGTTTTAATAAACCAAACTCATTTTTACAAACCATTAGGTTCACTGCAAACCATTTAAGCATAACAAAATTTCATTTAAACATTCTCAAATCCATCTTTTAAACAAATTTACAGAGGCACACCTCGGTTATATCTCTCGTTATAATATTGGTAGAGATGTATGGTTTAATATTGGTAGGGATGTATGGTTATATCTCTCGTTATAATACATGTTTTGCGTGAAGTCATGACGATTTGGTTATTACGAAATCGTGATGATAGATACAAATACTGATTTTGGAAATCAAGATTGATCATGCGCTGATCTCTCGTCAGTATCATTTATGGTTGAACCTAGGATAATATCTAATCATCTTTTCATTCTTAATTTTCGTTCTTGATTAATGAAAACATCGTTCATAAATACTTTCGTAATAGTTTATCTTTCATAAATCCAACTCCAAGGCCAAAACAAATAATTATTTCTTATAAATGAAATGTGGGTTTTGCACTGTGATTAAAATGTTTTAAATTTCCTGCAAAAAATTCTAGATAATCTTTTATTAAATTTATAACAAGGAGATATATTTAATTTTAGTAAGTCTATTACGGGTATTCATGTAAGTCCAATTTAGGGTGTCAAGCATAGTTCAGGCTAATAATTTTGAAATAAAGCTTGCTTTGCTAACTTTAATTAACCATAATGCTTTTGCAAATAATCATGAAGATCCATATGAGCATCTTGCTACACTTTTTCAATTGTGTGATATAGTGAAAAGATTAATGGAGCAACTAAAGAAGCTATACACTTGGGATTATTTGCTTTTTCATTAACGGGGAGGGTTAGGACTTTGCTCCAATCTCATCCTAATCACGGTCTCACATATTGGAATACACTAGAAGAGAAGTTTCTATAAAAGTAAATATCAATGATACTTAAAAGATTTTGCAAACACTTTTATATACAAAATCAAATTTAAACCATTGGTCAATTAAAGTAGATAAGAAAAATAGATCAGACATTGAGCGTTTTATACTGATTTGTCTCTACTAATGAGACTACGTTCAGTTCTTGATAACCCACTAAGTTTTCACTAACTTTCATAAAGTTACTAGTATTTTTCATTGTCACTTATGGCTTTTACAATAAAGCTTACCTCCAAGCTTTTACAACCCAAGTATTCATTGTTCTACTGAACCACTTCTACCTCTAAACAAATCATAAGATTTGTTGGTGTTTGTTTGCACATAGATTAGTTTATCGTCTTACAGACGAATTTCCATGTTAAGTACTAAGAGTCTCTTTCTCTCAAGATTCACAAGTTGTTTTGAGAGCTTTCAACTTAAGAGACAAAAAATGAGCTTGAAGAAGAGAGGGAATATGAAATTTGACTTCTTCTTTAGCACTTCAACTCATCAAGGCTTCTCATATTTTAAGTTATCTTTAGTAGGTAGTCATTGCCTCTAAACAATCTTATATTGTGTTTTATCTTGTGTTTGAAAAAGGTGTCTATTGGTGCATTAATTGCACACCCAATCCATGTTGATACACCATTCTTCTTATCTTCCTTGAGTCACACTTTAGTAGTGGTCAAATCACTTTAGCACAGAGCATGTCTATCCACACTAAGTACAATAGGTTGGGGCATCTTTTGAGAGAAAAAAAAAGGTTGCTCTTGATTTTTCTTTTACTTCCTTGGTTTTGAAAGATCCTAGAAGGATGTTCGACAAACATATAGTATCAATTTAGTCTTAATTTCCTATCAAAACTAGAATTTGTATGTTATCATTTGATCCATTAGATGCAGATACAATGCTTTTGTCTATTTGCATTATAAGTCACAACTTTTAAGATTTGTAATTATTTGCATAAAATCAAATTGATTGAGGATCCTGATTCGTCTTATGACTTAACAATTTCTTACAAAGTACTTTCCACCTTCACATTTTGGGAAAACTAAGAATGAGCTCACTTCATTTGGTCAGATGGAAGGGGAATCACTTTGTGAAGATTGAGAAAGATTCAACCAATTGCTAAGGATGTGCCAAAATCATAGGACGGATGATTTGACACAAATGCAAACTTTTTGTTAAGGGCTTAGGCCTTAGACAAAGCTCATGTTGGATGTTTCTGTAGGTGGAACTGTGGATGCTAAAAACAACAGATGAAGCAATCACTTTGATTTAGAATCTGGCAAGGAATGATTCTTTAATCGTTCATGATAGAAAAACTCAAGGAAGGCAAGGAAATCAAGGTAATGTTCCATTCTCTAACAATTAATCCTAATGTTCCATTCTCTAACAATTAATCCTAATTGGAGAAATAGTCCAATTTTTTGTTGGAGACAAGATTCAAGTCTTTAAAAAAAATCATCATTTCAAGGAAAACAAAAACTTATTGTGGATCATACATCCAAGTTGGAGGAAACTTTGAATTAATTTATGGAGGTGTTTTTTTTCAAACCAGAAGAATGCTGATGTTCCTATAAAGAATTTGGGGGACTCAAGTGGGCTAGATTGCTAAGCAACTGACTGAGCAACCAAGTGCAAATCTCTTAGGAAATATCCAACCCAATCCAAAGGAGTGAAATAAGGTTGTTACAAAAAGGAGTAAATGGTTGTTTGAAGGAGTGAGTGGTGAAAAGAAAGGAAGAATGAGTAGAAAAAGAAAAATGAGGTAGTTGAAAATGAAAAAAGAAAGTGAAGAAAAAAATGACAGAAAAAAATAGAAAACTTGTTGACCTTTAGACAAGCATACCTATTCACACAAATACATAGTGTAAAAACAAATATCATTAGAAAGGGGATTGAATTGTGATTTTTAAAATTTTCTAAGTCTTTTTGCAAACACAAAACTATCATCTGAACTAGTTTTGAAAAACAAATAATAGATTTTTGCAACAAACAAGATTAGACGATGATTAACAAATTTTGCCAAAATATGTTTTTTTTTCAAAACAAATTCAAATTCAAACCCTAAATCAGTTAAACACAAAGAGATAAAAATATAAAACACATGAAATTATATTGATTCGTCTCAATTATTGAGACTACATCCAGTTCTTGACAAACTACCAAATTCCACTAGTTTCAATGAGTTACAAATATTGTTCATTGTCACTTTTGGCTCTTATAACCCAAGCTTGGAAACCTAGTATCCTTTATTCTACCAAGCCACTATTGGTTCTAAACCAAATAATAATATTTGTTGTTACTTTGCTCACTGACTAATTCCTAATCGTCTTACGGACAGATTTACAACTTAAGCGCACTTAGTCTTTTCTCTTAGGATAATCAAAGTGTTTTGAGAGCTTTACAACTCTGCAGAATACACAGAAAGAACTTGAGAAGAGAAAACAAGAGATTTCAAATCTTTGCGCATAGGTTCGTTAACCTCAACTCTTCAAAGCTTCTTGCATTTATAGGTCTTCTTCAATAGATGCTTGTTGTCTCTAAACGGATAAATTTCTTCACTAGAAGCTTGTGTCTGAAGAAATGTTTGTTTGGACATTAAATGCATGTCCTCTTCTTGGTGAGAAATCCCTCTCTTTAGTTTTCTAGAAGCATACTTTAGCAGAGCATCATGTGCTTTTCATCAAAGTAGGCCTGTCACAACAAGACACGTCTTTTGGTAGAGTTTGAATTTGATAGTTCTTTTATGTTTCTTAGATTTTGACAAATCCTAGGAGTATGTCTCTAACACAATTATTGCAAAACTAATCTCAAACACAAAATATTAAATGAAGTCTTAAATGAGATTTTTAAATATTGCATTAGATCATAACATTTGTATGCCTCTGTCTGAAACTTTAGATGTAGATACAATGTTTTTCATTTGAGCATACATAAGACACAACTTTTAACTTTTGTATTTATTTGCATCTAATAAAAATAATTGAGGATCCTAATTCATTTTATGATGTAATTATCTTATGACTTAACACACAAAGTAGAGTATCGTTCCCAAACAACTTGTCTCAATGCCTATCAATTTCATTGTTTCTTCTATTTAAACAATCAAAATTGAGATTCAGAATTTGTAAATGGTAGATCTTAACCTTTCAAATAAAACAAGAAAACTTTAAAATAAACAAGATTTTTAGAATTTTATAAAAACAAATTTTGGAATCAAATATTTTTAAAAGTTAGAAATCATGAGTTACCCAAATTCATAGTTATATAGAGGCACTAATTCTTTTTATCCCTAATTCCTTAAAAACAAAATTACTTAATTTTATAACTTATCCCTTATTCCTAAGAAGATAAATTATAAAACCTTGATATACCAAACAAGCCTCTTAGATATAGAACTATTATATGAATTGCTTTGTACTTAATTTTGACAAAATTCTTATTTAATTTATTCATCAAAATCCATGTGAATTTTTTGCATTTTGAAAACATCTTTAAACAACTACGGAAATTAAAGCATAAGCACCAATATGAAAAGAAATATAACTTAACCATAATCAAGACGTTCTTAACAAAGTTGATAAGCATAACTAAAAGTTGATTACAACTAAAATATTCAAAAGAGAATGGCTAAGTAACATAAGATAAGTACCTACACAGAACATTGATCAATCTACCCCCTAAGAGCATCACCTATAACAAATCTAATCCCCTCCCTCATGATCCCCCAAAGTAGTCTTCAACGTCGTTGAAATGGTCACGAAACGGATAGACACTCCAATAGTCAACATACAGAGAAGATAGTGTGTACTCTAGAGAGTCAATATACCACTCTGAAGAGCAAAGAGAGTCTAGTGATGAGTCCTCAAAAGTCTCTTGGTGGGTACTCCATCGACATAGAGATATCTCTCTTAGAAACCTATATCCCCTCATTCTCAACCTCCTCTAGTGCAATGAAGTCTCCCTCGTGCACATCCTCTTTTGGTCCCTCCAGTGGGTCCTCCTTTGGAATGAGAAAAGTTCTCTACTCTTTTCAGAGTGGTTTATCAGCTCTTATGAGTACACACCATTTTTTCCGTTTGTTGACTATTGGAGTATTTATCCCTTTCGTGACCATTTCAATAATGTTGAAGACTACTTTAGGGGATGATGAGGGAGGGGATTAGATTTGTTATACGTGATGATGTAATAGATTGATCGATGTTATCAATTGGTAGTTATCTTATTTTACTTAGGAGTTAACTTATGAATATATCAATTGTAATCAACTTTTAGTTATGCTCATAAACTTTGTTAAGAACAAATTTATTAATGATTAAGTTATATTTCTTTTCATATTCGTGCTTATGCTTTAATTTTTGCAGTTGTTTAAATATGTTTTCATAACGCGAAAAATTCACATGGATTTTGATGACTAAATTAAATAAGAGTTTTATTAAAATTAAGTAGAAAGCATTTTATGTATGCTTTTGAAGTAACGTAACAAGGGATGTTACACATGGTGCTTATAAAAAACTTAAAAGCCACCTTCTCTGAACACTAAGCGCTGGGTGCTGGTCTCCTTCGAGCTCAACTTCTAAAAACTTTGACTTTTCAGTTTTCACCTTCTTGGACTTTTCTTCTCTTCACTCAGACTTCGCACCCAATCTCCTTTAATTGAACAAGACCTATCAAAACACAAGAAAAATTAAGAATAACTTATAAAAACAATGTTTATTTATTCAATACTCAAACTAATAATTTTTTTAAGAATAACTTATAACTTATAAAAACAATATTTTCATACCCAAGTTTTTTTTAACCTTCACTTATGTTCTTAACATCATTATTATACTCATCTTGGACAAACAAGCATTTAACCATGCATGAAATTTTCAACTAAAATATATAAAAAAAAGTGTATAACACCTTAGTAACGGGTGTGTACACTGCTAATCAATAGAAAACTGATAGTATGTAGATTAAAATTTTGGTTAAAAAATCAGAAATTAAAAACAAGAAAATACCTTATTAATGAAGATAAAGGATCATCTTCCAAGAGGTTTTTGTACCTATCTTGAGTGACAAATCAATCCTGAAAGAAGTGAGGGAAGCAAAATAGTCAACGATAACAAAGTATGCTTCTAGCGTTGTTGGCCTTCTCACACAAGAACAATACTCGATGGCAATGGTGACAATTAACAAAGTTATCTGCATAAATATTTCCACCAATTAAGATTAGAGTTAATGATTAAAGTATATCTTATATTTTCAACATGCAAATTTTAAATTAATTGATCAATCAACAATTAAAAATTAGATAATGAAAAAAGTAATACTATTATCAATCTATCATGTCTATGTATATTATATGAACACAAGTTTATTTTTTCTTGGTTCATGTGAAAAAGGTTTGGGTACCCCCTATACGACGGTTTCTTTAATTTAACAAGTTTATAGATTTTTTCACTAATCTCTAAAAAAACCATCTAACTATTCTACAGCAAGATTATAAAGCATATGACAAACAGCTGCCATTGCACCTTTCTGCAACATTTTTTGGCTATCAACCTTTCTTTTGAAATGGACAAAATGTATTCAATCTTTGCTTACTTTCAATGTTATCCATGGCGGAAGGCCAAAATTCCATCATATGGGCACGCCATTCAGGCCTATGATGCCGCTATAGTGGGCCTCCCTTCACAAATTGTCTATGATGGTTGGCAAAAAATCCACCATGCCATTCCACCATAGCAGCCATGGCACCGCCATTTAACAACACTGCATATTTTGTTGACTATTTGCAATGTAAAGTACTTGGAATAATGTTCACATCTTTGTATTTCATCACCCAAAAAACTATAACATGGAAATCTATAACTTTCAAACAATAGACATTCACTTGAAGCAACTACTACACCTATATACCTTATCACAAAGAGGGCGTTTCTTTCAAGGTATAATATTGAATTCCCAGTAATCACATTTCTAATAATATTATATCCAGGAATTTTATTCCTGCATACATTTAAAAATATGTTTGGTTAAATTTTAATATTTTTAGTAAAGCTTTTTAAAATTATTAGAATAAAATTAAAAGTAGGAGTAAAATTTATAATTGAATTACAAAATAACTTCCCCTATTCCTAGAGGAATATAACTTTCCCACCCCTCACCATGAAAATAAAAATGAGGCAAAATAAGTTGTCACTTTCCCTAGTGTAAATATTACCTGAAAATAAATTCTTAAAACTCATAAAAAAACATGGAAATATCACATTCTAGGAAATAAATTTTTAAACATTGAATTTGAAACAAACACACTGAAAGGGTAAGGAAATTTATGTCAATCAATTGATCAAACAAAAGGGAGATGGATTGACAAGTCTCCAAAAAATCATTTAACATCTTCAATAGAGAACATGTCAAAAACATTAACTCAAGGCTTCTTCTATATCTTTTTTTGCAAAGTCACATGAAAGAATTAAATGTCATGTTTACATACTTTGCAACAAAGACAAAAAAAAACAGAAAATAATAAGTACACTAAAATTCTGGTTACAAAAATAAAAATAAAAACTAGAATATACCTTGTTTCTGATGGTAAGGAGGATTGTCTTCCAAGAGGTTTTCGTCCTTGTCTTTTTCAACAAACCAAGCTTGATAGAAGGGACATCAAGGAGGATATCCAACAACAATGATAACTCCGGCATGCTACTAATCTTGTTGGCCTTCTCACATTAATCGTCCTTGTCAGCAAAGATGATAGTCAACGGCAAGGAATGTAACACCACCAAATTGGGATTTGTGTTAATCCTAAATAGAAAATTTTACATTTATAACATCCAAATTTTAAATTACTGTATCAATCGATAATTAAAAACTAAATAGACCCTAAAATGAAAAGGGTAGTAATATTTTCATGCATTTTGCCTCATAATATAAACAAATTTTTATTATTTATTGGTCTACATGAGAAGTGTACAGAGTGCCCCTTCAAATTGTCAGGCACCACATTTTATTGCTAATTGTTTTGCCATGATTTTAATGTTTCAGTTTTTTTGGTAAATTATTTATATAACGAAGAGATGTGATGAACACAAATCGCCTGAAGGTGTGATGAATCTCTTAATTGATTGGTTGTACTCTAAAGTTTGCAATTCCTAAATGAAGTGTGAAGAATCTCTGGTAGGTCCATTAGTGAGGTTTATAGTAGGAAAAAGAAAGAGGGTGTTAGGAATGGAAAACGGGCCAAAGGATATAGGCTCACGAGTATGAGAGGAGGAAACATATTGCACAAGAAGAATTAGTGGAAGTGAAGAGAAAAAGAAATAACATAATTGACATGTGGCAAAGAGGGAGTGGAGAAGGGGATATAGGAATCAGAAAGAGAGGGGAGAAAAGGATAATATAAAGGGTGTGGTAACTGAATAGGAGGTAAATATTGTACACATGTTTCTATCCTATTAGTCAAGTTAAAAAAAAACACCAAAACCCTTTAAAATATGAAGGCACCCATGCAAAAAGGCACTTATTATGTTTTTATAGTCAGTGCCCCACACATCTCACATCATTTGGGTTAGTGTCTACACAAGTTTTACTTTACTCCAAAGAAGAAGCCTTTCCCTCAATTTTCTCCCTTCTAAGCATACAGTAATGATATCTGATGGTGGATGTACCCACTGTGTGAGGAGGTGCACATGGTAGAAGTTTGTGTTTGGATGCTATGAAAAAGGAAGAAAAAAAATAATGATGCCTTCTATACTGCATTCATTACTTTTCTAATGACTATCTGCGTAATGTTTTGTGACTTATGGTTTTGATCTATGTTCCCTTCAATTCCATTACAATACTACAGTTAACATGGACCCATATTAATGTCCAGTACATTTACAGGAACATCTTACAATTGCCTGAAGGTGTAGTTGGCATATGCCAATGTGACTAAGAACTAACTGGAAATGTGAGGAAGATCAAGTTCACAGTTCACAAAGTTAAAATGAACATATGCACATGTTGTGGGTAAAAACAATGATCAATCACATACCTCATGTGATGACACTAGATGGCATTTCCATGCTATCAACATTACTTCCTGTATTTTAATGAATTACCAGAGGAGATGAAGTATTCTTATCTGTAGCTAGATTCAGCCGTAAGGGCCGGCCTTGAACCTCCTGAAAACAGGATGTTACATATGCAAAGAAAGTGGTTACATACTTGCATAGTTAAATTAATAGATAACAAGACGAACTAAATTCAGGATAGCAAAACTAATCTACCAAAATTGTTCATACCACACCATTCATAGAATTCAAAGCAGCCTCTACATCCTCAGCAGTTTCAAAAGAGACAAACCCATATCCCCTAGACCTTCCACTGTTCCTTTCATAGATGACCTTGGCACTCAGGAAGCCAGGCTGCTCAGCAAAGGCATCCCTAAGATCTTGTGAAGTCAGACCCCAACCAAGGTTTCCAGCATAAATCTTGTGAGGGCTGTCTACAAAGCCTCTATAGTTTGAACCCATTACTAGCCGTTTGCCTCTTTTGGGTATCGCTGTGAAGTTTACCTTCATAATTCTACCTCCAATTTCCTGTTCATTATCGCAGCTATTACCATCAAAATGAGTTCTGCTCACCCGTACAGAACAGTAAACAATTGAATTATGGCTTTTTATATGATATTTCCAGATCAAGACCCAAAATGGTAAAAAGAAGACATATTATCTCCTAGATAAATGGTAATAAGACAAGGAAAACTGAATTTTGATATAACTATTTCATAACCAATCCTTGATTATGCACCAATTTATAACTCTGGTCCCTATTTCCACCTCCATCTTCACCGTCTACCATAGATCAGTAAGTTACCATCCAACATGACAATGATGACATAGATGACAAAACAAATCCAAATTAGAACTCCAAATAACTTACAACAAACTTTTAATTTTTAGGTTGTGTCCAGCTCCAAATACATGTGTTTCCAATCAAAGGTTACAATTCTGCATTTTACCTTCATTTCAAAGGAACCAAATCCAATCCCATAATAAATAGATGCAGAGTAGTCTAGAATAGATAGAAAAATGAAAGAGCTCGCGCCCTCCATCGCAATCTAGACTATTTCATTTTCAATGCACATTGAATCACTCATCTGAAAATCACTGATTATTAGTAAACAAGACTTACAGAGCCATCAAACATTCGAATCGCTCGTTCAGCATCCTCCATGCTCCCCATTGTAACAAACGCAAACCCTCTACTTCTATCCATGATGTCATCATACACAATCTACACAATTCATCAACAAAAAAAGAAAGAGAAAAAAAAAAGCCACAAACACAATCCAAACTATTATTACCAATTTACCATAACATCCCAAAAAAAAAAAAATTCAAATTTATGAATCAAATCATAAAAGTTGAAAAGGGTCTTAAAAAAAAAAACTAACGAAATTCACAAACCTCCACGGATACAACATTGCCAGCCTCTCCGAACCGCTGAGCCAACTGGGAAGAGAGCAATGAGTAAGGCAAGTTTCCCACAAAGAGTCTGGAGGATTGGTTTGTATGTGACGCATTCGGCTCTGGTTTTTGGAAGGTTTCGCGTTGAAGGGGTTTTTGAGTGTCTTGGAAGGAAAGTGAAGAGAGGGGGAAATGGTAAAGTGAGAGTGAGAGGGGAGAAGCAAAGAATAGTTGGGGGTTGAGATTGAGGGGTTTCGAGGGTATGAGTGTGTGTGGGAAGTTAAAGGTGAGTGAAATGTTGCAGATAAGGGAGGAAGTAGCAGTTGAAGTTGAAGCAGCCATGGAGAACCACATTGCAGCATAAACGATTTTTTTTTTCGGATTACAGCCTTATATTATTTATATATGTTTGAAAATTAAAAAGAGTAAATGAAAGAAAAAGTTCTTTAAAAGTGTAATTTGTTTCAGTAAAAAAAGAAGAAGAGAGAGTGCAATTTGTCACTATTTTTGTCTAAAATTCAAAAAATCGAGGGTTTGGATCTCCTTCTTCAGTGAAAAATTCACTATATGGAGTGTATTGTAAAATTTAATCACGGTTTTTTAATATTAATTAAATAAAATATTAATAAAAAATAAAATAAGAAAAAAATGTGTGGTGTGATATTATAGTGTATTTCCTGTACAATAGTAACCTACTTTTAAAGACTAAATGACAACAAATAATTAACTTAAGGAATTAAAATAATAACATAAAAACATTTTTGTCATTTTATTAGTTCTAGAGACAAAACCCATCATCCCCCAAAAAATAGAGATGCTCATGATTTAGTTATTTACATAATCATAAATAACAAATAATTAGATTATAAGTGATTATTTTTATCTTTATTATATAAAGTAGTATGTATAAGAAAAAATTTCCCTCCCAAAAGACAAGGACAATCGGGCAATCTTGAGAAAAAATGTTGACATTTGAGATTTTTTTATAATACAGCTGGTCTAATGTAATTTGAATCATTTATTTCATTATTCTTAAATTTGAAATTCATGGGCATTTATAAATCGAAGAATGCTTGATTCAATTTGATTAAGTGGAATAATTGAAGCCAAGATTTTGTGACCTTTTTAGCTAATGTGAATGATAACAATAATAACTCGTAAACGAATTCAAACTACAAGGATGTTTAATGTGTATTAGATGATAAATTTTTGGTTAAAATATGCTTTTGCATTTTTATAATATCAAAATATTTAAATTTGTTCTTACAAAATTTTGAGAATTTTTTTTCTTTTTTTCAAAATTGAAATTTGTTATTTTTTCACTCGGATATAAGTTCGGTTGATTTTTTTTTATGTGTCACTCGCTTATTGGTTCCATAGTCAACTACTCTCTTGTGATTTTTGGGAGTTAAAACCCCCACAAAAATGTGAAAAAAATCGCAACAAAAATTTAATCCCCACTTCCGAAACCTTCTTCATCCTCTTCCAACCACATCATCCAAACAACAACCCCATCTCCTCCGCGTCACGCCATCGCTTGCACTAGCTACTCCTCTGCGCCGCGCTACCTCTTCCCCGACCTTCCCGTGCTCACTCCTAAATGATCTCAACCAATTTTTAGAACCTCTTGGTTCCAATTGCAATGACCTGAACGAAATAAAATAACCTCATTGTTAACACGCAAAACACATCAAACTTACACATGCATACTAACATAACATAAAACAATTATATTCTTGGAAATCCAAATTGGGTTCGACTTTTACATTCAAGTGGAATTACATGAGTTGGGGAAGTAGATTTTCGGAGGAATGAAAGGAACGGCGAAGGATTGAAGAGGAAAATTCTTGAGCTTGATTTTGCAGAAGCATGGAGAAGAGAAAGGATGACACAACGAAGTGCGCGAGTTTGGAAGCAACAAGAATTTTGAGGGCGTGGTTGGTCGATGGTGAGCCTCAAGAAAGAGCAAGGATCCATGGCGGGAGAGAGCGAAGGCACGACACGGAGGAGGAGGATGTGGTGCAAGTAGCAGCACGACGTAGAAGAGATGGGTACCACCATAGATCCAAAACACTTGGTTGTCGTGTGAAACTCCTTTGCAAATCTATATTCTTATGTTCCCATATTTGAATTTGCAGGAGTTGGTTGCGACGGCGCGGTTGGGTGATGATTGGGTCATGTTGGTGCGAGGTTAGGGATGGTGGTGACTGGCAGATTTGGGCTAGAGGTTATTAGGGATGAAAGGTTAGGGAAGAGGGATTCATAAATTTAGGGAGAGTTTTATAATTTGTTGTGCCAAAAAGTAATAGATTTTAATTTCGGAGGGATGAATTCCAAACATTTAAATATATTTAGGGATGTAAAATATATTTTAGCCTAAATTCTGATGTTCTCATGGGAATAAAAATGTTGGAAATTATAACATTATCATGATTCAATAATACTCAATAAAGTTTTTTCAAAACTTGTACCAAATGATAATATTATATTCTCATCTATACATTCTTAGAAATCCAATAAAATTTTATGAAACAAACAATCCCTTACAAATATTTTTTTTATATAATAAATATAAGAAATTAAATGGATATAATACATTTAGTATGATATTCCCCAAAGAAACAAATATCCCTTATAATTTCCAACATTTCTATTCTCATATGGGTGAAAAAGTAATATTCTTATGAGAATGTGAGAATTTATTATTGAATACATATGAAATCTCATTTATTTATTATTTAAGTTATTTAAAATTTTAAAAAATATTTCCAAGAATATGAAAATGTAACCAACCATATTTTTTTTTAAATTAACCGATAATGATATTTTCGTATTATGTTCCTCAACATAACATTCTTGGAAATGTTATATTTTCAAGTTATATTGCTCCTAAGTGTCTCCTTGGTTCCCCTGAATTTTTATACATGTACAAATATCTTCAAACTGTTTGAATAATTTGTACAAAGTTGTTTGAATTTTAATAAAATAAATTATAATTATAAGACAATAAATTAAAAAATATTAAATATATATTAACTTGATACCAAATAATTATTACTTTTATATTAAAACGTACAATATATTTTATTATGTGGGTTACGACAGAATGTGATTGACAAAATAAGTAAAGTGTAAAAAAATTAATATTTTAAATTTCAAAAGTCGATTATGTATAAACTCACTGATAAATATCTTAGATCACAAAAAAAAAACTGATAATTTCCTATCAGTGAGTTTATATATATTTGTGTTTTGTATTTAATGAAAATAAATAAGAGTTTATAGTTATTTTTAAGAATATTAAAATGTAATCAAACATATTTTTAAAAAATACTCGGTAATAATATTTTTATGTTATATTCTTAAAAATAATATGGAAATGTATAAAGATTCCGTAAAACAAACTTGATGTTCAAGTAAGGGAGAGATAGAAAGAATTAAAAGAAATCATTATATTAAAAGAATGTATGGGGTGGGAGAATTGAAGGAGGAAGATTATCTTCAATTACTCAGCTGAAAAGCTTTTAAACTAGCAAAAATTCATCTGTTTGTTATGAGGGTTTTTTGAATCACTAACTTATGCTTCAGGCCTTCCATGTTGTCCCTCTGGTTTAGGCCCAGGACCGACCCTGCCATTGCGGACCATTTTGAACGTTTATGTTTTCTTGAAAATGTGAGAGAAACTTCAAACAAATATGATTTAAAATATCCTTTAAGACAAGCTTCTTTTTAAAATAGGTGGAGAGAAGGATATCAACTTAACAAGTGCCAAAGAAAGAATTCACATAATGGGACATATGTTATTACAAAAGAAAGTTCTTTTGAATCTTGATGATGATGTTGGCAAATTAGAACAATTGGAGGCCTTTATTGGAAAACTTGATTGGTTGGGGTTGTTTCCTTTTATAGCAACCAGTAAGTGTACAATGTCACTTATTATCATTTTTTGTTTGTTTGAACGATGGGAGTTGCTAGGTGCACCCAGCAATATTGCTGGTGCACCCAGCAATTTTAGTGAATGACCATTTTGCCCTTTAAGTTAAAAATTTTAAAACGCGCTCCTCTTCTCGGAAGACCACTGCTGCTTCTTTTCTTCTTCCATTCCTGTTGATCCTTCGTGACACCGCGAGCCAAGCTTTCGTCTTCTTCCGGACACCACGAGCCAAGCTTCTTCTTCTTCTCCGTCTTCTCCGCGAACAGCCTTCGAGGTTAGTCTCCCTAACTCTCCATTGCTTTTACTATCCAGTATTGATTCAGCAGTGGAACCTTAGGATAGTAACCTTAGGGTAGAAGACGAGAGGGGAGAAGATTAGAGTACGCCGGAAAAAATGGCGGAAAAGGATGACGGCGGTGTCTTCCGGAAGACCCGTTAGGGGTTCTTCCGAAAGTTCCGGAAGAACATTTTTCGGAAAGTTTCTGGAAGAAGTGTTCTTCCGGAAGTAACCAAACGTCTTCCGAAAGAACAATTATTCCGGAAGACTCCCGGAAAACCTCATCCGGGAACTTTCCGGAAGAAGTGGTTCATCCGGAAGAATTCCGGAAGCCGCGCTCTTCCGGAAGAACTTTCAAATTTCCAGAAGACCTTTCCGGAAGAACCACTTCTTCCGGAAGTGGTTTTTTTGTTTTTTTTTTTTGCTTTTTTTTTAAATTTTTTTAAACAGAAATTGTTTTATTTTTTTTTAAATGAATTATTGTATTTATTTTGGTTATTTTGTTTTTTAGATTTTATGAAAAATGAAGTTTGGGTTTTTGATGTCATGTTTTTTTTATAATTTAAATTGTGTATTTTTACTAAATATTAATTTGTAAATTTTTTTTATAAAAGTAGTTGTGTTTGTTTTTGTTTATTGTTTATTTTTTTAAATTAGTGTTTTTTCTTTAAAAATGAAGTTGTCTATTTTTATAATTAAAGTTGTGTGTTTTGGAAGTTTTATAAAAATACTAATTTTTTATAATTAATTAGTTTTTTTATTATAAATGAAGTATTTTATTTTCTAAAAAAATTGTGGATGTTTACTAAATAATTTTTTTGACATTAATTGTTTAATTTTTTTTTAAAATTAAGTTGTGGATGTTTAGTAATGAATTATTTTTATATTAGTTGTGTTTTTTTTTTATAAATGAAGTTGTTTATTTTTTTTTAAAAAAATTAACTTGTGGATGTTTACTAAGTAATTTAGTTGTGTTTTTTTTTAGAAATGAAGTTTCTTATTTTTTTTTTAAATTAAGAGTTGGATGTTTACTAATTAATTTTTTTTACATTAGTTGTGTTTTTTTTATAAATGAAGTTGTTTAATTTTTTTAAAAAATTAAGTTGTGGATGTTTAGTAATGAATTATTTTTATATTAGTTGTGTTTTTTTAATAAATGAAGTTGTTTAATTTTTTTAAAAAAATTAAGTTGTGCATGTTTATTAATAAATTTTTTTTACATTAGTTTTCTTTTATATAAATGAAGTTGTTTAATTTTTTTTTAAAATTAGGTTGTGTATGTGTCAAAATAATTTGATTTAAGTTAGTCTTATTTGTTTATAAATAAAGTTGTTTTTTTATAAAGAAAATTGTGTATATTTTGACCGAAAAAAATACGTGTTCGACATGATTTACAGATCATGGCCAGAACACGAGGTTTAGGTCGTGCCATAGGTAGAGTTGTAGGCAGAGATAGAGCTGCTGACGAGGATGCTGGCGATGTTTCCGAGAGGCGTAGGCCTACTGCCTCAGCCCGTAGGCTACGCGTTCATCAGATGACTACGGAGGGACGTGATATGGCTGAGGACGTCGCTGACATGACTGATGATGTCCCTGAGCAGCCTACGGAGGCACCTGAGATGCGTGCGGACGCATAGGGTGCTAATAGTGGTGAGGGGTCAGATGGTGATGATGCTGCAGAGGGATTCCCTGGTGGTCCACGTGACCCGTCAGTGCTCACATCATTTGCCGAGCATGTTGCACATGCCGTGTGGAGTGGACAGGTATTTTAATTTGTTAATTATTTGTCATTGTTTATTTATTTGTTTATGATTAATTTTTTTAAATAATTGTATAATTTGTACTTCAAATCAGGAACGTCCTGATTTGAAGTTAGTGTCACATGGGAGGAAGGTGACACTGATTGGGAGGCCAGTGCCTGAGATTGAAGGCCTGGTGGCTGCCACAGGATTAAGTCCACTGATAGATTGTTCAGTTATTACTGGCGATCCTGGACTTATATCCGCATTTGTGGAGAGGTGACACAGTGAGACTAGCACCTTCCACCTTCCTGTAGGAGAGCTGACGATCACATTGGATGATGTGTCATCCATCCTACATTTGCCCATCACTGGCGTCTTGCACAGTTTCCACGCTCTTTCTACGGAGGAGGCCAGAGCCGAGACAACACTCACACGTGGAGCATATGTACGATTAGGATGGGTTCGTGACATTTATGAGACCAGATGTCAGGCTCGGCGGTGGATTGTCGCAACTCGCGCTTATCTGTTGCACCTTGTTGGTTGCACTCTTTTTGCTAATAAGAGTGCAACATATGTGCATGTGGTCCACCTTGACGCTTTCCGGGACCTCACTCATAGTGGTGGTTACGCTTGGGGGGTTGCCGCGCTGGTTCATATGTATGACCAGTTAGATGAGGCTTGTAGGACCACCACCCCACAGCTTGCGGGGTACTTGACGCTACTTCAGGTAAATTTTGTGTTTATTAATATGTTAGGTTCGATTATGATTTAAACATGTTTTGATGTTATGTTAACCTCAATTATTGTGTAGTGCTGGATCTATGAGCACTTCCCTAGTGTGCACCAGTGCGTGACTGACGATACATACCAGGAAACGTCCCCACGTGCTTTCCGGTGGTTGACGTCGAAGGCGCACATGAAGGGCATCACAGGAGCACCGTACAGGGCACATTGTGATGGTTTGACCGTCACAGATGTGTCCTGGTTGCCGTACACTGAGCATCGGGGGGTTAGGGCGTTTCGGGAGATTTCATCGTTCCAGGGTCAGCTCTGATGGGGTCCTATGATCGTCACAGTTCGACCGGAGAGGGTGGTACGCCAGTTCGGTTACATCCAGAGCATCCCTCCGCCGCATGTTAGTGCACGATTGTTACACAATCAGATAGATGACAGGTGGATGGAGTTTGCGGATCACTTACTACCTGCGGGTCAGCTTTGTCTAGTTCCTGGGCAGGTATCTGCAGATTACATGGAGTGGTTTTTCCGCATATCTCACCCTTTCATGACACCGACCCAGGCAGGTGACCAGCAGAGGGATGCACCAGCTGCAGACCCTGAGGACTACATACAGCCGCCCAGCCCCCAGGTTCCAGTGGCATTTGACCCCCCTCCACATGTGGTAAGATTATTTGCGCGTTTAATGTTTTATGAGTTGTTGTTTATTTTAAATTTCATAATAAATGTTTTTAATGACTTTGGCAGGATGATTACGAGGGATATGAGGCGATTGCACAGAGGTTGGAGCGTGTGCTCAACCTTAGGATAGTCACTGCAGGCACAGAGTTATATGACATTATGCAGGACTGCCTGACGATCGCGAGAGGGGGACCCAGTGCTGATGGGACGGTCAGGGCTCGTCAGAGACGCCGCACGGACCATTGATCATTGTATTTATTTTTTGTGTTGTAGTTGACATGAATATGTGTAATTATTACAGTTTTTGTTTAATATAGTTGACGTGTTTTGCACAGTTTATTATTTTATAATATAGTTTATTATTCCGATTGTTTGTTGTCCTTAAGCGAAATTTACGGTTATTTTAAATTTATTTTTTAAAAAAGGGAACCTATAATCATGAGTTTTGTTTGTAAGAATTACATAAAAAATAAAAGTTTTTAAAATCATTAATAATTCATAATTCATAATTTACACCATTAATATATAAGGTTGTACCAAAAACTAAATATTTTAAAAAAATTACATGACAATGAAATCGCCATATAAGATACTACAAGGTTGACTTTAAAAAAAATCCATGTTCAAGTACCCATGTTTGGGATTTTTTTGCGTGGGTGTGCCAGTGCCGTGAGACAATGGAGGGCGGCCATTTGTCATGTTTGGACGTCAAAGAACCCAAAAAAAATGGTCCCGTTTCCTGGTTCCATCAACTAACACGTCAAAACAAAGCCTCAAAATCCAAAAAAATAGGAAATGGACCCTTTTTCAATGATCAAGTACCCATGTTTGGGATTTTTTTGCGTGGGTGTGCCAGTGCCGTGAGACAATGGAGGGTGGCCATTTGTCATGTTTGGACGTCAAAGAACCCAAAAAAAATAGTCCTGTTCCCCGGTTCCGTCAACTAACACATCAAAACAAAGCCTCAAAATCCAAAAAAATAGGAAATGGACCCTTTTAACAATTAATTTTTTGGACCACTGAAACAACACATTCAACTTTATTATGAGAATTAAACACGCCGTAAACAGATAAAGGTTACATCAACGAAAAAACATAAAATTAAACATCACATTCAGTTGTTTAGCGACGTCCCACTGACCTCGTCTTCAACATATTTAGTAAAGACAGCTAAAATTTCTATTGGTCCATATTTTTTCCAGTAGTTAGATTGTACTAACACCTTCAGCAGTTCTTTGTTGGTGATCAGCTCATTTATTTCATATTTTATAACCGTATCTGAATACTCAAACCGAGCTAGTTGGCGGAAAAACAATCGTCTTACCGTTTGTGATTCGTGAATTCCAAGAGGGGGAATCCCTTTAGGTGCAACTTGCTTGATTAAATTCTTCAGTTCATCGATGGTACATGTTGAAGGAATTTGAAATTTCTTAGGATTTTTTCCTGTGAACGCGCATCTAACAAATTTGTTCTGCGGTGGCATGTTCCATTTCCCGTTGTAATACAGGATCGCGTCATGAATACGAGACATAGTGCGTTCAAGTAAGTTTATTATTCCATCTGGTGTTCTTCCAACGGTGCATAATAACTCAATCGGACCAACACAAGAAAATTGATCATTACACATTAATATTGTGTTGACATCGTCATCATTTATCAATTTGATACACTCAAAGCAAATTTGGTTACCTGTATCGGTGAATGGCTTCCGGTAGTGAATTTCATCCAAAAACTGTTTGTCAGATAGCTGAAGGGTATTGTGTATTCTGGTTTTTAGGCTTACAAAATCACACCTATTTGGTACTCGAATGGGCACCGGAGTTGAAGTTTGGAAGTAAACCCCAGTATCATTGTGAATAATCGATCCATTTGGATAAATGAAAGCCAACCTTGAGTTGACAATCGTCTGACTGCTAGTTTCTCCTAAAAATGCCATAGTTTGTGTATCAGTTGGGAGATTATTTGAAAGCAAGATAATGTGTGATTTAGTAGCCTAGTCTGCCATATATATAGATGGTTGTGACCGAGCCTTTGTTTAACTTTGTTTACAAAAAAATAGACACGCGTAAATGTGTAGTCAAGTCAGCCAATGTGTTGTCGCTAATGTGTAGTCAAGTCAGCCAATGTGTTGTCGCGCTCAAACTGTAATACGCATGCATGTCATTATGTGTTGTCAATTATGACAATGATGTATGCTGCACGCGTAAATGATTTTTGTTGGACCAACAATTTTGTTGCTTAACCAAACGAGTACTTGATAATATTAATTGGTTAGTAACGGGTTACAACAAATTATATCGCATAATGAATACAATTACATAAACAATGCATGTTTAGTCTTCATTTAGGTCTACATAGTGTGTTTTGAATGACATCAAGCTTGTGTATTGCTGCATTCTACTAATATATGGAATTGCCCACTGCTTTGCTTGAGAATAACAATTGCTTGACCACAACAGCGCTGGAGGTGGCAACGGACAATGGTCTTTCAAATAAACCTGTTGTACATGAACAAACATTATATCATGCGCTGACCGTGCCAAACGAACCAGCGAAGTCATTGCATAATTGTTACACTAACTATATTCAATGTACCTGAACAAAATGATTTCCAAACACGTGACCGACACATATGATGCGGTGGCCAGAAGAGTCAGGTGGTGGTTGACTTCTAAGAGGGAAAAATGTCATGCTTTGTTGTTGGGACAACGATACAAGGATTACATTATACCGTGAAGCAATCACATATCCCATGTCTGTTATATCCATCTACTTGTCCACACTAACCTGAATGAACCAAACATACACATGTAAGTAATTTAAACATTGTTATTAAAAAAAATTAACCTAAAAAAATACCTTTGAAAAGCCATCAACAAGTAGGGAAAACTTTAATTGTTCAAATCTCTCTGTGCCACCGAAGAGGTTCATGTACTCATGCGACCACCTGCCAAGTTCTTTAATCAATTCATTACGCACTAACGGCCACGAATCTTCCCCCATACCTAATAAAGCGGCAATGGACCGATATCCACAGTTACCGTCCGCTTTCACATCCACAACGTCACGAATGAAACCTTGAAAGAATGACGCAAATTGATCCAACATCGGGATGATCCTTGTTGGCTGACGCGGTTAAGAACATGATGCACTTCGTTTCACTGGAGAGTTGCTGCTTTGAACAGAATGAAAAGCATCAACATACTCCTAGTAAGACGGATCACGCTTTGTGGATGTTTGACTTCTTTTCATCGGTTTCTTCGGTGCACCTTTAGTGTTCACCTTTGACGGAGGAGGGCACATAGAGTTATGATCAGGGTATGCAATTTCTCGAAGTTTACTCTTCAGAGTTACTTTGCCAGCCACATCAAGTTCATCAAACCTTTTAGATATGACCTCTATTTCTTCCTTGATGGTGACTTCCGTCTCACATAACCCTTGTTCTGAAAAGCAAAGTCTCCTCCAAATAAGATGGACTGACTCCAATGGGATGCTGTCAGCAGTATACCTAGAAAGCTCACATGCACAAGGAAGGTCGTGCGTGCTTCTCATCACACAACCACAAGAAGAGAGATTGTTGCCGAGATAACGTAGACGGTCAATCTCAGAAACAATCTGATTTAAAGCATCCCTCGAAACCATCCCAAGAAGCCTCTTGTATAAGGTTTTTTTATATACATGGCCAACCACATGCGTACTGGTTTCAAAGGATGCTTTAATTTCGACGTGTTGCAGCGTGATCATGTTGTTCATGGCATCCCAAACACTACATAGGTCTCCAACGCTATTTTGTAGTACTCTTTTGAGAGCCCAATGAGCTGATTCAATCCTACATTTAAAATACACAACAAACATGAAAATATACAACAATTAAATACCATTTGATACTAATCGTTACTAACAAATAAAATCAGTTCTTAATACCTGTTTGTTGTTGTGTTGCCTAGGTGCATGACCTTATTCGTCCATGCTGTAATAAAATTTTCCTTGTGGGGGATAATCCATGTGTCGTTAACATAGTCAATGAACATCGGCCAAGGCGAACAAGCAACTTGAAACTTCTGATGTGACTCATGGAACTCGTGTTCGGACGGACAATCAACCAAAGTACCCCAGCTATCCATTACATAGTCCCACGCATTTTTTTCCCCGATTAAAGATTTGCACTTCGCCTTCACATTCTTATCGATATGAAACCTGCACAACAAATTAGTAGACTCGGGAAACACAGTTTTCACTACATTCATCAGTGCTAGGTCTCTGTCAGTGACAATAACAAGAGGGAGGCGATTGTGTCTTAAAAATAGGCCTCGAAATCGTTCCAAAGCCCATACAATATTATTAACACGCTCAGCCTCCAGATATGCAAACCCAGCAGTGAATGTCATCGCCGTTGGTGTCACTCCAACAAAGTCAAGTAGTGGGAGTCTGTACCTGTTTGTTTTGTAGGTACTGTCTATAAAAAACACCAGATGACATGCATTGCATAACTTTACTGCATCTGGGTGACACCAAAACAGATCACGCACCACAACTTCATCCTTCAATCTATGCCAATGAATGTATTGATCACGTTCGAGAAGCTTCACCAGATGCTGCATTTCGGTATCAGCTCTTCTTATTGAAGAACGATATGCACTTCTTGCATTGTAAATTTGCTTTATCGTGGTGCAACTGTCGGCATTGTGTTCCTTCAACGTTAGCAAGATGTTTTTCGGTTTCACCATCGACTTTGTCATATCAGCAATAATTTTCTTTTCTTCCTTAGTCAATCGCCCGGCGTATGGATGTCCAACTAAGGACTTCGCCAATTCATGATTATGAATCCCACATATCAACTTCACCATCCAACCTTCCCCTCCATGCACTGGTTTCCCACGAAGCCTGAAGGGACAACCACATTTCCTACTCCCGGTGTCTTTTCTAACGAATTCTTTATTTCTACACTTGTACGTACCACTCCTTTCACACCCAATTAAGACAAATGAACTTCTTCCTCTGCTACCGGTCTCTGTGTCAGATCTCATAATCACTGCAACAAATCCATTTTCATGGGCAACTGTTCGAGCACATTGCAAAACATCATCTTGAGTAGCGAATACCTACAACGCAACCCTAACATGTTAATTTTCATACAAACCATCAATTCAACCAATGACTCAAATTATCTATGATTACCTGAGATGTATTAAAAGCATTTGAACAATCGACATGTGGTTCATTCACCCCACATTCTTCTTCATTATCATAATCATAATCCATATGAACTTCTTGTGACATCGCAAAGTCATACCTCCATTGATCTTCGTCCATCTTAAGGACATATGCATCATACCCAAGTACATTCAAATTATCATATAACCACATCCAAAAATTTACTACACCTTAAATAACAAACATATTAATAGCATATATGCATCATACACAACTATATTAAAATTATCATATAACCACATCCATAAATTGACTACTTATTAACTAACAACTAATACAAATATATTCTAAATTTATAACTACATTATTTACTTAAACTAAACTTATCACTATAATAAACAGCTAATAAAACATTTTTGTACCATTATACATTTAAGTTACCTAAATCATTTAATATTATACCATTATACCTAAATAAATCAATAGTCCACAACATATATAAAACATAAATAAAAAAAATTATAAAACAGAAATATATATATATATATATATATATATATATATATATATATATAAATTATAAAACAGAAATAAAAAAAATGCTAATAATTTAACATTCCGGAAGAAGTTCTTCCGGAAGTTACTAAGACCCATTCCGAAAGAAGGTCTTTCGGAAGTGTTTTCCGGAAGCACTTCTTCCGGAATAGGCCTTAGTAACTTTCGGAAGTGGTCATTCCGGACCTTTCTCCTGCTGTGCCTAAAATTTCTTCCGGATACACTTTTTTTACGGTTTTTCTTCTCTAAAAACTAGTCAGGAAAGGAAAAAAATACTCATAAATGCGTACCTCCGACGAAATGGGAAGAACAGCCACTAACAAAACTTCAAATATGGAACACGGGACCACCAAATCTTCAAATACTTCACGAGACCACCAATGGAAACTGCAAAAGGGACCACCACCGAAACAACAGCAAGCAACCAAAACGGAAGAAACAAAGCAGAAAAGAAACAAGCAGAGAAGAAAGCGCAGTAAAAAGAAGCGTGTACGCGTTAATTTAAAGAAAATTATACAAGGGCAAAATCGTCATTACATACGCATTAAATATTATTTTATTTTTACTTATTATTATAAAATGAAAATTCTTTTTTCTTCATTTTGTTATAAAATAATAATCATTTTTTTTATATATTAACTTTTGTAATAGAAATTAAATGTTATCATAATAAATAATTTATATTTTTAATAAAATTTACGAATTAATTAATTTTTATGGTTTAAAAAACAAATTATAAATATTAGTCATAATTACGTTCACTAATTATTTAATTATTTATGTATAATAATATTAATTATTTTATAATTTAGTTTATCCATTAAAAGTAAATTATTACAAAATAATTTTTTTTTAAAAAAAAAGCTAACTTCTCGAAACATTCCGGATGACTTTCTTCCGGAAGTAGTTTGTGGGTACTTCCGGAAGTCACAAATTCTTCTTCCGGAAGAAGTTTTTCCGGAAAATTTCCGGAAAAAGGTTTTCCGGAAAATTTCCGGAAAAAGGTTTTCCGGAAAGTTTCCGGAAAAAAACTTCTTCCTGAAGAAGAATTACTAAAGGGCAGTTTCGCCACTTCACTGTTTGCTGGGTGCCCCAGCAATAATGCAGGGTACACGTAGCAACTCCCTTGAACGATACAAGGCCCCCTAGACAGTCCAATCATACATTTTGCTCCCCCGGAGGCCCAAATGATTTAAACGCAAATGCTGAAATGCTAATTGCTGCTCTAGCTTATAACAGTATAAGAAAATGTTTATAAAAAAATATTTTTTATTTATAATATTAAAAACGTACAAATTATTCAATATTTATTTTCTAACTAATAAAAAAAATAATAACATGTATCAAATGCTCTTTGATTTAATTACTATTCAGCAGAAATAAAAATAAAAATTGCTCCTTAATTACTACCGTTATAAGGCATTGTTAGCATGACACTAATTTAAAACATCTCACGTATGCAGTGTGCACTACTATCTTTGCCATGAATCGACTCTCCATTGCTTAAGAGACTGCACCGTAGCTTCTCAAAGTTTGGTATGCCTGCAATAATAGGCTGGATGCAAAGCACTTTCGGGCTAAGGGAGTAGATGAAATCATGAAAAGCAATCTTGGTAATACTATTGCCATAATAATGCTAACTGGTTTTTGATTTTTGGTGTCGCGGTGTCTACTCTTTGGAGAAACCGAAACAAGTTTATTTTTTCCAACAAGAAAAACCATGACAGCACGATTATCCATAGAATTGAAAACGAAGTGGTGGATATTAGACAAGCAAATTCTCTTGTGGCTGCACTGCCTATTCCAAACTTTAATCATTATACTATTGGCTCCATTTGTTGGGAAGCTCCGTCTGGTGATAAACTTAAACTTAATTGTGACGCTGCTGTAAATTTGAATGGTGCTGCCGTGTGTGGTGGTGTTCACCATTGTGGATCCGTTATTTTCGTGTTTGCAGCCTTCATTCGAAAGTGCTCCATCACTCATGCAGAATTATGGGCGCTTGATATTGGCTCCAAGATTGTTGTCTCCAAAGGTTATTCCAATTTCCTTGTTGAATCTGATTCTCAGGAAACCATAAACCTCATTCAAGAAGGGTGTTTATCTTCCCATGAATGCGCTTGGCTTGTAAATGATATTCTGCTTACTGCAGCAATCCATGATATTGATTCCTGGAAGCATATTTATATGCATAGTTTTAAAAATCTAACCGGTCAAAGTATTGAGTTATTGAGTCAATGATTGAACCACTAGGTCACTTATTGACTTAAATGATCCAATCTTTACTAAATAAATTAATTTTTTTTAATATCTTATCTTTAAAGAAATCATGTCACCCATTAATATAATTTTACAAATTTATTTTTCTTGTTCAAATTTATTAAAATCCATCCATAAGGTTCTACACCACTAAAGTAATTATATATTAATTTTATCAATTTTATTATAACAATAATATACATTTGAGATTAGGTATGACAACGGGGCGGGACGGGGTTTAGTCTCCCTGCCCCCCGCCCTCGACTCCGAAAGTCCTCCGCGCCCTCGATCCCTATCGGGGTCCAAAAATTAGACCCATTCTCGTCCCCGTTTAGGAATTAGGTTTTCCCGCCCTGTCCCGCCCCCAATCTTATGTTAGTTTTTTTATTCATAAAAATGGAGAAAACAAGACAATATTTTTTTAATAATTGGACCGAATTTAAATTTAAATTTCAAGTGAAAATTACTTGATTTCATTTATTTTTGGATAGCTTAAAGAAATAGTGATCATGACACCTTGTTTACCAAGGTTGAAATTTCAAGTGCTTAACAACATATTAAGTAAAAATGTACACAATTATAAGGAAAATAATATTTTCATGCATAAAACAAACACCCAATCCATTAAAATTATAAGTTTATAATAGTAATTTAAAATATTTATTATATTATAATAGTAGTGGGGCAGGGTCGGGGGCAGGGACCAGCATACTCGACCCCATCCTCAAACCCGATTTTCTCAATCGAGAAAGATCAGAACTCGATCCCAATCAACTCGTTTTTTTTCTGTCAAAGTCAAGGCGGGTCCAAGTTGATCTCCGCGGGGACGAGTATACTTGCCATGCCTATTTGAGATGTCTATCACATGCATAATTCTAGCTCTTTTTTTTTGGTACAGAAGGAAAAGTGAAATAGCAAAAAATAGAGAAAAAGAACTAAGAAGCTCCACAACAACCTCAAGAGTAAATAAATATATGATATATATTATATTTATGACATATTATATCAAGAAACTTATTTGTTGTAATGGTAAAATGGTTTTCCCATAAACTTATTTGTGACATATATTATATGATATATTATTATACCAATAACAGTAGTATAGACTAGTGAATTATGAAACAACTTTGGACAATGTGAAATAAACATAACACTACTTGAAACTTTACGTCATTCTTGTCATTGATCAATGCAATGACTCATGGTCATTGGATTCCTACCATTAGTTTCTACCTCCATGCAATAGCTTTAATAGATATACTTGAACAACAATAGTATAGACTAGTGAATTATGAAATAACTTTGGACATTGGATTCCTATCATTATTTTCAACCTCCATACAGCGGCAATTTAATTATTTGCCATAATTTTATTTTTTTTGCACATGGGCCGAATACCGTGACCCATGATCATTGGATTCCTTTTACGTAGCGGCTTTAATTAACAATCATGACTTTTTTGTGTGGGAGCATTTTGGTCATTTAATTAGTAACTATCTTTGATTGGCCTGAACTTTTAGTAGTAACTAGAAAAAAAAATCAATCTTCAATAGCCCCTTGTAAGGAACCTACTATGGAATTTGGGGTCCAAAATGCCAAATTCCATGTCTAAGTGTGGTTATTTTTATTTTTTTTCCAATTTGATGATTTTTAAAAATTGTGAAAAAAACAAAAAATCATAGATGTGTTTATAGACATTTTTGTGATGTTTTTCTAATTTTTACATATTATTTTGATTTATTTTAGATTTTTTTGGTACTTATATCAAATATGACTAGTAATTCAACACAATTATTATGCATTGCAAATTAATCCATTATGAACACGAAATTAAATACAAACATATTCTTAAACTTAAAATAAGATATAAAAATACTTCATCCATTACAAATTAAACATAGCTTAAGGATACTAAAAGTAAATAAAGGCATAAACACACTAATAGTAATATTTGTTTTCGTACCACTACTAAAAAAACTTTTAACGCCATCAATTTAACATCGGTTATATGAAAATCGATATTAACAAAAACACACTGATATTTTTGTAAATAAAATGTTATTGTTAACATTAATTTTAGAAAAATCGATTTTAACATAATGTATTAGCATCAATTTTTAAAAAAACAATACTCTCTAAGAACTAACAATATCAATTTTTTAAAAATTGATTTTGAACTTTTTACAAAATACCCTAGATACCCTCTATCTCTCGAAATGGGGTTTCGGGTTTAAAAAACAAACCGATGTTGAGGTTTTTAGAAAATACCCTCAGAAGCTCACTTCTTGGTACCTCTCTCTCTCTCTCAACCCTAAGCCTTCCATTTCTCTCTCACCTTCCTAGCGTCCTACTTGTGCTTGTGCGGCTAGTTCATGGAGAACCGCTCCTTCGACCACGTCCTGGGCTGGCTCAAATCCTCCTGGCCCAACATCGACAACGAATCCAATCCCCTCTTCGTCTCCTCCCCCTCCTCCCCCACAATCCCCCTCACTGACATCAACGGCCCGACATCGACGTCGATCCTGGCCACTCCTTCCAGGCCATCCATGAGCAAATCTTCAGATCCAACGACACCTTTTCATGCTCTATTTCACATGAGAGAATTTAGGAGAGAGGAGATGAAAAGGCATTCGAAGTTGATTTTTTTTTAATTTTCTTTTTTCTTTTTGGTTGGAACGTGAAACGTTCAATGACTTTTTGGTCGTACATGTCTCCTTCTACGACTTCAACATCCAAAGCTAGCAGTGGGTTCGTTCTTTTCTTTCTTTCTCTCCACTTCTTCCCACTTTCTTCTCTCATCTTTTGTTTTACTTTTTGTAGAGTTGCAAGGATGTTGAAGGATCTCTCTCTTCGTTGTCAAGAGGTGAAGTGATCGACAACACTCTCTCTTCTTCTGCTTCTTCTTCTTCTCTCTCTCTCTCTCTCTCTCTCTATATATATATATATATATATATATATATATATATATATATATTATTTGTATTCATTGTTGCATTCACATGCACTTGGATCGTTCATCGATTTTACTGTTCTTGTTCAGGAATTCACAACCACGGTTTCAGTTCAGCGTAATGAATCGACGGAATACAAGTTCAGATTTGTACTTTTTTTATTAAATTATTAGTTAGTGAAAATTTCAGATTGTGGACCATTTTTGCATTCGCGGCAGCTTAATGTAGACAAGAAATTAATGCAAAGTTGAAGAGGGAAGGGGAAATTTTTGGTGTTATTGTTATAGTGCCTTATTTGGATAATTATGACCTTGTTCTGTTGAAAACAATGGCCATATGTGAATATGGGGTGAGATATTGATTATTAAAAAAAAGAATGAGTTGTGAAATACAAATTCTTCAATGATATATAAGATTTGCTTCTTATTGTTCACAGGTACATACAATTTCTGCTGTCATGAAAGGTGATGATGACACTTTTGTTAGAGTGGATGCCGTTATCGATGAAGCAAGGAAGGTTCCAGATGGTACGAGCTTTTATATTAGGAATATAAATTACTACCACAAACCCTTTCGCTATGGGAAATGTACTGTGACATATGAAGTAAGTAATCGACACCCATTGCAATGCTTTTGTTTATAATTAAGGATTGAGAGTACTTTGGAGAACATTGGAATTTTGCTTTTATTAATGTCAATTAACAAAATGTCTATATTTTGATCCAAAAAATGCCTGAATTGTCTATTTTCTTCTTAGCTTCGGCTTCCCATTTTGTCATGCATTCAACCATCCTGTACTCTCCTTTTATAGTTAACTACTTAGCTCCAAGTAGCAGTTGCAACCTTGAATTTGTGGATTGTATACCATGGTCCTTAAGTGTGTTTTGTCATATTTTGATTGATTTAACTAGGCCCCATACTTTCATACTGTGACCATATTAAACTTGTATTGTTGTTGTTGTTGATGAAAGTCCAATAGAATAATTATATAATAATATTTTAACCAACCAACCAGTGGCCTGACCTGTAATAACAAATAAATCTAATTATATAATAATTATATAATAATATTTGAACCAAGCAAAGCAATTCTGAAGCACGATGTTCCTTAATGAGAAATATAATTATAAGCATGATGCATACCATGGCTAAATGAATTGGTTGCAACCTGAATCTCATGTGGGTAAAGATCTTCCTTGGTGACGTAGGGGGGGGGGGATGCAATTGCATCTATCTATGAGACAACTTGGGATATTGTGGACCCTCGTGCAATGGATCAAATTAAATAAAAAATATAGAATAATATTTAATTGATTTAAATTTGAATAGTATAGTATAATTATACAAAAATAATAGTATAATTAGATTTAATAGGAAGAACTATTCATACTTACAACAAGTATAATGCTAATTTCAAAATTGTTTCCCCCTTATAAATGTCAGACATGACATGTAAAATTCAATCTATAGGAGTATTAGTGTAGGGAAAATAGCTAACATATATTTTATAACCAGTATTTGTGTCCCAGGGATTTGCATGCAATCCTTTTGTTGGCTGCTCACCTCATATCACTTGCTTCATTTGAACATTATAGTTGGTGCAAGTAGGTATAAAAGTTTTTATTTCATTTTTTTTACACAGAAAATGCTAGCAACCCCCTTCAACCATAGGTCAGTTGGTGAAAACCACTCCTTGATTTAAAACTCGGTCACAAGTTAAGACTTCTTGAACTTACCAAACTGTACATATTGACTCCCTATAGGGGCTTTCTGCACATGCATGAGGCGTTATTTGTAGTTTTGCTTTAAGAGCCTGCCCAATTTAATGCAATAAATAATGAGAACCAACAATGCTTTTATGCTTTTATTGTACCAAATGTTCAGCAGTGTAGTTAGATCTGGACCCATTTACTCAAATTGAGTCAGTTCCTATTTATGAGTGAAAAGTCTGAATGTACATTTTAGTTTCGTGTTTTACATGAAAAATGAAAGACGAACTGGAAAGTCATAATTATTAGAAAAACTATGGTACAATATAGGAAATTGGAAGTGCTTTTTAAATAAAAAATAATGTCTATTAATATATATGTATGCCATGAGTAGTATGGGATAGGGTGAATAGAAAAAAACCATGATCCTTGTAGATATTTCCTGAGGTACTTGTTGGTTCTGGCACCAATAATTTTGCTTTTCTACTTTCACCAGAGGCTATCCTTTGGTGCTTATTGCTTATTACTAAGTGTTTATTGCTGGTAAAGTATTTCTCATTGTAAAATGATATTACCCCTATAGCTTATCAATTATTTTAAACTTTTATCATTTAATTTGTTCACATTATCTTGGAATTATAATAATTATACAATATTTTTTTTGCAACCCATAATATTTTTTTGCAACCCATTATATTGATTGAATTTGAATCAAGAAATTGATTGCTTTTATGAGAAAGTTTGCTTTGTGGTATAATCTTTTCTCCTTTCCATATCTAGTTTGACTCACCTTCACCAATTATAATTATGTGCCATGTTTCAGCTGCATGTGCTATGCCATATATATAGACTTGCACTTGTTACAATAATCAGAGTCTTCAATTCTAATGTAATATGATTATAAGTATTTGTGCATGTTTGAGGCACATTCTCCCCAAGTATGCCAATGAGAATGTCTCACTAGTTTCTTGGTTTATTGGGCTAGATGTGGAATAAATAGATGATCGAAGACTCTGCCGTGGCACACCACCTGGTGAAGATTTTTCTTGCATTTAAAGATTATATTGACTTGTATATGTGAATCATTTATATTAAGTCAAACTATTCCTTTGATCTTTATATAGTTGTCATCATTTTAAGTTTATCTTTTTAGTAGTTTATCACCGTCATAATAATGATTATATGACTATTTATATTAATTGTCGATATAAGAAAATACCAAATATAGTTAATAGAAGTACATTAAAATTTTTATTTAAGCTTTTAATGCGTCTTTAAAAATTACGGTGAGGGAAAAAATAGGCCATATTTTTTTTTAAAAAAAGGACATTTTACATCGGTTATGTAATAAATGTAGAAAGTGATTATACAACATCGGTGATAAGCAAAAATGATGTGAAAAAGGTACTTTTTACATTGATTTTAGAAAAAATTGATGTTGTAAGTATTATACAACATTGGTTTTGGAAGGACCGATATAAAAAGTGTATTTTCTACATTGCTTTTGGTAGAATCAATGTGGTTTTTGTTGTTGTATAACATCGATGTTGTTTTTGCTCACATTGGTTTTTCTTAGAACTGATGTTGGTTTTGCATATTTTACTTTTGTTGGTTTATTTTTTACTATACAACATCGGTTTTTAAAAAACCGATGTTGTATTGTGTATTTTAACATTGGTTCTTTCAAAATCGATATTAGCGTTGATACTTTTAATGTCAGTAGTTTCATCATTGGTTTAAAACCATGTTGAATGTCCAAAATAATAAATGTTAAAAGTGTTTTTTCTAGTAGTGTTCTCGTCGACGTTGTTAACATTTTCAACTTCCCACAGGTTTAGACTTCAATCAAGTTGTTGTGATAGATCGTCCCACAACAGCCATGACTATGTTTAGAGATCCTTCGCAGTAGCATATAACTCAACTGCGGTAAGGTCTAGATACTATCGGAGTGTATGGAACATTGTTATGATATCATTGTCTTCTTGAAGTTTACAAGTTGTATAACGAAATATTCCACCGACATATGATATCGGCAAATGAAAAAGGATCTCACTTACTATTTTCCCATTGCCTTGATTGAGCTTGTGTTGTATGGCTTGCTTCAAATCATGTAGTGTTGTACATTGAGTAATTTCAATTGGCTTTGGATAATATAGATAACAGAATAAAATCCATGGCCCATGCTTAGTTTCTCTGACCTCCCCATTGTTGTAGACAACCCTGAATATATGTGATGAACTCATGATTTACTTTTCGCTTATTGATTTAACTCTCTCACCAGTAATCTTTTGATGGAAAGAAAGATAGATGACCTATATGTAAGGAGACATGAATGGACAAATCAAGATATAGGATTCTAGGTAAAAACAAAGGGTTGAGATTGCATTGACACCATGAAGGGCATAGTTTACACCAACATTTTTGCAAACACTGTTCACACAAGAAGGAATCTCACATAGAGTTGTAATTGGTCATTATGCACAAAAGGATAAACAACTCAATGATTCTTGTAGCATTAATAATAACCACATTATCATGCATGTGATGCGGACCATATGTTAGTGTGTAGTCATTCTAGTTAAAAAAAGTAATCAATGGCTCGGATTGCACCGATAGATTGAACGGGTTGGATCACATTCATTTGCATGCATACAACTATTAACATGTGATTAAAATCACATTCAAATATAGTTTTTTGTGCAACTGTTAAAGGATGATGAACATTGCACTTTTCATTTTTAAATGATCAATATTGCCATGACGTAGGTTTCAACACAAGTATAAATATGCATAGTAAGAGGCAACAACATACACATACAATTTCTTCATCGAGTAAAACAATTATATTTTTCAATTGATTTGTGTTTGTCGTGTTAAAAAAAAATGGAGTTTTCAATGTTGCTATGGGAACAACACAAACATAGATTTACGCATATACATAACATGGTATGTTAAAAAATGATTGTTTTCATTATTTTTATTTATATAATTTTAAAATATAATATTGCTGCTAACAATTATGGTTTAATGCTTTCATCAACAAGATAATGCATAAAATGTCATTGTTTCATATTGTCATTCAATGCCTACATTGGATCCTCTAATGGAACCATCGTTAGAGGAAGTTGACTTTGCTTAAGTAACAAAATTGAGGCACGTGAAGATTGATCACCATTTTGTAACTCAGCTCGTTGAAAGATAGGGACCTGAAACTCACACTTTTCACCTTCTAGTGGGAGAATGTACAATAACATTAGAAGATGTGGCAATTCAGCTAGGACTGCGTGCGGATGGAAAACCAATTATTGGACCAACTTAGTTTGACTGGAAAGACATGTGTTATACTTATCTAGATGTTGTTCCACCAAAAGGAGATGCAATAGTAGGGTCGATGATTAAACTAAAATGGTTGTGTGACAATATGTCACTTTTACTAGAACAACCAACACAACAACAATTAGAAGCTCATTGCAGAACATTCATTCTTGGATTGATTTGGGGGGGGGGGGGGGAGGGGGTATTGATGTCTGATAAAACAGGTAACAAAGTTCACCTAATATATTTAACTCTGTTAATAAATCTTAGGTGTGCAGGTAGATACAGTTGGGGCTCTGCTTGTTTAGCTACACCGTATAGAGAAATGTGTCGAGGAATAATTTTCGATGCTAAATGCATGAGTGGGTGTACATCATTGTTACAGTCCTGGGATGATATTGTATTCCGTTCGTTGCACTACAATGCAGCAAACAACCAATGTATCCACTAGTACTTAGGTGGAGTTGGGGTGAGTTACATTTTGCTGGAACTCCTCACGCTAATGTTATTGGTTTGAGAGAAAGAATTGATAACATGAGACATGATCAGATATAATTTATGATAATTAGGTATAAATTAGTACTATAAAACTTAATGAAGTTTCAAACATTGTAATAATATTATTTAATATTACAGTTTCCCATATCTTCCTTATGTCCAAACAATGCCACTACAAGCATTTAACAATTCATACATATGGATTGCATGCACTGCATTGGTTCATTATACAGTGGTTGTCTGGCAACAGACATATTGGGTGAAGCTCCAATTCGATTTATGCCAGGATGTACCGAAATCACTTGAAAACTTAAGTAAATCACACAAGGTGGACATGTGGGGACACACTGACGAGAACAAAGAAGAAAAATATGCTAACTAGATAAGGTTTTGGAATGAAAGACAATAAAGAGTCTTGGTAGGGCAACCTATGCAGGGACTTCTACATCAGACTCTTGAATACCTTCAATGATACCATATTAATTCGATACAACTAAGGAACATAATTGCACAACCCAACAAACAATGGTTCATATGACATATTGAATGAAGACCTCGAAGCACATCATCATCATCAACAACATGCAGGAATGTGCAATGCACCTCTACAATGGAGTACATCTATTACAGACACCATGCCCAATTATGACATGGAGCCACCTTGCCAATTGTTTGCATTGTCTCCATTTGAACAACCATCATATGCAACATTTGAAAATGATCCACAATCGTTTGCATCCACAACTACCGAATTCTATAATAATTTGTTTGGTGCAAATCTAGGAACCCGAGAGTTAGTTGTTGCATATATGTAAACATTATATCCCCATAACGAGAGTGATAGTTCGTTATTGAACGAGGGACATGTGAGTTTTACTTTGCCATCGTTTAGTTTAAATATCATTCAGGATTTTGATCAACCACATGATGAACTTGTTGACAGTGGACAACAACTAGAACAACAACAACCCCACCAAAATCCGTATCGTATGAGGAAGCCTAGATGTTGTGGAATTGGATTCCACTTTGATGATTAATTGTGTATTTTACTTTTTGTTTTTAGCAACTAGTGTATTAACAAATTATTATTAGTATTTTGTGTTTATGTAATTTACTTATGTTAGTATGTTAATTTTTCGTTATTCAAGATTTATTGGTGAAGTTTCACATCACCTATTTGAACCATTTCCTGGAAAAAAAAATCACCTTTGCTTCAAAATTTCATTGCATGAGGACAAATTTTGGCACTTGTATGGTTATGTGTACCAGTTATTTTGGTTCAAATAATGATTCATTCTCATAGTTTTCATGTCAATGAAGCCGATAATAGAATTCTTAGAACTCCAATTAGCCTAAAAATGCATAAAAAGTGTCCAAAACAAGAAAAAAATCACCTTTGCTTCAAAATTAATTCCACGAGGGCAACTTTTGGCACTTGTATCATTATGTGTATTAGTTATTTTGGTTCAAATAATGATTCATTCTCATAGTTTTCATGTCAATGAAGCCAATAATTCAACTCTCAAGACTCCAATCAGCCTAAAAATGCATCATAAAAGTGCTCAAATACAAGAAAAAATACCTTTACTTCAATATTTCATTCTATGAGGGCAACTTTGGGCACCTATATGATTATGTGTGTCAATTATTTTGGTTCAAATAATGATTCATTCACATAGTTTTCATGTTGATGAAGTCGATCATAGAACTCTCAACTCCAATTGGCCTAAAAATGCATAAAAAGTGTCAAAAACAAGAAAAATCATCTTTGCTTCAAAATTTCCTTTCATGAAGGCAACTTTTGGCACTTGTATGGTTATGTGTATCAATTATTTTGGTTCAACTAATGATTAATTCTCATATTTTTCATGTTGATTAAGCTAATAATAGAACTCCGAGAACTCTAATCGGCCTAAAAATGCTTAAAAGTGCCAAAAACAAGGAAAAAATCACCTTTGTCTCAATTTCATTCCATGAGGGAAACTTTTGGCACTTGTATGGTTATGTGTATAAGTTATTTTGGTTTAAATAATGATTCATTTCTATAGTTTTCATGTCGATGAGTATGATAATAGAACTCTCTGGACTCTAATTGACCTAAAAATGCATAAAAAAGTGTTCAAAACAAGAAAAAAAATCACCTTTGATTAGTCTTTTGTGGCAAAAAAGAGCGATTGAGATAGCACCGACGACAATCAACGACCAATAATGCATTGATGTGAATGAGGTTACTGTTCACCTATTGGGAATCTTGCAAAGCTTTGACTTTTGTGCAGAAAACAAGCGATTGAGATAACACCGACAACAATCAATGACCCATATTGCATTGATGTGAATGGGGTAACTATTCACCTGTCCGAAAACTTGCAGAGCTTCTTGTTTTGTGACAAAATATGAGCGATTGAGATAGCACCGACGATAATCAACACCCAATAATGCATTGATGTGATTGAGATTATTATTCATCCATTAGGAATCCTACAAAGTTTCCTCTTTTGTGGCAGAAAAGTAATGGCCAAGATAGCACCGACGACAATCAATAACTCATAATGCATTGATGTGAATGATATTACTATTCACCTGCCAAGAGTCCTACAAATCTTTGTCTTTTGTGCCATAAAAATAGTAGCCAAGATAGCATCAACGACAATAAATAATCTATAACGCATTGACGTAAATGAGGTTACTGTTCACTCGTCAAGAATCCTCCAGAGCTTCGACTTTTGTGTCACAATAGAGGAGTGACTAAGATAGCAATGGAAGAAAATGTTTAACAATATATTTCATTTAATCTATGTTATCTCTTCCATTCAAAGCTTGACTCATTTATTTGAATAAATATGAGTAATGTATGACTTCAATATCTCAACATCTTCAAATAATTTATTTTTCTCACAAAGTCTCATTCATCATGGACAATAACCCGTGGGAATTTCTCGACATTGATGACTCAGACCTCCAATTCTTTGTTCGCTCTTCTAACCTAAATTTGTCATCCTCCAGTTCAAGAGCACTTATTCATTGTCCCGTAGGGGTTGTATAGGTTGTCATGATGAATCGAAAATCTAGGGAACCATTCCCAACTCAAGAATTTATAAGGCGTGCCCACCAAGAAACCCAACGTGAATTTAACAGGAATCCATGGTTGTGTGCTTTAGATTTCGTTCGATCACAAGGTTAGCTACCATAAGACATTTATTGTATTTGATACACCTAAATCTCCAATTGATTGTTGAATTCATATAATTGTAGGATTGGTAAATGCTGATGACAAACCTCACAGGATACCATTATGGTCCATCGATTATACTTTTGATTGTGCACCTTTAATAGTCACCATTGTCAAAACTTGTATTCCAACAATTTGGACGACATGAGAGTTACACTCAAGGTAGTCACGTTTAATTCGAACTCTAACGATTGCATTGTTATTTTTGGGATATTCATTCATGAAAGTTTTAATTTTAGGATCCTACAACTACTATTAATGCCACTTTGCGGCGGACAACAATACAAGATAAATATTTTTGCCAATATATATTTGTTGGTTAAAGGTAAGTTTCTTACTCTTGTTGTTAATTTCTTATTTTGTGTGTCGTATAGAGTTTATTTTTTTATTGAACTGAATTGTATACTCTACAGGTGGTTGTGTTTTTTCCTTTTCCTCCTTATTTCAAATGTTATTTGAATATTACACTGCACAATGTTGTCAAGGTAATGTTTTTTCATTTTAGGTTACCAATAATTTTGGTATTTATAAATTAGCATTGTATGCCCATATGTTGTTAATATGTGACACATGTGTTTCTAAAGAATAATTGACCTCATGTTAAGAAGTATGTATTTTGTGCGTGCAAGATGTCATGAAGTATGATAAATAGTGGGAGATAACGATTATTTGTACCCAATAACCTCATTTTCATAAGCAAAGCAATGCACATGATGTATTGTTGGTACGAAATAACCTCATATTCATATTTAAAACATTCAAAAAAAGACCATTAAGAAACTATTCAAGTGCAAAAAATGTTTTTTTTTTTCATTTTCAGACACCTTATCAAGCCTTTTTAAATCAAGTCAAGATGTAAAACTTATACCATTAGATTCATTTACATGAAAACTATTGAACTTAACTATTTTTTGAATCATAAAACATCATAAATATTAAAAAAATACAAAAGTCATCCCACAAATTAATAATTATTCTTACAATTAGTTACATTATATATTAAAATTATATTAATTAATTATATTATTGAAATACAATAATTATATATATTAATAATTAATTAAAAAATACAAAATAAAAATAATCAAAACAAAAAAATGAAGAAAAAAACCCATTTAGAATTTGGATTTGGGGTCTCATATTCTAAACAGGGATCTGCAAAAAGTAAAAAAAATAAAAAATTAAGGTGGAGATTTGAATTCACACTTTGAATAGTAATGAAGGATAATTATGTTAATAATTTGGGGAAGGAATAATTGAATATATAAAAAAATCAAAAGATATAATTAGATAAAAAGGTCACAAGATTCGGGTCACAAAATTCAACAGATGGTTGCAAGACTCAAGGAATCAAACTATAATTATCAATCACAGTTAGCAGCTTAAGCAAGTGATTGCTTTGTAAAAAGAGAAAAGAAAAAAACAAATACAGTGAGAACACACTTCCATAAAAGACAAACAATAGGTTAGGTGATTGGGTACTAAAATATGATATATCATATGATTACGACATATGCATAGTAGACGCAATATGTCAGCAATGTCTTATCTATTAAGATACTACAACTGATGTATATGAAGGGTGAGCAGAGAGCAAGTACAAAGCATGTATCTTAAGCTAACAACTCGGTATAGTGTAAGAATTCTGCCAATTTTGTCACATCAAAGCTGTTGAAACATTTCGAAGATTCATTTGATGACTCAAACCAAACTCTCTTAAAGTTCATGGTAGTCACTAACATGAATGTAACTAATATGGGCAGCTTGTCCTTATTTCTTTAGTCCCTCTGCAATACATTGGCAATACATTCCGGTTGATGGTTTTAAGTATGAAGTCTAAGATGTTTAATGTATTCAATTTATTTCTTCCTTTTTATAAAACCGTCTAAGTTGGAAATAAAGCCAAGAAAACTGTAATATATAAAACACAATATGCTATAATTTGGAACAAAAACAAAGAAGGCATGAAATAGGAAACTGGAAAGCTGTGTGATCTACACCTTCGTAGCCTTTATGTGTTATGACTGACAATAATTAATGCCTTGTGATTAGCTCTCTACCCTAACTGACATTGTTTTGTTAACAGCAGTCAATAGGATTAACTATCTGGACTCCTCTTCACTCTTTCTTCAAATAGAAACCTCTTAATTTGAGGAAGGAAGTTTTGCTATCACTTACATATTGTATACTATTTTATAGAGTATAACAAAGGGACAAGCTGCCTGAGAAATTTGGAGTCTTGAAATTCAACACGAACTACATCATAAAATTCATATTACTCTATACTTTTTATAGTGGTTAATTCATTCCCTCAGCAATAACTTCTTGAAAAGAATTATGCTAAAATATATTTTTTATTTTTGATAAATACTTGATTTTTGTGTTTGTTCTTTAATAATTTTTTTTATATTGAGTCTTTAATAAAATAATAATTTTATTTTTGATCCTTGATATTTTATTTTAATTCCTTATAAAATTAAGAATTTTACACTTATTCTCTAATAAATTTGTTCATTTGTTACAAGTCCTTTAAGAAAAGCGACATTTTATTTAGTTGTACCCTGAATAATTATTTAGGGCAATTCATTCAGAGATGGGGTACATGAACAAATCTGTATTCATTTCTATACCTCACTCGAGCAAAATGTTTTCAAATGAATTTTCATTCGGTGGCATGGTTAGTTTATCTAAATAAAGCAACTTTAAAGTTTTGAGCTTGTCTTGATTAAAAATATATAAAATTTGAGCTTTAACTCGTTTAAAAATTGCCACATAGTTTCGTAATATTAAGAATATACATGGGTTTCCATAAATGGAATTAGAAAATTTTAAACTATTTAAGTATGCAAGCCTTGCATTTGAAGCCAAAAAAGAGTTTGTTATACCATGTTGCATATTACTAAAATACCCATTTGATTTCCTAGGCTTAAACTAAGCCAGAACCCGTATGCAAATTCTTTGTAGTTGTTCCTGCACCTTTTTTACCTTCTGGAAAGACTAATCCGAAATGTAAAAAATTACATTCTGGAATATAAAAGGTTACATTCCAAAAAGGCTAATCTGAAATGTAATTTTACATTCCGAATTGGTGCAGTGCAGGAAGGAATTCATGGGATAGAGGAAGCAACTGCCCAAATTCTTCCCATTACCATCACTGAATAAGCTACTTCAAAATGCCATAAAAGAAACTAATTTTTTGCTTTCCTTTCTTTTATACAATAGAAATGGTCATAAGGGTTTTTAACCAAACCTCCACTTTTCCAATCAATAAATGAAGTTCAACAGATCATATAATGAATTCTCCTTATGGAAACAAAACATATTTCATGATATCCCTTTCTGTGTTTAAAGTTGTGTACCTCATTACTCAGATCAATTTCGTTATTCAGCTAATGGATTGATGATATGGTTATCAATATCAACAAGTCCACATAATCTGTGTTGAAAGTTGTGTACCTCATGTTCCTTGTACAAAACCATAACCAGCTTAGGGAAAGAGAAAATATGGGGGGAGGGGTCTACACATCACACCTGCTTGTGACTTCTTGTATGGTGTCCATATTTTCCAAACGCAAAAGATAATAAAATTTTGACATTTCATAGGAGGGTAAGTCCAGATCGATGTTTTATTTTTCTAACAAAGATCACAATACAGAGTTCTATGTTACATAGCTCCACACAAAGTCAGAAATCCAGAACAAAATACCACACCTAGACATAACTAAAAAACACACGAAACCAGAATTCTTGTTATTTTAACACAGACACATCATAGTCTACTGCATCAGGATATGAAGCCATTAGCATGTATGACCATGTCATGACAAGCCTGTGCAGAAAGAAAAAGACAGTACTACTAATATAATGAGCCAAGGATGAGTTGCCTAAGCAGTAGCCAAGAATGGTTTGCCTAAAACCAGATGAAGAATCACACCTCCAGAACGAAATTCGTCACAATGAACACAAGAAACTGCAACAGAAGTTCCTCACCTGGTCCCTTGCAAGGATAGGGTGGTGCTGCAACATCGCAGCACCAAGCCCACTAGTCTCGTTGCTAATCAAACTTTAAGGTTGCAGCAGTTACCTGATACTGCTGCAACCCATTTAGTGGGCGTGATAATACCATGTCCACTAGGGAGTGAACGGAAGATCCAAGACGATTGACAGAAAAACCATCAAAACCTTCCCTTGAATACATGCTAGTCACCTCTGAACCAGAGATGTTTGGACTGCTTCGATTTGTCTCCTTTGAGGAATTTAAAGTTCCAACCTCAGAATGCAGGACTTCAGAACTCTGAGAGGCACTGGACTGCAATTGTCGGCCGCCAGTTTTATTCACTTTGCTTTCATTTCTACCATTTCCATTAGTAGAGCCTTTTGTGTTCAAGAAGCGACCACCACATCCTCTTGGTCGCCGCAATGCATGTAGATGGCGTGATTCATGCATATATGGCTGCAAGAAAAACACAACTCATATAGCTACAAATGAAAGGGGTAAAAGGAAAAGAAAATTGTTTCACAAGTAGTCAGACATTGTCATGAGGAAAGAATGTAAGTGATTTGTCTTTTGACTGAATGAAGGAAAAACATGTTGATGTTTGTTTATCCATCATCTTTGGTTATAATAATATAATACTTGAGCTAGGATACTTGAACATAAACTGCCTTCTTTATAAAATCATTGTTCAATAATTCCAACTTGTTGTAGTGATACTTTCCTTATAACTCATAGTCATATTATTTCTTCTCCTAGTGTTTCTAGTCTTTTTTTTTTACAAGTGCACAAGGCTTTGCATCCGGAAAATGAAAATATAACACCTTCCACATAATTAAATTTGGTCAAAGCACCATATCACAACTACATTGTTGAATTTTTCAAAGTTACACCACATTAATTCAATAGTTTTAGCCTGACAGAATGTTTGGGGGTACCCATACAAGGGATCATACCTTGCGACGTTTAATCATTTTGTTCTCAAGTACGGCTTTTGCACGTGATAGCCGACGTCTGATGATTCCATGGTACTGCTTCGCATTTACGTAAGTTGGTCCGTCATCGGATGTCAAGTTAATTGGAAGCATTATCCGTCCCTAATTTATTAAATATGGATACACATGAATTAATAAATAGTGAAAGATTCACAGTAGGTAAACAAATGATAAATTGAAGCAGAAGATGATTACATACATAAATTGCAACACAGAATGCAATGTATAATTTAATGTCAAGGCTATACGTACGCTGCATTCAATTTTTTTTTTTCTTATTTATGTCTTATAATATTAACTTGCTATTATCACCTTTCTCATCAATAACCATAATATCATTGTATTATAAAGCCTTCTCTTAACATGTGTACTAGTTACATAAAACCTATATTGCTCTTCTATTCTTTGTTATCAGAGAATAACATGTACTTACTTTTCCTTACTACAATGCCTGACTTAATATCAAGTGGCTGATTTGAATAAATTACCTTTAATACAACAAAAATTCACAACTACAACTACACGGTGACAGGATATATGCAGGTGGTTTGTTAAGAAACTTACTCAAGGTTAAAAATTACTAGAACCATTTTTTACTTATTGAGTTCTCTCTTTCTTCTCTAAGATGCTTATTCACCTTGCCATTTGTTTCAAACCTAATACCTAAAACTCAGTAACCTCTATGGACATGCCTAACTGCATATCGACACGATCATGTACATCTTGGGTACACAGACATGTAAACACGGTAATAACATATTCCACAATCCACATGATTATATGTTAAAAGGCTATGTAAGATTCACAAATATTGATAGATAGTTGTATGTATCGATTTCTTGCTTTCTCATGTATGCGTACACTATACATAGATAAAATCAATTCCAATTTAAGCATGGTGAAACTGAAAGCATTGCATGATATATAAAGATTTTGAGGTAACGACAAACCGAAATTTGAGGTCCAAAAGCTGAGAAGAGTCCATAAAATTGATCCATGTAAGGATATTTTGCACAGATCTATGAAGGAAAGCAGGGCAAACATTTTAAATTATGTCCAACAGAAATAAAATACTAAAACGACAAATTATAAGAAGTTTTACCATTGGCTGATTAAACCCTATCTCAAAACGATTGTGGGGCTCAGCAAGTGATGACTGCAGTGATAAGGTTGCCTGAGGATTTTCTGCATCACCTGACATTTTACAATCATCTGAAGAAGAAATGTCTGATTAACCATAGGAAAGTTCTATTGTTGAATGTAGCAAAATTTCTCACTTTTCAAAAAAATAAAAGAAAAAAATGATAGTTACTGGAGGCTGGAGAAATTTTTTAGATTCAGTCAGTATTTAAAGAATCATTATGGAACATTAAATGCAAGTTTCTTTGAAGGTAGAAAGACCTTATATCTGCATAATCTCTCTTTGTTTTTTTGGGTAGAATGCATAATCTCATTTTAAGTAGTTGTGATATAACACCATTCTACAACAAATTATTTTCAACTAATGCTCAGCCAATCCGTTAAATAAACATAATTTGATTGACCTTGAAAGACATTTCCTTGAGGAAAGAGGACATTTTTGACAAATTACCATTCCCACCTTGGATTGTTACTTCTAATTATGTTGACTTCCTACCAAAGTATATTAATAAGCCAATGATGCTCTTGATATGGAAGGAAAAGCAGAAGTACCATAAGAGGTAACTGAGGAAAAAAGTTGCCACAAAATTCAAGCCTATTTTAATAATGTAATGCTCTCTCCTCTGCAGTTTTTTTTTTCCAAAAAAGTTATCTATTTATTTATTGAAATTGAATGTCCTGTAATAAGGAGTGCAAGATATTAGTAGTTTAAAAATACTATTACTGTGTTAACAAGAGAAAGAACCACCCTCCATCCATCATTCTGAACAACCTTATATCCGAGTTATTTTATCCAAATCCTATTTGTGGAAACCAAATTCAGAAGTTGACCACAGAAAGATTTACAGCAACTATTTCTACAATCCAGAGCTCAAACAAAACAGAATGTTATTTTCTTTATGGGTTCCATAATGTGCAATTCAATGATAATCTTACCATGGATTACTGTCCCAGACTCCTCAGTAAGGAAATTTCAGAAAGAGTGAGGAAATCATGTTGAAAGAAGGGTGGAGGACCAAAGCTGTCAGTTTCAAGGTAAAGTGCTTTTGAGAGCTTCTCTACTGAAAATATAAAGTTTTTTCCAGTAGAAAAGCTGTCAAAAGGACTTTTAGTTTTGTATCCAAACAGACTCTAAGCCAGTTGGAACTAGAAATTGAAATAGACAAAGAAATATCAATGACAAAGATAACAGAAACTTTTATTTTAAAAAGTTGGATTAACATAATGAAGGTTGCTATGAGATATTAAGAGGAAATAATTGAAATATCTGAGATTGACTCAGGCCGTTAATTAAATGAATGTAATAATTCCTTCATTCTTTGAGTGCTAGAGATCCAATCTCACTTATTCATTTCAGAGTTTCATAAACTGTTATATTTAGTTACAACTATGACAATTCATACAAATTGCAATTTGGTAGAAACAGAAGAAGCAAATTATGCAACTCTAGTAGAGAAACATATCCAAAACTAAATTAAATACCTGGAAAGATGGTAAACTGGGTTGTTGTATGTCCTTTATCCAACAATTGTTCAACTCCTCGTACCGCTTGCTTACCGGCTGGGAATTGGTCGACGTAGTTGGAAATCTCGAACGAAAAGGGTTTGATTTGACCACAATACTCCCCATAAACTGGTTGAGATCCTAAGGCACTCCACCATGGAGCTGAAGTTACAGATGACAACTGTCCAACAGAATTGTAGACAAGTCCTTCATGTTCTTTCAGGTAAACGGTTTGCATCGCCATCTATAGCCTCCAAACGATGACTTGTTTATACACAGTTAATAAAGTAATCTACTGCCTGTAAGCAAAGATTGAAAAAACACTAAAACAGATACCAAAACAAGTAATAAGACTCAGTTAAAAGAACAATTTTCCATTAAAGGGAAATAAATAACAAGGAGGCATGTCTATGTCTACCTATAATTACCAAGATTCTCTTAGCTCTGTCAAGTTTCTAGAAACTACAGTTCTGCCTCAAATTTTATCCTGTCATAAAAAAAAAATAGATATGAAAAACAAAACTTTAATTTGTATTTTACCAATAAAATTCTATAAAAAGAAGATTAAGATTGTTCCAAAGAGCCTAAGCTATAAGGACTCAAGCAAAACTTGAATGCTCCCAAGTGGTAAAAGCAGAAGAACGAGTATGGCAGAATCGGTTTCTAAGAAGAAGTAGATGAATGGAGGAACACCCCCATTAGTTTGGAGCCATGTCGGTACTAAATGAAGCAAAACACAAACACACAAACATAGTACACACTAACACGTACAAGAGAGAAGAATAAGCAAAGTGTGAGAGAGGGGGCAAAGAGAACTCTTACATGTGTTGGAGAACTAGAAACCAAACCAACCAATGGTCTTTTTGGCATCGATGGATCGCAAGAATGCCTCCTTTTAGTACCATGTTCTTCTATTTTTTTTTTCATCTATAAATTTGTCACTCATTTTTTGGATTATTTTATAATAATTTACGCTTTTCAAATAAGTATATTTTTAATGGATTTCACGTATTTGTTTGTATTACACCACTCCCCTAAAAAAAATATAACATATGATGGTATTGAATTAAGAATTGCCTCATCTAAAATAAATGAGTAAAGTGAAAGGTTGAAGTATATTTATTGTTGATTTGAAATTAATAATTTATGGAGCATTTTAAATTAAATTCAAGATAGATATACTTTTATTTTTGTAATTTTACAGAATTGCAAAAACATAGTTAGACAAATAGATTTTCAATTTGATTATTCTAACAATAAATACTATTGATTATTTTGTTGATAAATTACTATTGAATTTGATCTGGATAATATCTTTTCCTCAATTGGCATCACATCTCTTTTAATAAATTTTTTTACTAGTAATTAAAATTTATTAAAAAAACTACAAAATTTACAAGTAAAACTCATTAAATAAAGAGCAAAAACCTCCATAATTTTGAAATTTATTAATTCTTCTATAAATTTCAGTTAATAATAAAAGGTGCATTAAAAAAAGTGTGTTAAAGAGTAGTTTCAAATCATGCAACAATTTATTGTATTAGAGAATGTGTTGTAACTATTTCTCTAGAAATTTTATGTCCATCGTCCTCTAACCCTCTCTCCTCTTTTGCTTATCTGAAGTTTCTAAAACCAAGGATAGGAATTAGGAGGGTGCAAGAAAATCTTGGGAGAAGGTGGCCAAACAAATGGAAATATTTAAACGGCCATGGAGCTATTAGTAGTAATGTTTATTAACTGTTTTCTTGTATATTATATATTATATATTTTGAGTAGTGCAAGTTGAGGTGTGTTGTTCACTGTGCTTTGATTTGAAAAGTGGTCCCAAGATTTTCATACTTACTTAGTCCTAGGGTTCATGAGTTGGCTCGATCTGGCCCATCAACTCGTGGTAGAGGTGGTGGGCAGCATTAGGCTCATTTTTCTATTCAAGATTTTGGTTATTCAAGAATCTTGTGCTTCTTTCCATGCGATTTCTAATGTCGTAATGGAATATATAGTTGCTTTCATAACTTGAAACCGTTCATTCCCCTACCTTGACAATTACATTTGACGTAACCAATTATTTTCTTTTAGCTTATGTAATTTAAGGCTGTCTCAGTAAATTAAAACCTTTGAGTTTTTTTCAAAAAAGAAAAAATCTATACACTAACTATTTAAAACAATTTTATATTATCATATAATTAAAAACACCGTGGATAATTCCTCTCCAAAAAAAAACATCATAGCTAATTAATTTGTTAACATTCATAATAATTGTTTCAAAATTCATATTAATAGTAATTTTTTATTGGTCGATACTTGATAGAGTAAACGTTTTTATAACTGTGCATGATCGTTAACTTTTTTTTTCTTTTCAATATCCTTTAATTTGATTAATTTACATGGTTTTGAACCTTATACATGAGACCTAACAAAATTCGGTACAAAGGGTAAATGTACGTGACTTTATATATGTCGATCAGGGATAAGAAAATCTAATCCAATGTATAAAAAACCTTAGTTGAAAGAGTTAAAATTTACTTTGTATATAAGTTATTTATATTTTAAAGGGAATGGTTTCCGACTATAGTCTAGGAAAATGCTCTTGATGCACACACATGCAAAACCATATCCATACAAATAAAAGAGTAAATTATATAGATTTTCCTTGAGGTTGTCTTTATTATATTAGATATTTTTTCGTTTTTGAACCCTATAAATAATTCCTTAATTTTTGAGCTTTAGTTGCATTGACCTCCCTTTTAGGCGTAAAAGCGTTACAACGTTCCCATTTAGAGGGATCACAGTAATATGTAAAAAAATGAAAGAGTATCATATATAATAAGAACAAATCTAAGAAGGGATCCGTGCAATTTACTCTAAATAAAATAGTGGTGTTTGTATAAAAGAAATTTACATATAGAGCCAAAAAAAAAAAAAAAAAAAATTCATATAAACATCCATTTTCTATTTTACATATATACGGACTATTTATTCATAATCAGTATATCCTTTGCACCTATCTTTATAACCTTTAATATAATAATAATAATAATTTATTTCACCATGTATTAAGTGTCACAATTAGCTTAGCTGGAATTTGAGAGACGGTTGCCTATTTTCAAAGCAGTAATTAACTAGATTCTAGGAAAAATAAAGCCTGTTTAGTAACTTTGTCGCCAATCATAGTTTTCCTTCATGCTTTAATTAAAATTTCACAATTAATCTATAAAAATAACTATGCTGATATTTTCATGGTCAGTTATATGTCTATGCTAAAGAAGAATTAGATTGTGTTAGATCCTTGACAACACACGTAAAACTTGTCGATATATCAAACATGGACTACTCTCACAGCAAATTTTCTTAAAGATTTTTTTTTTAAAAAAATAAATCAAATCAAAGGACATCGTGTGATTTATATAATCAAATACATCAATGAAATAAAATTTTATTGTTGATATTGTAATCTGTCAATCACTAAAGTTTCGCAAGTAAGCCTTGATGAACTAAAATCTCGTTGAATGATCAGACTTTCAGAGACAAAGTATGTAGAGTAAAAGAGCTAATTCTATCATACTTGTAAATAACACGGTTAAAGCAATTTTAATTTTGTCCGCAAAATATAGTCAACTGTACAGACAAGAAACAATCAACAAAGTACACCATAGCTTTGTACCTTTTTCAGCTGATCAATTAACTCACGCATGTTTCACAACTAGCACATAAACCCCGACATAATTGCATTACATACGGAGAATGTTACCTATATTAATTACCAAAAGGCAAATTAGAAAGTTAAGGTCGTTTTATGGTACCAATATTAATCCTTAAAGCCAGTGCATACTAGTTAACTAGTTATGTCATATTCATATAGAATCATTCTAGTAGTTGGTACAGTAGTTAAATTTTACAATTTAAGAATCTTATAAACCAAACTTGATCACAAGTCAATTTTAGCCCTTTGCTATACAGTAACTACACTATGCGAAAGTCTAAATGCCTTCACGCTTTAAGATTGGGCTGTTTTTCGGCCGCCCATGAACATTTTATTTTTATAAATATAGTAACAAATTAATTAATTAATTAACAAAATAAACGGTTTATATACAAAACTTGGCTCTACTAGAGTTATTAAAATTCAATTAGATTCTGCTTTTAGGTTCATTATCTTAAGCCGGTTAATTACTTTTAAGAACGAAAGAGTTCCCGTTTAAGGTATCTAATAAGTCAATTTCAGTTATAGCAACTCCTTTGTTGCCTCATATGCCTCCTTTTCACGAGACTTTGTTGCTTTTGCCTCCTTTTTTTATGATATATATATAAGAACTTTCAATCTGTTGCCACTAAGTAAAAAAGGAAAGAATATTTAATTTACCACTAACTAAAAATAAAAAGAAAGAAAGACAAAACATGAAAAGGGAATTAAAAAAAGGAAGAGAAAAAGGTAGAGGGGAGAGATATTATTAGGTGATCATCCACCACCACTTCATGATATATATATATATATATATATATATATATATATATATATATATATATATATATATTCAAATTTCATAATTTATAAGAAAAATTATTGTTATTTTTTGAACAAGCATATAAAAAAGAATTAATAACATTTGATTATTATCATATAAAAATAAATAAGTTTTATAGTGCTTCAAAACTATCTAATAATTTTTCGTAGAGGAAGAAAAAGAACAAGGACCACACACATTAATATCATATGAGTCGGGTCTGTCGTAGTTTTTTATTCATAAGATGCAGGCATAATCTTGTGTTTTTTTTTTCCTTCTTGTATTCCCTTGTTACTGAGTGTTGTTATTAATCATTATAATTGTTTTGTGGGATAACTCGTTATGAGTCAAACAGATAAGTATGAATATCTTTCTTCTTTGATCACCGTGTTCTTCTTTTGTGAGATACTATGTGGTGTCATTAATTATTATAGTTATTTTGTGGGATTACTCATGAGTCAAACAGATAAATATGGATATCTTCTTTAATTTGCTCACTATTTTTTTTCTTCTAAGATAAGTATGAACTTGGAACTGCTAATAAAGTTTAAAAAAATATTAAAGAAATCAAATCTTACATCTCCTACTATATCTCCATGCTATGTGCTCCCTAACATAACTAATAAGGTAAATTTTAGTAGCATCGATGCTATCTATATATAATTGATCACCAAAAATATTACAGAGATGTTTATAATATGATATAATATTTTGATCTAGCTAATAGAGTCAAAATTGTACTTAAATTAATCTACACATAGAATTGTTTTATACTCTCCCATGTGTTTCTTTCCTACGACGCGACCAAAGGTTATTTTCTTTTCATCTATAATTATAAAAAGTGAAGAATCCTAGGCGGATCCATTGAAGAGAAAACCTAGTCATCTCCAAATTCTACAAAAAATGTCATAGAAGGTCCATATCATTCACTCCTCATAGCAAATGTCCTACCACTAAATACAATTAAATTACATTTATTAACGGGTTAAAAACATTAAAAATCAGAATAATCTTTATTGGTATAATTTTTTTCTCTTAAAATTGAAGTATTATTATAACTAAATTTTAAACCCATACGATGCACTAGTTTAATTAAATTATATATTCTTTATATTTATAAAAAAATATGTGTACATTAATAAAATTAATTTTAAAAATATTTAGCAAAAAATTAAATATAGTTATATTAAAATTGAGAAAGATAATTAGTTAATTTTTAATTGAGAATTTTTTATCTTAAAAGATATTAGACCTAATGAAATTTATTTTAGTTTGTTCTTTATGCAAGCAATAAAATTGACGTAATACATATAAGAATTGTAATAATTAAAAAATAAAACAAATATAAATATATGATTATTATGTTATTTTAATATTATTATGTTTACAGTAATTGAGTTGTATGCTTGTAATTAAGGATTTTTAAATATTTTTATTGGAAAAATTAAATTTTTATTTTGAATATTAGCGGTTATTCTTGTATCTTTTGGCGGTAATAAACATCGCCGCTAAAACATATACTGGCAAATAGGTTATAATTAGGGTCTATAAAAGTATTGCAGTCATTTCAGTGAGTACGTGCCGATAAAAATAAATTTTATAACTAACGAAAACCTATTTTATTAATTTTTGTGTATTATAAATTATTTTTAACAAACTAAATTTTATTTGTCACAAAAATTGTAGTTAAGAATGAGTTGCATGGGATTAGGCATCGAGCCTCACGTTGAGTAAAAATAGACAAGTTATGTAATATAAGTGAGAATAACTTGAAAATCTAATGTTTAAAAGTTTTGGATTGAATGTGAAATCAAAATCACTTGTATAATTTATTTGCGACCCATTGATAAAGATCTTTTGGTGTTTTACCCTTCTCATATTTCCAACCAAAAAATTTGTTGTAGTGTGTAATTAAGTAATTTGCATATGGCATGCAACGTAACCCCTTAACCTTGTTAGGTTTTGTATAAGACTAAACATGTGTTTAAAAGAGGTTAAATTCATGCAAATACTTTACTAAGAAAAAACTCTACCAAAAAGTGTTACAAAAAGGTTTTCTAATATTGTACTTGTGTGGGAGTACTAGGCTAGGAAATTTTTTCCTCACGGGTATAGCCTCTCTCTTCCTCCTCCTCCTCCTACTTCGTGGGCTCATTCTTTGATGTGGCGAGAGTGACTACTTACAAAGGCATTCTAACGCTCAAAGTCAACAATTTGCCCAACTACAATAAATGAAAGTAATAAAAGATATATAATAAGGTGTTATCTCAAGAATCTCACATTTTGAATACACAAATTAGTGGACCTAAGCTTGGATCTATGATCCTTACCTTTAGGGTTAACGAGGATGCTAATATGTGATTACTTGCTAATGAGGTCTTGATTATGATTATATTACCTTTAAGTAATCTTAAACTCCTTGCATTGTCATAATCAAAGGGTGCTCGGCCTTGGTGGAGGGGGTGTTCATCCAAGGCCGAGGGGATCGATGCTCGTTTGACTATGGCCGAGGGGGTGTTTGGTCATGCCCTTGGTCATTAAAGTCATATGGGTACAAATATAAATTAATTCAAACACAAAATACTACTACTAGGTGTTGAAAATGTATTTTTATCTTTTACTTTCCTTGGGAAATTTAAATAATAATTAAAAAAGCTTAAAAAGGGTAAGGGAAATCGATTCAAGATTTTCTCCTTTTAGTGCATAAATCATACTCTCTTTGTCCCTAATTATAAAACATTTTTCAGAAATTTGTTTGTTTTTTTATAAGACTTATAATTTCTAGATGCAATAATTATTTTTTCTCCTAAACATTCTTACTTAATTATTCTCTCTCCAAAAATTAATGAGAAGCAATTAAGTGGACATAGAGATAAGAAAAACATAATTTTAGAAAATAATTGACATATTTAATGTGATTAACTAAATCAACCACTTTTCGTAAGGAACATGAATTAGTTAAAGGTGTCCTATGATAAGAGACAAATGGAGTATTTAATTTGCTATTTGTAAAAACAATATTCCTTAGAACACTTGTAGGAATTAATAAGATCTATATATGATTGCAAAAGAGTATCCTGGTTGATCACGAAGATTTTTTTAAAATTCGTCCAAAGGCCTCCAAAGAATCTCTTGGCACTCATAGGTGGATTGTCCCCTCCCATCAATGATTTAGTCAGGATTCAAACCCTTGACCAAGTGCTTAGGAAGTCCAAGCCCAAGCCACTTGAACCAACCATTCTTGGTAAAAAAAAAAAATATGAATTGCTCATAAATTGTGAACCTTTTAAGTTTTAAAGATATTATTTTAAATCAATTATCCGATTCACATAAATGCATACACATTGTGAATCTTAGATGGAGCAATGAGTCATTAGAGAGCACTAGAGTCAACAAAAAGTCCTGGCTTTCTTTAAATAAAGACTAAAATATGATTTTCATCCTTATAAATATAAGAATGTTTCGAATTTATTCTTGTAAATTTTTCAGTACATATTTTATTATCGTAAAATTAAAATGTGTTGTTTTTAATCTCCAAGCAAGATTCGAATATCTAAACCTACGCATATTGTATTATGACATCAATTATATGCATAACTGATGTAAAAAAATCATCATGGTAGGTTTGGATGATCGAACAAAAAAGTAACATATTTTAATTTTGTGAAGATAAAAAAATGTACTAAAAACTTTATATTAATAAATTTTAAACATTTTCATATTTATGTAGACAAAAACTATATTTTAGCCTTAAATAAATAGGTAACTTGAAGCCCATTTATAATGGATATTAGGCCTTACACACAAATGACTAAACCAACACATTTGCCTATTAGATTCAATCAAATATATAGACACATGGTGATTTCAAAACTCAAATTAGACCACTTAATAAAATTGAGCTTATCGGAATTACCTTGAACATCCAACTCATATTTAAAATAAAAAATGCATCAATCGATGGAAGATCAAATAAAGAAAAATCTAACATTCTTCCACTTGTACAATATTGATTGGTTTTATTTATTATGAAAGTTATTTTATAAAAAAAATACTATTAAGTTGAACGGTTGTGGCCATAAAAATAACCTAAATATAATCACCATTAAACATAACCAATATAGTTATCAAAATCAATTGTTAAAACCGATAAGCAAAGATAAAATATTCAAAGTTTAGTTTGCATATGACCACATAACTATTAATTTTAGGCTTAATTACTAATTTAATTCCTAAATTATTTAAAATGTCTTAATTTGATTCTCAACTTTTAAAACGTTCCAATTAAGTCTTTCAATTATTAAAAATACATCAATGGAGTCTTTTGTGTCCAATTGAGGTCAAAAACAAAAAATTAAAAATTATGATGGTTTAAATTAGGAATAGTGATGATAAAAAAAACAATAAAAAGGAATAAACCGTTGTGAGTCACCATCGCAACTCTAACGACCTTATGGGCTACGACCACCGAATCTGGTGCGTCTTGGGCCGATCGTCAAGGAACTCATTGAAATCTCCCTCAAAGAGGTGTCAGGTCATCAACAATGGTTGCGGCATTTCCCCAACAATTTCAAGGTTTTTATTTATTTATCACTCAGAACGTTATTAGGGTTTAGTAGGGTTCACCTTTTTTTTTATGCATTTTGCATGTTCTTGCGCTGAAGCATCATACATCGAAGTTAGCAAAATTTCACGCGATCTTCAGTCTTTGACCACTTTTGGCTTTCAAGGGGAGGCATTGAGTTCGCTCTGCGCGTTGGGGAACTTGACCGTTGAAATGAGCGAACCGGTCACTACGACCAAAAGGAAAACAACAACTATTATGGTTTAGAAGTTGTTCTCCAATTTGCCCGTCAGAGGAAAATTTCCCTGTTTGGGGCACTTTTATAAACTATTTTCCCAGATGGGGTTGTTTTGAAACTATTTCCGTGAGGGGGCTGTTTTCTACGTAATATGCATGCATGCACCACGCAAACCGCTAATGGAACTGGCGAGTTTGTTGTTTCCGAAGGAATCGCCAGTTACAATGGCGATATCGCCATGCATAGGGAACCGCCAGTCAAACTGGCGAGTTCCAAGTTGCAGAAGTTACAGTCGTAAGCTCAGGTGGCAGGCTTGCTTTTTCAGATGGCAGGCCAAAGGCAAGTTACAACTGCCATTGGCAAGTTAAGGGAAAGTTGCAACTGCCATTGGCGATTTAGGACGAAGGGAATAGTCATTTGGGATGGTGATTTAGGGCCTTTATATACACGAAAATTACTTCGGTGTTGCTATGTGTTCAAAACTAGATTTCAGTTTTCAAAAACTGTGAGCGTTCTTGAGATTTAAATTTGTCCGCATAAGGTTTGAAATTTGCTTCTTGAGGCTTAAATTTCTGAATCAAGTTCGTAATTTTCAGTCAAATAATTTGTATTATAAAATATTTTTTAAGGAATTTTTTAGAGCAGTTTGAATGTATAGTTTTTAATAATTTTTTAATTAAATTAGTTTTATATTTTATATGCTTGTTTGTGTGTATAAAATAGAAGAAATTTGTCATCATATTTATTTAAAGAAAATATTTGAGTCCCGAAAAAATTTTGTAAATATGAAATTTTTAGTATATTTTTAATTAGATTAGGTTGGTGTTGATACTTTGTTAGTGTGTTAAAAATTGATCAAGCGTGTATTGTCAAAAGTGTCTGAAAGTAAAAAAAATTGTAACATCATAATTATTTGAATTAAGTATTTTGAGTGTGGAAATTTATTTTAATATAAAGTTATAGTAATTTTTTAATTAGATAAGGTTGATGTTCATGATTTGTTGGTGTGTGTTAAAAATTTATGAGCATTCAACTTGAACGGTATTTAAAATTAAATTTTTTCCCATTATATTTATTTGAAGTACGTATGTTGAAGTTATTATTGTGAAAATGAATTATTTATAAATAATACTAACTTTGTTTATGGTTTATTTGGGCTTTAAAATTACTACCTTGGAATCGTTTTTTTTAAGTGTTTACCAACAAAAATATTTAAAGTTAATAATTTTTTTATAGAATAAAGTTTTAATGTCAAATTGTGTTAATGAGACTTTTTGTGATTAAATTTTACTATTTTGAATTTATTATGACTAATTAATTAAAATATTGTTTTTGTAGGTACATCATGAATTCGGTTATAACAGTGTTGTATTTCAATGCAAGGGTATATGAAGGAAATGATGGTGTAATATTTGAAGGCAGTAAAAAAGCGATTCAGATTAAACGTGGAATTAGTTTCAATGCGTTGAAGAAAAAAATTGGAGATAAGGTAAAGTTAGAAAATAATGAAATTATTTGCACTATCAGTTGTAGATTTTTAGTATCTGGAAAATATGTTGCGTTGCAAATTTGTGATGATGAAGATGTTGAAACCATGCTCAAAAGTTTTTAACAACAAGATCAAATGTCAGTTCTGGAATTGTACATAGAAAAGGATGTGGCTGGTGGTTCTATGTTTAATTCTGCAAATTCTCTTACATCATGTGAAAATAATTTATCTAATAATGAGGTGCAACCGCCAAGAAATGTGAGCAATTTACATGGTGATGAAGATGATGATGATTATCTTGTGTCTAACTCATACGTGAAAGAGTCTTTAGACGAAGATGATAGTATTGACGGTATATCTGATACAGACAATGAAGTCACTGACATGATTCAACCAGTAAGAATTGTTCACCCAGCAGAAGGTATAATTTCCTCTTAAAAAATACGCCAATACATTTATTATTTGACGACAATTGTATTTAATGCTAAATAAGTATAATTTGAATTTTTTTTGGACTATTAGGTGTACAAGGAATTCAAAATCCATTTTGGAATGTTGTTTTGCATTATAATAATATCAACTGGAATCATCCTGATGAGGAGGACATTTGTGGTTTGGAGATGCCATCCAGTTTTAATGTTGGCCAAGAATTATATGTTGGCATGGATTTTGATAGTAAAGATGCAGTCAAGAATGCAGTCAAACAATATGTTATGAAGGTGCATCAAAGTTTCAAAGTGGTTGAAAGCAAATGGAACAAGTATGTCGTTTGTTGCTTGAATAAAAATGCAGATTGTCCTTGCCCTTTCTATATGAGGGCAATTTTATCTAAAAAACTGATTCATGGAAAGTCACTCAATGGGGTGGACCACACACAGTTCTCAATATGACCATGACCCAAGATCACGAGAAGCTTGATTCAGATTTAATTGCCACTTGTGTAGTAGGTACGTATTTTTTGTTCATATTATGTTATTGTTTAGCGTTAATTGTCATTTAAATTTTATTATTCTATTGACAGGCATGATCAGAGAAGATCCATCAATAAAAGTTTATTTGATTCAAGAGAGGATTAACAGTGAATTTGCCTACAAGGTGTCGTACAAAAAAGCTTGGTTGGCGAAACAAAAAGTCATTGCAATAGAATATGGTGATTGGGAAGAGTCATATGCGAAACTTTCGTCGTGACTAACACACATGCAAAATCATTCTCCTGGATCATATTTTCAAATACTACATGATGATTTTATTATTGGGAATACGGTTAGTCGCGAACACCGTCAGTTTCATAGAGTGTTTTAGACTTTTGGTCAATGTAAAGTGGCTTTCAAGTATTGTAAGCCAATCATACAAGTTGACGGCACACATTTGTATGGCAAATATCGTAGGACCCTCGTAATGACCTCATCACAAGATGGAAATGGTGGTCCTTCCTTTAGCATTCGCCGTGGTCGAAGGTGAGACGTTAATAGCGTGGTCATGGTTTTTGGTACACTTGCGTGAACACGTCACAGATAAAAATGGTATTTGTCTCATATCTAATCGTCACGCGAGTATAAAGTCTGTTGTGGCTAACGAAACACTTGGTTGGCAACCTCCCCATGGTTATCATGTTTACTGCGTCCGACACATAGCAAGCAATTTCAATCGCAAATTCAATAATGCCAAACAAAAAGAAATGTTGAAGAAATTGGGTAAGATTTCATATTTGATGGTCACGTTTATTTAAGTTTCATATATACTTAAAATTGTTATTCATAACTAATTTTATGCAGCCTACACTCCTTGCAAGCACATTTTTTATCAAAATTTAGAAAAATTTCGTCAAATGAGTCCAGCCATAGCAACATGGATTGATCTAATTTCAAAGGAAAAATGGACGATGACTTATGATAGAGAAGGACGTCGATATGGCCACATGACAACCAACCTCTCAGAATGTATCAATAAGGTTTTGAAGGATTGTCGCAACATTCCCATAACAGCATTGGTCAAATCAACGTACAGTAGGTGTCGAAAGTACTTTGTTGAGCGTGGCTGCCAAGCCCAAAGACAATTAAATGAAGGACAAGTATATTGTTCAAAGCTTGTTAAAGAACTTAGGAAAAATCAAGAACAAGCTTGTACTCACATCGTTCGCGTGTATGATATCCACTCCACAAGGTTTGAAGTAGAGGAGACCTTCAACCCTATAATGCAACGTGGCGGACAAAAGTGGGCAATTAACTTGAATGGTCATCATTGTCAATGCGGAAGGTATTATGCGCTTCACTATCCATGTTCACACATTATTGCAGCTTGTGGTTACGTGAGCATGAACTACTACCAATATATAGATGTTGTTTATACAAATGAGCACATCTTAAAAGCTTACTCCGCACAATGGTGGCCTCTTGGGAATGAAACGACTATTCCTCCTTCTGATGACCTATGGACACTTATCCCTGACCCAACTACAATTTGGGCGAAAGGTCGGCCAAAATCAACAAGGATAAGGAACGAGATGGATTGCCTCGAACCATCTGAGCACCGACAAAAATGTAGTAGATGTGGAGCAGAAGGGCACAATAGGCGCCGATATCCAATGCAATTTGACCGTGGGAGTAATTCATTTAATAGATTTATGTATGTTAGGTGAGTGACTTGTATTGTTTTAGGTTCTGTTCAATGTATTTAGTTTGTGGGGTTCAATGAAATCGTCAGTTAGTTATTTTTGAAGGTGTACTTTTGTCAGCAATTTTATACCTTACTTATTTTCGATATTGATACTAAAGGAGAAAGCGTGTGTTAGAAACATTACATATTTTCGAAATTGATACTTGTATTGGTTTCACTTATCTTGAACCCGAAACCCTAAACCTCAAACATAAAACACTAAATCCTAAACCCTAAACACTAAACACTAAACCCTAAACACTACACCCTAAATCCTATACCCTGATCCCACAACCCTAAAATGTAAACCCTAAGCCCTAAACCATAAACCCTAAACCATAATCTCCAAACCCTAAACACTAAGCCCTAAACACTAAACAAAGCCCTGAACCCTGAACACTAAACCCTAAACCCTACATCCTAAATGCTAAACCCTAAACACCAAACCCAAGACCCAAATCCCTAAACCCTAATCCCCAACCATAAACTCTACACCATAAACCCTAACCCTAATCCCCAAACCCTAAACCATAAACCACAACCCTAAAATGTAAACCCTAAGCCCTAAACCATAAACCCTAAACCATAATCTCCAAACCCTAAACACTAAGCCCTAAACACTAAACAAAGCCCTGAACCCTGAACACTAAACCCTAAATCCTACATCCTAAATGCTAAACCCTAAACACCAAACCCAAGACCCAAATCCCTAAACCCTAATCCCCAACCATAAACTCTACACCCTAAACCCTAACCCTAATCCCCACACCCTAAACCATAAACCCTAAACACTAAACCCTAAACCATAAATCCTACACCCTAAAACCTAAACCCAAAACCATAGACCATAATCCCTAAACCCTAATCCCCCAACCCTAAACACTAAGCCCTAAACCCTAAACCTTAATCCCCAAACACTAAACCCTAAACCCTAAGCCCTAAACACTAAACCATAATCCTCAAAACCTAAACACTAAACCCTAAGCACTAAAAACTAAACCCTAATCCTCAAACCCTAAACCCTAAATACTAAACCATAAACCCTAGACCCTAATCTCTAAACTCTAATCCCCCAACCCTAATAAGTCACCCATATCGGGTATTGCTTCGGGTACATTCCATTGCAGAGCTAATGGGGCATTAGGTGTTGCCATTGGGGCATCATGTTGCTGCGAAGGGGTCATAGTCAGCCATGAAAAATGAGGATGTGTTTCCACAACACCACCAAACGAATGTTCGCTTGTAGACATATCAGTGTCATGACCTTCGAAAGGATACTGATACATCTGTGAAGGATACTGAGAAAATGTTGGTGGCGTGTAATATATTCCATGGCCACGTTGTTCCATTTGTTGGGAAAAATCTTCCGCTTCAACAACCTCCCTTCGTCTGTCAAAACCCCGAGTTTCAACACTTGACTGAAGCATGTGAAACTATTGTGGGGGAAATCGACGCTCTGATGCTGGACCATGTGTCATAGGCTCAGTGATCCTTTCTTGCTCTTCGGATAAGATCGTTATATTCTCCACATAAGGCATGAGATTATCAACTATCCATGTGTTCCTCCCTTGTGGTGACACCATATACTGTAATGTCTCCGCAACTTCACCCTGCAATCATTAGGGTTAGGAAATTAATGTCGATGCTTTACAAAATAAATTGAAGTTAAATATTCAAAAAGAGATAAATACCAATGTAACTGTGTTTGCATTGTTTGGGTCGATAAACATCTTTGTTTTTCGCCTATACCAGATCATGTAATCGGAGTTAAAACTCAATAGGCCCTCCTGTCGAGGATAAACGTTGATCCTAAACTCAGCTCTATTGTTCCATTGACTGATCATTGAGACCAACAACTGGAACCAATTTTCATCTTGTTTGCCTTTCAGCATTAGCCCATGGATATTCTGTGGTTGCAAAGGACACTCGGGAATAGGTTGTTGCATTCCAAATTGTTGCAACACTCTATCGGGTTGGTGTCACTCAACAACATGGAAACAAATGAGTGGCACCACTGCGCACCACGCTACACTACCAACCAAACAAATTGGAAGCAACGTCGACATAACAGTTGTTATGTAAGGCTCCCACAGAAACTGCATACAATAACACAATTGTTAATTTTGACTTAAACATGACATTTTATTTATTATGTAACGAATACATAACGATGTTCTTACCTCATGTCGTTTCATGATATCCAATCTGCGACGAAAAACTATGAGATCATCATTGCCAATATGCTGGTTTCCACGTCGCAGCCACCTACAAAAAAAATATGAAATAATTAGTGGCGATGCGTTACATTATTAATTATTTTCAAATGAAATCTTATTTTTAAAACAACTAACCTGTGTCCGAGTGATTTATTTTCTATTACAGGAGGAGTCCTCTTTGGAGCCAAAGTCGTGCAGTGTTCCCATGCCCACATTTGGATTAAGATGCACATACCTCCAATTGATTTAATTTTGTAATCGGTGGCGCTGCACATCTCTCTATATAAATTAGCAAGCACAGCAGGTCCCCATGCATACGTGCTGCACGGTTCAAAGTCACGTAAAAATTGGAGGTACCTTAGGGAAACTTTACTGCTACTTTTGTCAACAAATAGAACACCTCCTATGAATCTAAGGATCCATGCACGGGTAAACCTTTGTAGTTGTTCTACGTTACCATCATGAATATTTATTTGTGAAAAATGGTGTGCCAGCCAACTTAATTTGACCACACTGCCTTGAAGTTCACCTTCCTGTGGTCTGACGCCCAACAATTCTTCACACAATTCAGCCCAATCAAGATTAGTTTGACCAATTAATGGTGCCCATCAACATGCAGACCTAATAATATAGAGACGTCTTGAAGAGTAATCGTACACTCTCCGCATCTCATGTGAAATGTATGGGTTTCGGGCCTCCATCTTTCAATCAAGGCAATAATTAATGACGAATTTATTTTGAGGTAGCCCATCTTCATTATCCAATAAAAACCAGATTGTCGAAGCAGAGGAATAATTTCCTCTGGTATTTCTTCTTGACCTTGACAAATCGGGACAACTCGTCTGATGTGTAATTTTCTGTCTGGTTCCCCATTTCAAACATGTTCTGAAACATGTTTAGGTTGCATCCATAAAACGTCTCCATCTATTGGACTAGACTTAATTTGTATACTTGATGAAGATGATGACGAAGATGTCATTGATACTGTAAAATAAAATATAATACAAAAAATTGACAACAAAATTTAATATAAAAAAATTAATTTCACTTACAACAAATTAATTAAAATATGAATAAATAACAAAATACACAAATTTGAACAACAAAATACTATACAAATAACAAAATTAAAAATTTAAATTAAATTACATATATTATAGAAATAAATTAAAATAAATCCAAAAAATACTATGGAAACAAAAATTTAAATAATATATATATATATATATATATATATATATAATTAACAACGTATCATATATTCCAATAAAAATTAAAAATAAGTAAACTAAATAATATTAACATTCTAACTAAATCTAACATACCATATATATAACAAATAATACCATACAAATCTAAAAAATCTAAATCAAATAATAATAACATACCAATTTAAAAAACTTCAAGAAATTCATATTAACAAATTAACTACAACTAATGTACCGTATAACACAAATAATTAGATACCAACTAAAATTATAACATATACATATAACACAAATAATTTTATTATTTTAAGGTACTACTTAAAATTTAAAATTACCATCTAAACTAAACAAACGTAACATATGTATACTAACCAAAATCTACACATATATAAAACAAATAATACCATACTAATTTACAAAATCTAAACAAAATAATATTATCAAAAACTAACCAAAAGCACAATTAATACTAACTTAACATATGTAGACTAACCTAACTAATATTCTTAAAATAATATTTATAAATCAACTAAAACTAACCTAACATATATATATATATATATATATATATATATATATATATATATATATATATATATATATATAACACAACTAATAACTTACAACTTACAAAAATCTAACCTAAATAATATTAATATGTCAACTGAAATTAATTTAACATATATGTATATAACACAAAAGTATAGGGCAAACAAGATAAAAAAAAAATTAACTTACCTCAAACACGCACTAAGAAAAGCAACCAAACAGTGTAGGGCAAGCAAGATCAAAAACTTCACCTACAACACATAAAAAATTTATCAATTAATATTAATATATCAATTATACTTAACATATATATCACACAAAAAAAATTTAAAAGTTTCAGTTAACAAAAATGCTTACCAAGAACACAAACCCGTAGTAGGAAGAGAAGAAACTAGTGCACTGGAAGCAGGAATAAGAGAAGAAAGGAATGCAGTGAAGGGATCCAAAGAGAAGAAAGGAATGCATGCATAAGGGAGCAGCTGTCTTGCGTTGCTTTATAGGCAAATTTTTTTTTGAACAAGCAACTCGCCAGTACTGGTGGCGAGTTCTTCCCTGCAACCCGCTAGCGCCAATGGCGCTTCCCTGTCAACCTGCACCCCCTGACGTCGTAGTCCTACAACGTAGCCTGAACCGCCTGTGCCCTCTCCTGCTTGGAACTCGTCATTTTGACTGGTGGTTCCCTATGCAACGTAGATATCGCCATTGGCACTGGCGATTCCTTCACAAACACCAAACTCGCTCGTTCCACTGGTGGTTTGCGTGGTACATGTATGCAATTAATGTGAAAAACAGCCCCTCACAGAAATAGTTTCAAAATGACCTCATCTTGGGGAATTAGTTTATAAAAGGGCCCAAACAGAGAAATTTGCCGCCCGTCAGAAGCAATGAGTTTAGCATACACAGGGAATATGGCAAGTTGGTTTCTCGTGATAATGAACAAAATTGCTTGCTGCCTTTTTAAAATAATAATAAGAGTTTAATGGTATAAAACGTTGTCAAATCATAAATTATTGTTTATATGAATTTATATATAACCTCCTTTTTTTCTAATAATACACGTTTTGCGTGATAGTGTGATAAATATATTATAACATATTTTAGAGGTGATATAATTTTTTAAAAAAAATCAATTAATGGAAGAAAGTAAAACTACATTTAATTAAATTTACATGAATCAAAAGCATTCTAAACTCCAAATATTTTCAAAAAGAAATTTACCATGCTGGTTAAACATATTATACATTCCAATAAAAATTACTTACATATAATTTTAACTCTTGTAATATACATATTTTTTAATATCAAGAGTTTAGTTGAATTAGTTGAATAGAGTTTATGAGTGTTCTAAATCTTTTAGTACTATGCTTAATTCTTACAAATACAAAAATAAATATTCTTTAGTCCTTTAAAAATATTTTTGAAAATACTCCCTGTAATATTTAAATTTTTGGCATTAATTAATCCCTATCATTGCTTAGCTGTAATTAACTACTTCTTCATCCAGTCAAGTACTGACAGGTCATTTTAAATGATTTTTAGTTTAGTCTCTAGAAATATACCTTGCTTTTATTTTAGTTCCTCTATTATAACGTCTTTTTTATTTTATTTCTCCACTATTTAGCTACCTCATTTTATGGCGACCAAGAAAGAACAAAAATCAACATAAAAAATTGATTTTTATTTAAAAACACTCTTATCTTTTTGTTTGGAAAAACCTTAATATCTAATTTTTTTGTCATTATGCAACTTGAAATTCCACTTTTTTTTGTTAGTTTCTTTGATGTCAAACTATTTATTTTATTACATTATTTATTTTGATTTATAGTTAAACTTTTGGTTACTAAACCAAAGTTGATAAAAAAACAAAATTATATATGTACTCCACTGTATAGTAGTGAAATCCCAACAAGATATTAAATTTTATGAATCATAGTTAGAAGATATGATTTGTATCATATTTCTTAGTTATAGAAATGAGAGACTTACACTTTCAAGATTTGTTTGTATAAATAAGAAAATGAATGTTTAAAAAAATTATAAAAAATACATTTTTATTTTTTGTTTTAAATTATTATTATTATTATTATTATTATTAAGGTATTTAAATGTTAAAAAATGATTTTAACAATATAATTCTAATAATTTTTATTTAATTTAATTTTACTTTTTTAAAAACAAATGAAATTTTAAATTTTACAATTTTTTTACAATACAAAATTTAAAAAATTATTATGCTACATTTTAAGATGATAACAAATTATTAGAAATAAAATTCAAATATTAAAAATATTAAATATGTTCTTTTACGTTTGAGATTTATTTATCTGTTGAACTTATCTATTAGTCTTATCATACACTTTCAATTAAATTAATTAGCTTTCAGTTTTTTAAACTCTTAACTTATAACTCATCAGATTTTATCTAATTTATCAACTAATCTTATCAAACATAATCCTAAGATATAATATTCTTGCATATTAGTGTTCTTAATATTGTTTATTAATTTCCATCTCACTGCAACAAAAATGACATACCTTCGGATGCTTTTATCTACATATATAAATTATTGTAGATAAAACTTAAAATGACTTGTACCTTAAAATACTTAACATTGGTAAAATTTAAAAAAATTATACCAATAATTATTTAGTATAGATAAAATCCTGTAAAATTTGCACCTACAATCGATTGGTGTAGGTAAAATTTAAAAAGGTTTCTACATCTATAATTTTCTTGTAGTGTCTCCCGGGAATAATTTATATAATTTGGTTTTATGTTAAAGAATTCTCCTTTAGAATCTTATTCGAGTTTTTAAAATGTGAAAATTCTGGATTAGAATCTTCTCCTCTTATAATTAACTCCATGACCTCCTTATTTTATTGTGATGGCCTCCAATAAAAATACATGAGTGGGGAGATACGTCATTGTGTTCGTCAACTCCATATAATGATATTATAGGACAGTATGAATAATTAATTAGTATTAATTTATATATGTGGTTAGGCAAGCTATATATGATGACATCTAAATCAGTAGATTTCATTTTTAGAGAAAAATTATTTATACATTCAGCAAAATCAACAAGTGACTCATTTTATAGTGTGTAATATCGTAATATGATAAAAAAAAAAAAACATATACAGATAGTTAAGATCTAAAATTTTATAACATAAAAAGTTATGAGACTTAAAAAACTTATAATAAAATAATTTTATATTATTATTTAATTATAAATTATCATATACGATAAATTTGTAAATTTTAATATCAAATTACATTAAAAGTCATGCTAGCTAACGGAGATTTCTGATTGATTTATAGTAAAAAAAAATTGCTATCGTAAATTTGAATTTGTTCACTAAAACCAAAGCTCGGCTTTTTTTTATACTAAAATGGTGTATTTTTTCTAATTAATTATCAAAATTGGTAGATTTTAGAAAAATGCAAATGTAATCGGTGTCTTTAGGAAATTGTGTACAAGAAATTAAGAAGAGAAATGTTTTTTTTACTGTGATGCAAAATTATACTCTTTATGACTTTTTTATGTTCTCTTATGATTTTTACATTAAATATTTTTTCTTTTTAGTTTCTTAATAAATATCGCAAGGATACTGGTTAAGAAAAAATCCTTAAAAAATTATTGAAATGGTAAGTCATCTTTTGAAATATGATTTCAAACATAAAGAAATCGTGTTTCAAAAGATGATTTTTCTTTTTCGTATTTTTGTTTAAATTGTGTCAGATAAAATCATCACAAATTATATATAAATCACTACAAATTGCTTCATTAAGTGAAAACGGACAAATTGTCCATTTTGTGGCGACTAAAGAAACAATTTGTGACAGCTTTTTGCCCTCATAATTTTTTTTAAAAAAAAAAACTCTAGAAAAAGTTAGAAAAAAATGATCTTTTAAAACATGTTCGATTTTCATGGTGTATACAATTCTCATGGGTTAGCCGCAATTACTTACCACTATTGGAATTAGTCTTTGACCCATATAGATTGAAGGACATTCATAGTCTCTAATCCAAGACAAAAAAAAAAATAATCTTTAAAAAACGACTTATCCATTTTGTCAATTTATTTAAAATTTTCCAATTTTGATGATTAACCGAAAATATCACACCATTTTGGTAAAAAAAATAAAAAAACCCAAAGCTCTCTAATTGATTTTTCCCATTGGCTTCGGTGTGAGGTAGCATCACCATCAAAGGTTGAAGAACTTCTATACGAGAGTGCACAAAGTAACATTTTGAAGGATTTTGCCATGGATCCGTAGAAAAGTAGAAACAACACCATTGGCAGAATTGACAGCATCCTCATTGATAGCTTGATGCACTATTTGAAGTGCGTAAATTTTCAGGTTTTGCTTCTTGAAAGTGAAGAGTTACACTTAATAAAGAATAAAGTCTACTAATAATACTGATTAAAAATCAATAATGATTACAATATCAACTATTAATATTCAGCAAAAAAATATCAACTATTAATTTTCTAGTTAATATTATTATTATTATTATTATTATTATTATTATTATTATTATTATTATTATTATTATTCAAAGTATACTAAACTTTCTCACTTTATGTTGTATTTTGATGGGTATTCCAAAAATCAAAGTCCCATATTACTTAGAATAACTCTCTTTCAAGAGTTTATATGTCATCTTTGATTTGTCTCCTTACACGTGCGATAATGGACCATACAATCTTGTTACTTTGTTTATTATTAAAAAAAAAATCTTTTTGTTGACCGTTTGATTAATTACAAAAAGATACGAGTATATTTTACCAAGTTTTACACATCAAAAAAGTCTTTTAAGACCGTGCTCGTACACGACTTATAGCAAGTCATTCTTCATTATCTTCAATGTTTCCAACACTTTAAAGGGAGTGAAATTCAGGAACTAGCTAGGAATATCATAATACATAAATAGTATACGAGCGAATTTATGGGTGCATGAAAACACTGTACACCATTTACTACATTGTATCTAACTTTAAGTAGTTAACTGTTATCTAATTATTATGTAAAAAAAATAACTGTTATCTAATTATACTAGTTACCACATGCACACGTAGACTGTAAGTATGCAACAGCTCAATCGGTTATGTAATGGTTTAATGGTCCATGCATTTTTTGTTGACTTGTTGAGATCAGTATCAGGTGATATGTAATAGCAATAATAAGGGGATGAGATCCGTTTACATAAAACCTTAGCCATTAATTTTATTTAATCTAATAGTTTATATATGCATTGATTTGAGGTAACGGCACGTCATTAACTTAAAGTTAAATTTTAATTTTCTAATTAAAATAATCTAAACCGTTAGATTTAATGAAATTAACGATTAAGATTTAGTGTAAGTTTAAGATATAAACCGATCTCATCCCATATAAATAGCATATTTACATAAAATTATTTGAATTTGGGCCAGAGGTCTTAACTTCCCAACGAAAAATTATTCTATTTCACAACAAGGCTCATTATCGGGAGTTGCTACGTGCACCCAGCATTATTGCTGGGGCACCCAGCAAACAGTGAAGTGGCGAAACTGCCCTTCAGCAATTCTTCTTCCGGAAGAAGATTTTTCTGGAAACTTTCCGGAAAACCTTTTTCCGGAACTTTTCCGGAAGAACCTTCTTCCGGAAGAAGAATTTGTGTCTTCCGGAAGTACTCACAAACAACTTCCGGAAGAACGTCATCCAGAATGTTTTCGGAAGAAGTTTCTTCCGGAAGATTTCCATTTTCTTCCGGAAGAAGCTTTTTTCGGAAGTTAGTTTTTTTTTAAAAAATATTTTATTTTGTAATAATTTACTTTTAATTGGATAAACTAATTTATAAAATAATTAATACTATTATACATAAATAATTAAATAATTAGTGAACGTAATTATGACTAATATTTATAATTTGTTTTTTACGCGCATGTCAAATATTAATTTGTGTGACAATTTAGTATAATTTAAACCATAAAAATTAATTAATTCGTAAATTTTATTAAAAATATAAATTATTTATTATGATAACATTTAGTTTCTATTACAAAAGTTAATATATACTAAAAAAATGATTATTATTTTATAACAAAATGAAGAAAAAAGAATTTTCATTTTATAATAATAAGTAAAAATAAAATAATATTTAATGCGTATGTAATGACGATTTTGCCCTTGTGTAAATTTCTTTAAATTAACGTGTTCAGGCTGTGTTTTACTGCGCTTTCTTCTTTGTTTCTTCTTCCGTTTGCTTTGTTTGTTTCTTCCGTTTGCTTGCTGTTGTTTCGGTGGTGGTCCCTTTTGCAGTCTCCGTTGGTGGTCCCGTGAAGTATTTGAAGATTTGGTGGTCCCGTGTTCCGTATTTGAAGTTTTATTAGTGGCTGTTGTTCCTATTTCGTCGGAGGTACGCATCTATTTCGTTTTCCGGTTAGTTTTTAGAGAAGAAAAACAGTAAAAAGTGTATCCGGAAGAAATTTTAGGCACAGTAGGAGGAAGGTCCAGAATGACCACTTCCGGAAGAAGGTCTTCCGGAAGTAACGAAGGCCAATTCCAGAAGAAGTGCTTCCGGAAACTACTTCCGGAATTGGACTTAGTAACTTCCGAAAGACCTTCTTCTGGAAGTTACTAAGGCCAATTCCGGAAGAAGGTCTTCCGGAAGTATTTTCCGGAAGCACTTCTTCCGGAATTGGGCTTAGTAACTTCCGGAATACCTTCTTTCGGAAGTTACTAAGGCCAATTCCGGAAGAAGGTCTTCCGGAAGTAGTTTCCGGAAGCACTTCTTCCGGAATTGGCCTTAGTAACTTCCGGAAGAAGGTCTTCCGGAATGTTAAATTATTAGCAATTTTTTTTAATTTCTGTTTTATAATTTATATATATATATATATATATATATATATATTTCTGTTTTATAATTTTTTTTATTTCTGTTTTATATATGTTGTGGATTATTGATTTAATTAGGTATAATGGTATAATATTAAATGATTTAGGTAACTTAAATGTATAATGGTACAAAAATGTTTTATTAGTTGTTTATTATAGTGATAAGTTTAGTTTAAGTAAATAATGTAGTTATAAATTTAGAATATATTTGTATTAGTTGTTAGTTAATAAGTAGTCAATTTATCGATGTGGTTATATGATAATTTTAATATAGTCGTGTATGATGCATATGTGCTATTAATATGTTTGTTATTTAAGGTGTAGTAAATTTTTGGATGTGGTTATATGATAATTTGAATGTACTTGTGTATGATGCATATGTCCTTAAGATGGACGAAGATCAATGGAGGTATGACTTTGCGATGTCACAAGAAGTTCATATGGATTATGATTATGATAATCAAGAAGAATGTGGAGTGAATGAACCACATGTCGATTGTTCAAATGCTTTTAATACATCTCAGGTAATCATAGATAATTTGAGTCATTGGTTGAATTGATGGTTTGTATGAAAATTAATATGTTAGGGTTGCGTTGTAGGTATTCGCTACTCGAGATGATGTTTTGCAATGGGCTCGAACAGTTGCCCATGAAAATGGATTTGTTGCAGTGATTATGAGATCTGACACAGAGACCGGTAGCAGGGGAAGAAGTTCATTTGTGTTAATTGGGTGTGAAAGGAGTGGTACGTACAAGTGTAGAAATAAAGAATTCGTTAGAAAAGACACCGGGAGTAGGAAATGTGGTTGTCCCTTCAGGCTTCGTGGGAAACCAGTGCATGGAGGGGAAGGTTGGATGGTGAAGTTGATCTGTGGGATTCATAATCATGAATTTGCGAAGTCCTTAGTTGGACATCCATACGCCGGGCGATTGACTAAGGAAGAAAAGAAAATTATTGCTGATATGACAAAGTCGATGGTGAAACCGAAAAACATCTCGCTAACGTTGAAGGAACACAATGCTGATAGTTACACCACGATAAAGCAAATTTACAATGCAAGAAGTGCATATCGTTCTTCAATAAGAGGAGCTGATACCGAAATGCAGCATCTGATGAAGCTTCTCGAACGTGATCAATACATTCATTAGCATAGATTGAAGGATGAAGTTGTGGTGCGTGATCTGTTTTGGTGTCACCCAGATGCAGTAAAGTTATGCAATGCATGTCATCTGGTGTTTTTTATAGACAGTACCTACAAAACAAACAGGTACAGACTCCCACTACTTGACTTTGTTGGAGTGACACCAACGGCGATGACATTCTCTGCTGGGTTTGCATATCTGGAGGCTGAGCGTGTTAATAATATTGTATGGGCTTTGGAACGATTTCGAGGCCTATTTTTAAGACATGATCGCCTCCCTCTTGTTATTGTCACTGACAGAGACCTAACACTGATGAATGCAGTGAAAACTGTGTTTCTCGAGTCTACTAATTTGTTGTGCAGGTTTCATATCGATAAGAATGTGAAGGCGAAGTGCAAATCTTTAATCGGAGAAAAAAATGTGTGGGACTATGTAATGGATAGCTGGGGTACTTTGGTCGATTGTCCGTCCGAATACGAGTTCCATGAGTCACATTAGAAGTTTCAAGTTGCTTGTTCGCCTTGGCCGATGTTCGTTGACTATGTTAACGACACATGGATTGTCCCCCACAAGGAAAAATTTATTACAGCATGGACGAATAAGGTCATGCACCTAGGCAACACAACAACAAACAGGTATTAACAACTGATTTTATTTGTTAGTAACGATTAGTATTAAATGGTATTTAATTGTTGTATATTTTCATGTTTGTTGTGTATTTTAAATGTAGGGTTGAATCAGCTCATTGGGCTCTCAAAAGAGTACTACAAAATAGCGTTGGAGACCTATGTAGTGTTTGGGATGCCATGAACAACATGATCACGCTGCAACACGTCGAAATTAAAGCATCCTTTGAAACCAGTACGCATGTGGTTGGCCATGTATATAAAAAAACCTTATACAAGAGGCTTCTTGTGATGGTTTCGAGGGATGCTTTAAATCAGATTGCTTCTGAGATTGACCGTCTACGTTATCTCGGCAACAATCTCTCTTCTTGTGGTTGTGTGATGAGAAGCACGCACGGGCTTCCTTGTGCATGTGAGCTTTCTAGGTATACTGCTGGCAGCATCTCATTGGAGTCAGTCCATCTTTTTTGGAGGAGACTTTGCTTTTCATACCAAGGGTTATGTGAGACGGAAGTCACCATCAAGGAAGAAATAGAGGTCATATCTAAAAGGTTTGATGAACTTGATGTGGCTGGCAAAGTAACTCTGAAGAGTAAACTTCGAGAAATTGCATACCCTGATCATAACTCTATGTGCCCTCCTCCGTCAAAGGTGAACACTAAAGGTGCACCGAAGAAACCGATGAAAAGAAGTCAAACATCCACAAAGCGTGATCCGTCTTCCTGGGAGTATGTTGATGCTTTTCATTCTGTTCAAAGCAGCAACTCTCCAGTGAAACGAAGTGCATCATGTTCTCAACCGCGTCAGCCAACAAGGATCATCCCGATGTTGGATCAATTTGCGTCATTCTTTCTAGGTTTCATTCGTGACGTTGTGGATGTGAAAGCGGACGGTAACTGTGGATATCGGTCCATTGCCGCTTTATTAGGTATGGGGGAAGATTCGTGGCCGTTAGTGCGTAATGAATTGCTTAAAGAACTTGGTAGGTGGTCGCATGAGTACATAAACCTCTTCGGTGACACAGAGAGATTTGAACAATTAAAGTTGTCCCTACTTGTTGATGGCTTTTCAAAGGTATGTTTTTAGGTTAATTTTTTTTAATAACAATGTTTAAATTACTTACATGTGTATGTTTGGTTCATTCAGGTTAGTGTGGACAAGTGGATGGATATAACAGACATGGGATATGTGATTGCTTCACGGTATAACGTAATCCTTGTATTGTTGTCCCAACAACAAAGCATGACATTTTTCCCTCTTAGAAGTCAACCACCACCTGACTCTTCTGGCCACCGCATCATGTGTCGGTCACGTGTTTGGAAATCATTTTGTTCAGGTACATTGAATATAGTTAGTGTAACAATTATGCAATGACTTCGCTGGTTCGTTTGGCACGGTCAGCGCATGATATAATGTTTGTTCATGTACAACAGGTTTATTTGAAAGACCATTGTCCGTTGCCGCCTCCAGCGCTGTTGTGGTCAAGCAATTGTTATTCTCAGGAAAAGCAGTGGACAATTCCATATATTAGTAGAATGTAGCAATACACAAGCTTGATGTCATTCAAAACACACTATGTAGACCTAAATGAAGACTAAACATGCATTGTTTATGTAATTGTATTCATTATGCGATATAATTTGTTGTAACCCGTTACTAACCAATTAATATTATCAAGTACTCGTTTGGTTAAGCAAGGAAATTGTTGGTCCAACAAAAATCATTTACGCGTGCAGCATATATCATTGTCATAATTGACAACACATAATGACATGCATGCGTATTACAGTTTGAGCGCGACAACACATTGGCTGACTTCAGTACACATTCTGAAACTAGCAGTCGCTCGACAACACATTGGCTGACTTGACTACACATTAGCGACAACACATTGGCTGACTTGACTACACATTTACGCGTGTCTATTTTTTTGTAAACAAAGTTAAACAAAGGCTCGGTCACAACCATCTATATATATGGCAGACTAGGCTACTAAATCACACATTATCGTGCTTTCAAATAATCTCCCAACTGATACACAAACTATGGCATTTCTAGGAGAAACTAACAGTCAGACGATTGTCAACTCAAGGTTGGCTTTCATTTATCCAAATGGATCGATTATTCACAATGATACTGGGTTTACTTCCAAACTTCAACTCCGGTGCCCATTCGAGTACCAAATAGGTGTGATTTTGCAAGCCTAAAAACCAGAATACACAATACCCTTCAGCTATCCGACAAACAATTTTTGGATGAAATTCACTACCGGAAGCCATTCACCGATACAGGTAACCAAATTCGCTTTGAGTGTATCAAATTGATAAATGATGACGATGACAACACAATGTTAATGTGTAATGATCAATTTTCTTGTGTTGGTCCGATTGAGTTATTATGCACCGTTGGAAGAACACCAGATGGAATAATAAACTTACTTGAACGCACTATGCCTCGTATTCATGACGCGATCCTGTATTACAACGGGAAATGGAACATGCCACCGCAGAACAAATTTGTTGGATGCGCGTTCACAGGAAAAAATCCTAAGAAATTTCAAATTCCTTCAACATGTACCATCGATGAACTGAAGAATTTAATCAAGCAAGTTGCACCTAAAGGGATTCCTCCTCTTGGAATTCACGAATCACAAACGGTAAGACGATTGTTTTTCCGCCAACCAGCTCGGTTTGAGTATTCGGATACGGTTATAAAATATGAAATAAATGAGCTGATCACCAACGAAGAACTGCTGAAGGTGTTAGTACAATCTAACTACTGGAAAAAATATGGACCAATAGAAATTTTAGTTGTCTTTACTAAATATGTTGAAGACGAGGTCAGTGGGACGTCGCTAAACAACTGAATGTGATGTTTAATTTTTTGTTTTTTCGTTGATGTAACCTTTATCTGTTTACGGCGTGTTTAATTCACATAATAAAGTTGAATGTGTTGTTTCAGTGGTCCAAAAAATAACTTGTTGAAAGGGTCCATTTCCTATTTTTTTGGATTTTGAGGCTTTGTTTTGACGTGTTAGTTGACGGAACCGGGGAACGGGACTATTTTTTTTGGGTTCTTTGACGTCCAAACATGAGAAATGGCCGCCCTCCATTGTCTCAGGGCACTGGCACACCCACGCAAAAAAATCCCAAACATGGGTACTTGAACATGGAAAAAGGGTCCATTTCCTATTTTTTTGGATTTTGAGGCTTTGTTTTGACGTTTTAGTTGACGGAACCGGGGAACGGGACTATTTTTTTTGGGTTCTTTGACGTACAAACATGAGAAATGGCCGCCCTCCATTGTCTCAGGGCACTGGCACACCCACGCAAAAAAATCCCAAACATGAGTACTTGAACATGGAAAAAGGGTTCATTTATGTAATTCTTACAAACAAAACTCATGATTCTAAAAACTTATGTTTTTTATGTAATTCTTACAAGCATGGAAAAAGGGTTCATTTATGTAATTCTTACAAACATGGGTACTTTAACATGGAAAAAGGGTTCACTTATGAATTATTAATCATTTTAAAAACTTTTATTTTTTATGTAATTCTTACAAACAAAACTCATGATTCTAGGTTCCCTTTTTTTAAAAATAAATTTAAAACAATCGTAAACTTCGCTTAAGGACCACAAACAATCGGAATAATAAACTATATTATAAAATAATAAACTGTGCAAAACACGTCAACTATATTAAACAAAAACTGTAATAATTACAAATATTCATGTCAACTACAACACAACAAAATAAATACAATGATCAATGGTCCGTGCGGCGTCTCTGACGAGCCCTGACCGTCCCATCAGCACTGGGTCCCCCTCTCGCGATCGTCAGGCAGTCCTGCATAATGTCATATAACTCTGTGCCTGCAGTGACTATCCTAAGGTTAAGCACACGCTCCAACCTCTGTGCAATCGCTTCATATCCCTCGTAATCATCCTGTCAAAGTCATTAAAAATATTTATTATGAAATTTAAAATAAACAACTCATAAAACATTAAACGCGCAAATATACTTACCACATGTGGAGGGGGGTCAAATGCCACTAGAACCTGGGGGCTGGGCGGCTGTATGTAGTCTTCAGGGTCTGCAGCTGGTGCATCCCTCTCCTGGTCACCTGCCTGGGTCGGTGTCATGAAAGGGTGAGATATGCGGAAAAACCACTCCATGTAATCCGCAGATACCTGCCCAGGCACTAGACAGAGCTGACCCGCAGGTAGTAAGTGATCTGCAAACTCCATCCACCTGTCATCTATCTGATCGTGTGACAATCGTGCACTAACAGGCGGCAGAGGGATGCTCTGGATGTAACCGAATTGGCGTACCACCCTCTCCGGTCGAACTGTGACGATCATAGGACCCCATCTGAGCTGACCCTGGAACGATGAAATCTCCTAAAACGCCCTAACCCCCCGATGCTCAGTGTACGGCAACCAGGACACATCTGTGACGGTCAAACCATTACAACGTGCCCTGTACGGTGCTCCTGTGATGCCCTTCATGTGCGCCTTCGACGTCAACCACCGGGAAGCATGTGGGGACGTCTCCTAGTATGTATCGTCAGTCACGCACTGGTGCACACTAGGGAAGTGCTCATAGATCCAGCACTACACAATAATTGAGATTAACATAACATAAAAACATGTTTAAATCATAATCGAACCTAACATATTAATAAACACAAAATTTACCTGAAGTAGCGTCAAGTACCCCGCAAGCTGTCGGGTGGTGGTCCTACAAGCCTCATCTAACTGGTCATACATATGAACCAGCGCCGCAACCCCCCAAGCGTAACCACCACTATGAGCGAGGTCACGGGAAGCGTCAAGGTGGACCACATGCACGTATGTTGCACTCTTATTAGCAAAAAGAGTGCAACCGACAAGGTGCAGCAGATAAGCGCGAGCTGCGACAATCCACCGCCGGGCCTGACATCTGATCTCATAAATGTCACGAACTCATCCTAATCGTACATATGCTCCACGTGTGAGTGTTGTCTCGGCTCTGGCCTCCTCGGCAGACACTTCCAGCAACTCCGTAAGCAAGAATCTGGCATCCTCCGTAGAAAGAGCATGGAAACTGTGAAAGGCGCCAGTGATGGGCAAATGTAGGATGGACGACACATCATCCAATGTGATCGTCAGCTCTCCTACAGGAAGGTGGAAGGTGCTAGTCTCACTGTGCCACCTCTCCACAAATGCGGATATAAGTCCAGGATCGCCAGTAATAACTGAACAATCTATCAGTGGACTTAATCCTGTGGCAGCCACCATGCCTTCAATCTCAGGCACTGGCCTCCCAATCAGTGTCACCTTCCTCCCATGTGACACTAACTTCAAATCAGGACGTTCCTGATTTGAAGTACAAATTATACAATTATTAAAAAAAATTAATCATAAACAAATAAATAAACAATGACAAATAATTAACAAATTAAAATACCTGTCCACTCCACACAGCATGTGCAACATGCTTGGCAAATGATGTCAGCACTGACGGGTCACGTGGACCACCAGGGAATCCCTCTGCAGCATCATCACCATCTGACCCCTCACCACTATCAGCACCCTGTGCGTCCGCACGCATCTCAGGTGCCTCCGTAGGCTGCTCAGGGACATCACCAGTCATGTCAGCGACGTCCTCAACCATATTACGTCCCTCCGTAGTCATCTGATGAACGCGTAGCCTACGGGCTGAGGCAGTAGGCCTACGCCTCTCGGGAACATCGCCAGCATCCTCGTCAACACCTTTATCTCTGCCTACAACTCTACCTATGGCACGACCTAAACCTCGTGTTCTGGCCATGATCTGTAAATCATGTCGAACACGTATTTTTTCGGTCAAAATATACACAATTTTCTTTATAAAAAAACAACTTTATTTATAAACAAATAAGACTAACTTAAATCAAATTATTTTCACACATACACAACCTAATTTTAAAAAAAAATTAAACAACTTCATTTATATAAAAAAAAAAAACAACTAATGTAAAAGAAATTTATTAATAAACATGCACAACTTAATTTTTTTTTAAAAATTAAACAACTTCATTTATAAAAAAAAAACACAACTAATATAAAAATAATTCATTACTAAACATCCACAACTTAATTTTAAAAAAAAATTAAACAACTTCATTTATAAAAAAAACACAACTAATGTAAAAAAAATTAATTAGTAAACATCCAACTCTTAATTTAAAAAAAAATAAGAAACTTCATTTCTAAAAAAAAACACAACTAAATTACTTAGTAAACATCCACAAGTTAATTTTTAAAAAAAATAAATAAACAACTTCATTTATAAAAAAAAAACACAACTAATATAAAAAAAATTCATTACTAAACATCCACAACTTAATTTTAAAAAAAAAATTAAACAACTAATGTAAAAAAATTATTTAGTAAACATCCAACTCTTAATTTAAAAAAAAATAAGAAACTTCATTTCTAAAAAAAACACAACTAAATTACTTAGTAAACATCCACAAGTTAATTTTTTTTAAAAAAAAATAAACAACTTCATTTATAAAAAAAAAAACACAACTAATATAAAAATAATTCATTACTAAACATCCACAACTTAATTTTAAAAAAAATTAAACAACTAATGTAAAAAAATTATTTAGTAAACATCCACAATTTTTTTAGAAAATAAAATACTTCATTTATAATAAAAAAAAACTAATTAATTATAAAAAATTAGTATTTTTATAAAACTTCCAAAACACACAACTTTAATTATAAAAATAGACAACTTCATTTTTAAAGAAAAAACACTAATTTAAAAAAATAAACAATAAACAAAAACAAACACAACTACATTTATCAAAAAAATAATTTACCAATTAATATTTAGTAAAAATACACAATTTAAATTATAAAAAAAACATGACATCAAAAACCCAAACCTCATTTTTCATAAAATCTAAAAAACAAAATAACCAAAATAAATAAAATAATTCATTTAAAAAACAATTTCTGTTTAAATTTTTTTTTTAAAAAAAAAAAACAAAAAAACCACTTCCGGAAGAAGTGGTTTTTCCGGAAATTTGAAAGTTCTTCCGGAAGAGCGCGTCTTCCGGAATTCTTCCGGATGAACCACTTCTTCCGGAAAGTTCCCGGAAGAGGTTTTCCGGGAGTCTTCCGGAAGAAGTGTTCTTTCGGAAGACGTTTGGTTACTTCCGGAAGAACACTTCTTCCAGAAACTTTCCGGAAGAACACTTCTTCCGGAAGGCTCCGCCGTGAGCCTCCTTTTCCCATTTTTTTCGGCGTCCTCTCCTCTCGTCTTCTACCCTAAGGTTACTATCCTAAGGTAACTATCCTAAGGTTCCAGTGCTACAACAATGTTGTATCATACAAGCAAAGGGGAGTTAGGGAGACTAACCTCGTTCGCGGAGAAGAAGAAGACGAGGTTCGCGCTTGCCTTGCGGAGAAGAAGAAGCAGTTCGCGGAGAAAGGAGAAGAAGCAGTTCGCGGAGAGGGAGAAGAAGCTTCACGGAAGGAAAGTTTCTTCCGAAGAAGGGGGGGGGGCTTTTTATAATTTTTTATTAAAGGGCAAAATTGCCCATTCATAAAAATTGCTGGGTGCACCTAGCATCTCCCCTCATTATCGACACACATATGGGCCAAGACGCAACTTGGCACATAAAAGGCCATGCAATTTACATTGCGTTTTTTCCTCTTTACACCACCAACCGTTTTTTTTTAAGAAAACTAACCAAAATATCCTTCACATAAACTAACTTCAATTTAATTGATATTCAACAGAAACTAGTTTCTATGAAAGATATTTTTTGTACAAAAAATTGGCAAACAGTAGGAAGAGAAAAAAAGGTTGTAGGAATAGCAAACCCCAACTTAAATAAGGCTTCGATTGGAACAGTTTTTAGTTCAGTTTCAAAAATATTAAAAACAAATTTTAAAATAAAGGTATCTTAAAGTTTCCTTTTATATTAAAATTAATTTAAGAATATTTTTGTGTGTGATAAAAATCATGATGACAATGATAACAAGACGAGTGACAATGATGACAATGACAGCAGGACAACACAACCAATGATGATGGTGATAACAAGAATGAATTGTCAAATGTAAGAAATATAATTTTTTTAAAACAATCAAAATTTCAAATCCTTTTTCTTGATTTTTAAAAATAATTTAAAAGTATTTCAAAATTAACTTAAAAAGTATTTCAGCTCTACTTTTGTCAAATACATTTTGTTTAAAAATTTATATTTGAAAATAAAAAAAAAACACACACACAAGACAAGGGATATGCTAGGTGCACCCAGCAATATTGCTGGTGCACCCAGCAATTTATTGAAACTACCATTTTACCCTTCATTAAAAAAGTTTAAAATATTGAAATAGTTTTCTTCTCCTCTCCCGGAATCACTAAGCCTTCTTCTTGCTTCTGCTTTTCTTCCTTCCGCGAGCCTTCTTCCGCGAGCCTTCTCGTTCTTCCTTTGCATACCTCTTCTGCGAGCCTTCTCCTTCACCGCGAGCCCAGCTGCTGCTTCGGTTGGACGCCATTTCCGTTCGAGGTAGGTGTCCCTAATCTTCCCTTTGCTTTTATTATGCACTGTAGTTGTAGCATTTAGGGTAGGTTAGAAGAACCTTAGGTTAGCGAAACCGTAGGGTAGAAGACGAGAGCAGGAGACGCCGGAAAAAATGGGGAAATGGCTGACGACGGAGTCTTCCGGAAGACCCGTTAGGGGTTCTTCCGGAAGTTCCGGAAGAACGTTTTCCGGAAAGTTTCCGGAAGAAGTGTTCTTCCGGAAGTAACCAAACGTCTTCCGGAAGAACACTTCTTCCGGAAGACTTCCGGAAAACGTCTTCCGGGAACTTTCCGGAAGAAGTGGTTCATCCGGAAGAATTCCGGAAGACGCCCACTTCCGGAAGAAGTTTCAAACTTCCGGAAGACCTTTCCGGAAGAACCCTTCTTCCGGAGTGTTTCCGGAAGAACCACTTCTTCCGGAAGTGGGTTTTTTTTTTTTTGTGTTTTTTTTTTAAATTTTTTTTAAACAGAAATTGTTTTGTTTTTTTTTAAATGAATTATTTTTTTTAAATGAATTATTTTATTTATTTTGGTTATTTTGTTTTTTAGATTTTATGAAAAATGAAGTTTGGGTTTTTGATGTCATATTTTTTTTATAATTTAAATTGTGTATTTTTACTAAATATTAATTTGTAAATTAATTTTTTTTTATAAAAGTAGTTGTGTTTGTTTTTGTTTATTGTTTTTTTTTAAATTAGTGTTTTTTCTTTAAAAATGAAGTTGGCTATTTTTATAATTAAAGTTGTGTGTTTTGGAAGTTTTATAAAAATACTAATTTTTTATAATTAATTAGTTTATTTTATTATAAATGAAGTATTTTATTTACTAAAAAAATTGTGGATGTTTACTAAATAATTTTTTTTTACATTAGTTGTTTAATTTTTTTTAAAAATTAAGTTGTGGATGTTTAGTAATGAATTATTTTTATATTAGTTGTGTTTTGTTTTTATAAATGAAGTTGTTTATTTTTTTTTAAAAAAAATTAACTTGTTGATGTTTACTAAGTAATTTAGTTGTGTTTTTTTTTTATAAATGAAGTTGTTTATTTTTTTTTAAAAATTAAGTTGTGGATGTTTACTAATTAATTTTTTTTATATTAGTTGTGTTTTTTTTTTTTTATAAATGAAGTTGTTTAATTTTTTTTAAAAAAAATTAAGTTGTGCATGTTTATTAATAATTTTATTTTACATTAGTTGTTTTTTTTTATATAAATGAAGTTGTTTAATTTTTTTTTAAAAAAATTAAGTTGTGCATGTTTATTAATAATTTTATTTTACATTAGTTGTTTTTTTTATATAAATGAAGTTGTTTAATTTTTTTTTTAAAATTAGGTCGTGTATGTGTGAAAATGATTTGATTTAAGTTGGTCTTATTTGTTTATAAATAAAGTTGATTTTTTATAAAGAAAATTGTGTATATTTTGACCGAAAAAAAAACGTGTTCGACATGATTTACAGATCATGGCCAGAACACGAGGTTTAGGTCGTGCCATAGGTAGATTTGTAGGCAGAGATAGAGCTGCTGACGAGGATGCTGGCGATGTTCCCGAGAGGCGTAGGCCTACTGCCTCAGCCCGTAGGCTACGCGTTCATCAGATGACTACGGAGGGACGTGATATGGCTGAGGACGTCGCTGACATGACTGATGATGTCCCTGAGCAGCCTACGGAGGCACCTGAGATGCGTGCGGACGCACAGGGTGCTGATAGTGGTGAGGGGTCAGATGGTGATGATGCTGCAGAGGGATTCCCTGGTGGTCCACGTGACCCGTCAGTGCTCACATCATTTGCCGAGCATGTTGCACATGCCGTGTGGAGTGGACAGGTATTTTAATTTGTTAATTATTTGTCATTGTTTATTTATTTGTTTATGATTAATTTTTTTTTAATAATTGTATAATTTGTACTTCAAATCAGGAACGTCCTGATTTGAAGTTAGTGTCACATGGGAGGAAGCTGACACTGATTGGGAGGCCAGTGCCTGAGATTGAAGGCCTGGTGGCTGCCACAGGTTTCCCACAGATCAACTTCACCATCCAACCTTCCCCTCCACGCACTGGTTTCCCACGAAGCCTGAAGGGACAACCACATTTCCTACTCCCGGTGTCTTTTCTAACGAATTCTTTATTTTTACACTTGTACGTACCACTCCTTTCACACCCAATTAACACAAATGAACTTCTTCCTCTGCTACCGGTCTCTGTGTCAGATCTCATAATCACTGCAACAAATCCATTTTCATGGGCAACTGTTCGAGCCCATTGCAAAACATCATCTCGAGTAGTGAATACCTACAACGCAACCCTAACACATTAATTTTCGTACAAACCATCAATTCAACCAATGACTCAAATTATCTATGATTACCTGAGATGTATTAAAAGCATTTGAACAATCGACATGTCGTTCATTCACTCCACATTCTTCTTGATTATCATAATCATAATCCATATCAACTTCTTGTGACATCGCAAAGTCATACCTCCATTGATCTTCGTCCATCTTAAGGACATATGCATCATACACAAGTATATTCAAATTATCATATAACCACATCCAAAAATTTACTACACCTTAAATAACAAACATATTAATAGGACATATGCATCATACACGACTATATTAAAATTATCACTATATTCTAAATTTATAACTACATTATTTACTTAAACTAAACTTATCACTATAATAAACAACTAATAAAACATTTTTGTACCATTATACATTTAAGTTACCTAAATCATTTAATATTATACCATTATACCTAATTAAATCAATAATCCACAACATATATAAACCAGAAATAAAAAAAAATTATAAAACAGAAATATATATACCATTATAAAACAAAAAAAATTATAATCCACAATATATATCATTATACCTAATTAAACCAATAATTCATTATTAACTAACAGAAATATATATAAAACAGAAATTAAAAAAATTATAAAACAGAAATTAAAAAAATTATAAAACAGAAATTAATAAATTAGTAATAATTTAACATTCCGGAAGAAGTTCTTCCGGAAGTTACGAAGGCCAATTCCGGAAGAAGTGCTTCCGGAAACTATTTCCGGAAGACCTTCTTCCGGAATTGGGCTTCTTAACTTCCGGAAGAAGGTCTTCCGGAAGTTACGAAGCCCAATTCCGGAAGAAGTGCTTCCGGAAGTAGTTTCCGGAAGAACTTCTTCCGGAATTGGGCTTCTTAACTTCCGGAAGACCTTCATCCGGAAGTTAAGAAGCCCAATTCCGGAAGAAGTTCTTCCGGAAACTACTTCCGGAAGCACTTAAGACCTTCTTCCGGAAGTTAAGAAGCCCAATTCCGGAAGAAGGTCTTCCGGAAATAGTTTCCGGAAGCACTTCTTCCGGAATTGGCCTTCGTAACTTCCGGAAGACCTTCATCCGGAAGTGGTCATTCCGGACCTTCCTCCTTCTGTGCCTAAAATTTCTTCCGGATACATTTTTTACTGTTTTTCTTCTCTAAAAGCTAACCGGAAAACGAAATAAACGCGTACCTCCGACAAAATAGGAACAACAACCACTAATAAAATTTCAAATACGGAACACGGGACCACCAAATCTTCAAATACTTCACTTCACTGGACCACCAACAGACTGCTGAAGGGACCACCACCGAAACAACAGCAAACGGAAGAAGAAACAAAGCAAACGGAAGAAGAAAGAAAGAAAGCGCAGTAAAACACAGCCTGAAGACGTTAATTTAAAGAAATTTACACAAGGGCAAAATCGTCATTACGTACGCATTAAAAAAAAAAATAACTTCCGGAAGAAGCTTCTTCCGGAAGACTTCCGGAAGAAGCTTCTTCCGGAAGACACTGGAATTCTTCCGGAAGAAGCTTCTTCCGGAAACATTCCGGATGACGTTCTTCCGGAAATTGTCTGTGAGTTTTTCCGGAAGACACAAATTATTCTTCCGGAAGAAGGTTCTTCCGGAAACTTTCCGGAAAAATTATTTCCGGAAACTTTCCGGAAGAACCTTCTTCCGGAAGAATAATTGCTGAAGGGCAGTTTCGCCACTTCACTGTTTGCTGGGTGCCCCAGCAATAATGCTGGGTGCACGTAGCAACTCCCATAAGACAACCACACCAAACGAGTCCAAGTATTTTGCTTTAATTTTTTGGTTCGTAATAAGCGTTTGGTTCGATATATAATAATGTCTACACTTTGGACCTTGGACCCATACCTGTATGGAGAAAAAAAGATAACTTCCCGGAAACTCCTCTCACCCTAAACTTTAACGAGATAATTTTTTTTAAGAATTTAATTGGAAAATATACAAAATATAAAATTATTTCATACTGTTAACCAATATTAAATTAAATTGTCACACAATTGAATCATTAACTCCTATAATGCTTTATAAATCATATATTGGTATGTAATTAGTTAAGAGTGTAAAAATCTTGATACTAACCAAGCATCAAAATTAAATTCATTTTTCAAGTGCATGTTTGGATTGCAATTTGCAAACTTAAGTTTACAAACTGGGTTTGGGAGAATATCCTAATAGTTACTTCTCCGAAACTAAGTTTTTATACTGCATTTTAGCCTCAAACATATTTTGGGGGAGTAACCAAACATAATACCAAACTTATTTTCCTTTCAAAGATACTTTTGGAGTCTCCCACCAGAAATCCAAACACACCGCAAACCTAAAACTGTACCTACACTTAATAATGTGCAAGTCTAATTTAAACTAAGCCTAAGTGAGAAAAGAACGAGTTACTCTAATGTGAGACATTTAGTAATAAGATGATAACACATACAAATACTAATTAGTTGTATTAGTTGTCACTAAAATTTCAAAATAAAAACAGCAAACACATTACTAAAAGTGATATCAGCATTTTTAAAATGACAACAAAAGATCAGTAATTTTCATAATATCCAACAGAAAATACATGCATCACTCAATAATTCATGTGGAACTACAAGACATTTTGATGCTTGTTTGATCGAAGTTGGCCACACTACATTCTTCAATTTGAAGGGGGTCAGTTACACTATTTGGCATGCCCCAAGTCCAACATAGTTTGCCTCAGTTAACGACAAATTCATTCGTATTGCACTCTTTCCAAAATATTAAAAACAACTGTTATATAAATATACATGCCATCATTCTGGTTTTTCACAAATATATTGATAAGAGAAGGGTTGGGATGTGGCTAAAGTAATAACAAGAGCAAATCACAATGGAATGGTACAGATAAAACTAACCAAAGAACTAAAGGGAATTAAAAAAACTTATCATACTGGCTAGTGAGGGAATCTCTCAGATTTGAATAAAGACCATAGAGTGAATACTGGCGAAGGTTTTTCACTTCATACCAAGAGTTGAGAACTGCAAGGTGTCTATCTGTGCCAGAGAATGCCAATTGTATTCCTATGCTGCAATCCACAGTTCCTCCATGGCTCTTGCAAGTGGATGTTTGTAGTGCACAATCCTGATTGTTGAGACAGACAGCTTTCGAGTTGCTTGAGCATTTAGAACACCCATCTCTTTTCCAATATAAATTTTGCAGCCTGCCCCTCTTAAACTCAAGGACCTGCAGAGACAGGTTCAGTTGGTTCTTAGTATGGATTATGATTGTGACCACAATGTTGAAATACTATATTCAAAAGAAAAAGCTCCTTACAAGAGTAAAACTGGTAACAGTATATGTGCCGTTTGCAACAAAAGCAGGAGGCGATCTTGCTGCATATCTGTGGCCAGCAAATGCAACCATATAGCCATATGAGTCCTGCACAAGGAAAACAATTAACAGAACCAAAATGGCAAACAAACAATCCAACACAAATTAATCAAACAGAGACAAAAACAAAAGTTAACCAAACTTGTGATGAAATCAATCCACACAGATCAACAGTTAGGAACTGTTACAGATGGGCCTACATTCACTTAGGCCCAACCCATAGTCAACACCGGGAGTGTAGTTTATAAAGCCCAAACACCTCCATGAAATTCTGACCATAGTCAACACTGGGAGTGTAGTTTATTACAAATACATGCTAACGGGCATATAATCATCCATAAGAAGTCTTGGGCCCTGTGCTAGGGATTCTAGTCCAGAGTTGACACCTATATATACTACCAACGCCATTATGAAAGGTGCACATTCATTACATCTCGTCACTTTAGTGGATTATTACTGACTTGAGAGGCGAAGATCCTTTGTAGGTATCCTACCCATTGCTTGTGCATTTCTGTCACTAGAATCTCAGCCGGAATCAAATCAGATTGGATGAAGAAACAATCAGTTCAATCAAATCAACAATCAAACCTTTTCTGGACTCATAGCCTCATCCATTTCAGACAGAACAGAAACTAATCAGACTCTATTTAGTCTATTAGGGAGCCATACATATTCGAAGTTTGTTTTAAACTAAGGCAATACATGTTTGAGTAAGTTGAACATGAGAAAGTGGAAAATAACAAGGGAAATGAAAATGGAGTGAGAAAAAGGTTTCGGATCTTCACATTTCACTCAAAAATCAATTTCAACTCACATTCATACCATAGGAGTGGCCAAATTTCATATTATATATGAGTTTCACTCCACTTTAAACCGTTCCACACTTTTACATTCTACCAAGCAGAGGTGAAGTAACCTTCCTTCCAAATCCTCCAACTCCCCATTTTCCAGTTACTCAAACAAGCATAGCTTGTATTTAGACATAAAACAAACATGCACCAAGATTTCTATCATTATAAGAATAAATGACCACGGGAATTACATTGTCCCCAACAAGGTTTTAAAATACAGTCCACACAATCGCAATTTTGACTACAACATCAAGGTTTTTTTGAGTCTCCACAACCACAATTGTGGCGGCTTTGGCGGCATTTGTTCGCAATTTCCCATAAATCAAAGTCCAATGTAAAGTGAAAATTAGGGTTTCGTGAATATTTTTCCAGTTAATTGCATGCCAAAACAATTATCATAGTTCAGTGCTAGATTTTGAAATCATGTGCCACAAAATTCAAAAACACACAACAAAACATCAAAAAAATTGTATAATTGCTTTAGGTTACTTCGATCACCAACAACACAAACCATATTATTATCCAAAATCAAAATTCAGAACCGAAACATAGTAACAGAGAACGAACCGCGACGAAGGAGGATGAATTAACGGTGAGGAGCGAGATCTCGTCGACCTTGGGTCTGAACACGGAGATCTGAGAGTTCGCACTGGAGAGCGAGAGCCTCGTGTCGCACGGCGACAACTGAACGCTGTTGTTGTTGTTGTAGAAGAACTTGTCCTTCGGAGCGAACGCGATTCCGAACGTGAATCCGTCGGATCTCTGCACTCGCGTGTCCGTGCACGGCGCGAATACTCGGTTGTCGTCGCCGGCGTCCGCCGGAAGAGCCGCCGCAAGCACCGCTACCACGATCGCCGCCGCTAGAACCCTGATAACCTCCATGGAAGAATGTTCTAGAAGTTTTCGCCAAAACCACGCGGAGTCGCTGGGTGCGGTAAAGTGCGAATATCGGTTTTCTCGCTTTACTTCTTCTGCCGTTCACCGGTTGCGGAGGTAATGTCGTTTAGCGTTAAACGACTTCGAGTGTGTGAAACGACTCCTGAGAATTACTACAACTTCTGTTTGTTGGAAGTTGGAATACTGTCCGCGCCGGAGTCGTACCTAAATAAGACTTGTAGATTTTAATTTGGATATTTTTCTTTATATTTTATTGCTTATTTAAGTTTTTAATTTAACAATTGATTTGTTCAAAAACAAAAAATTAAGAATTGATGCTTTAATGAATAAAAATTATAAACATATTTTATTTATATAAAAAATGTAATCAATGTTATAGCAAGTAAAAATTATAGATATCTAATTTAAATAAATTAAAATGTAAATATTAATTCCTTAATATTAAAAATCCAAACTCAAATAAATAAACATTTAAACCCCAATATTTTACAAAAAAAAAAAAAAATCAAACTTAGAGTATAATCAGAGAGATCCTGTTTAGGGGTGAAAATAAGTTACCTCTGACTGGATCTTATTAGATTTGAATCTGACTTTAATTTAAAGTATGTAACCTAATAATATTTAAATTTGTACTACAATTTAGCTCTATATACAAAATAACAGAACAAATAAATAAAAATCCTAACGTGTATTTCATCCAAGATTTTCTGGGCTTCTGTGGACTTAGTATACTAGTTTTTTTTTTAAAAAAATACTTTTTATTTTTATTTTATTTTTCATAGCTAAATAAATTAGTGAAATCTCTTCTTTTTTCTTCCAAAAATTTGTTTCGTCCGCCTACATATCGCTTTGCAACGATTACTTTATACAAACATATATTCAAATGGAATACAGTCCCTTGATCAAATAAGTACACCAAGGAAACACGAGTTTTTTTTTATCTCTAGAAATTAAAAAAAAACTATCAAAATATTTACAACATTACAAATAATAAGAAAAAAATAATTTATATGTTGAATTTAAATATAAACAAATCTAAGTAATGTTATCATTTTTAAAATATCATTTATTTAATTCCAATTCTATTTTAAAGCATTTTTTTTGTTTAAGATAAGTTTCAATAAAAGATATTTTACAAATAATCTTATTTTTTATTTGAAATTAGTAAAATTAAATGATGTCAACTAATTTTCTTAATTAATATGAAATTAGTTATTTTTGTTTATATATGAGTTGAGAGGAAATATAAAATAATATGAACAAATAATATAGTTTTTAATTTGTGGTAAATTTATTATATTTTAATAATATTGATCTTCTCATATAAATTAGTGTAATTATATATATATATATATATATATATATATATATTAAGAAATAAATTTAATTTATATGGATGATGAGTTTTTTAGTCTCAATAGTGTGAGATGACTAGCATAAAAGATGATGCGTTGTTATGGTAGAACACATGAGGTTGGGTGTGAGTTTATAAAAGGTTTTAACTTTGAAGTGTTGTTCATGAAAGATCATCCAATTTATATTTTAATCCTTCTAAATATACTTAATTTATGTTTTATATCAAATTTTTGTTTTGGTCCACCTTAATATACTTAGCTTTTGTTTTTAGTCTTTCTAAATATATTTTATTTTTGTTTCAATCCCTCTGCATTATATGAACTAAAACAATAAAATGTATTTAGAGGACTAAAATACAAATCCCCATATGTTGCTCACTGGTCATATGTTATCAATGTCCATATATTGTTGATGAAACATATGTCAAATGAGTTGTTGACGCGACATATGTTCTAATGTGACATGTGAAATAGGTTTTTGATGTTAGTATTTCTTCACACTTAAGGACTAATCTTTATGACTGTGACAAAAAAACAATAATTAGAAGGCTAAAAGATTAGCAAAAAAATTTATAAGAACCAACAAGTGAAAGACCCTTAAAAAAAATAATCTAATTCAAATATATTTTCATAGCCACCAAACATGTAAATTAATTGACTCAAAATTGTTATAGCTTAATGAGTGATTTTGAGTTTGAACTTTGGGTGTAAAATTACATAAAATACTCAAGGAAAGAATATTGTCACCCATAAGGATCCTAGCGATGTTCATGACCTACCTTATCTCATTGGCTCCACCTAACAGACATTTAATGAGTAAAGAGAAATAAAAAATTATATAAATATTCCTTTCAACACATGAGTGAAGAGAAAATTCTTTTTATTAAAATTAATTAAGATTTATAACATTTGTTAACATGATTTATAAAAATTAAAATAAAAATATATTAAATTTTTTCATGATAAAAACAGTCACTGAATTTAAACCGCTATAGTCAATTACTTTCAATGCAATAATAAAAATATAATTTTAAAAAAAATACAGAAATAAGAGGTGGAAAAAAGTTATCAAGAGACGCGAATAAAAAAATTTAGATAAATTTAATATAACTCTTTATTAAGACATGTTTGATTGAAATATTATAAAATAATATTAGTGGTAATTATTATTTAATATTATAAAATTATATATTATGAAAATTATTTTATTCAGCAATATTGGATCTAATACAATGACAGTGAATTATTTTAATCAATTTTGTGTCAAACACATAGTGTGATTAAACATGACAAAGAATGATTTGAAATTGGAATAAGTCACATGCAATAGTTTTTTATTTTGTAATAGTTGAGTAAGAAAAATAAATATAATGGGAATAATAATACCTAAATCACAAGCTCCTTAATTTTTATGGCATCACTACACCAACTACTGTGTGCAATTAAAAAAAAGAAGAAGAAGCCAAAGTATAGAATCAAATTTGCACTTCTCAACTTCTATGTAGGGACCCTCAAGGTACCGCTTAGGCAAAACTCATGTGCTGGAAATCTAAAAAGGTTGACTGGACACGGATAGAAACTGATTTACTAATTGTGTATATCAAGTTCATAATTGAGTTTTACAACTAATTTATTACTATATTAAGTACAATTTTTTAAAAATTCCATATTCATAGACTCCTATAATTTATTACACAAAAATATCCTATAATTTAAATTTTATGCAATGAACCATGCATAGTATACTAAGTACTCATTTCATTTATGATGCTATCAAATGGTTACAAGAGTTACCGATTGACAAAGTGGTTATTGTCTTATTGAGGTCATTGCAACGTGTTGTCTCTTTTTGGCACAGTGGAAAGGATGATGCCTCAAAGTTTGGAAGAATATTAGGTTTGTGTACGAATCTCCTTTCGTCTTTCCCAAACTGTCATGTTAGTTTTGTTCAAAGACAAACTAATGTAGCTGCACATGCCATGGCTACGGTTTCTATAATCTATGTTGGTCCTATGTGTTTACAATTATATTTCATCATGTATTATCCAACAGATTTTTAATGATATAATATTATGAGTATGTTGCTATAAAAAAATACTCATCTTATCTCATTATGGGTCGTCCTCTTAAGCTTAACTTGGAAGATTTGAAAGAGACAACTTAACTAGTTAACAAACAAAGACTAGGGTGGAAAAGATAAACTTATTTTCCACCGTAGGAAAGGAAAATGTGGTGTAATAAGATGCGTTAGATGCAATCAATGGTTAAAATAAGTGGAGATTACGGTGGACATGCTTACACTGAAAAAAAAATAGAATGTGTCGATCTCCTCTTCCTTCATTTTCTTCGTTGTTTCACCGGCATCATCGACACCATTCATGGTCAAGTGCAACCTCCCGCCGTGAGGCTCTTCATCTTCAAGGAAACGTTGCTACTCTATCACTTGCCATCTGTGATGTCGTGTCCCCCTTGTGGCTTGATATTTTTAACTAGAAAATCTTCCCCCTTTCGACAAATGGCTTAACACCCACACATCCCAACAATACGAAGAACAATAATATCAAGATCCTCATCAGTCCTCGTGGCGGCACCGACGTGTCGAAGACTGCCATTTCCCTCTCCGTCATCGCTACATGTTGGATCTGGAAACATACTCGTGCATCAAATCTAGAAACACACTTCATGCTTCAAATTTGAAAATGGACTCGCACCTCAGATCCATGGCCTCACACACAACAGATTTGGAATCTATGACCTCGTTTTCACCTTCTCCTCCCTCACGTGCTCCTCTGTAGTTGCCTGTCATTTCATGTGCCTTCCAACCAAAGTTTGATCTTTTGTTGCAAAATTTTGTAAATTTGGGTAAATTTTTAGAATTCAAATTTCACACCATAAAAAATTTAGTAATTGCAAATTCGTTTGTAATGGGTATTATTTATCTTGTATTTTTGTTTTGAAAGATATGAATGATGAATGGAGCCTTCTTGTGTTTGTTCAATATTGACAAAGCGTCACAAATCATCCGGGGGAGAATACAAGAGAATGCCCATGGTGGTCTAAATGGACGGAAAGAAAAAAAATTAAAATTTTAATTTGATCTAATGTGGTTTCTCCCACGGTGGTCTTCACATATTTTTTGTTTGTATACCCAAAATACACCGTTGGATTACAGACAAGTAAATCAAATGACCTTGATAGCTTTCGCACCTAGCAAACTGAGTTTCCCCTACGCATGCTAGAATCTGTCCTCGTTAACCTGACCCAATGCACTTTCAACCCATTGGATTGGCAAGTTAAGAGAATTTGTGGGTTAAATTATCTAACATGTCATATCATTTTATACACGTTTTTAATGATAAGTTTGGTGGGTTGGCTTGATAGGTTTAACCCACTTTATAACGTCTAATCTTATTTCACTTGAATAAAATTATTTTTCATGAAGAGTATCTTTTGTCTTTGAAAAAATATCTCTTCAAAATTTAGAGAATGACTTATTGTGAAAATGGGACTTTGATAATTGTGATACAATGACTTATTGTGAAAATGGGACTTTGATAATTGTGATACAATTGATAACTGCAAAATTTGAGTTAATTTTGGCTAAGAATGATTATAATTTTTTCACTTTACTATTGTTTTAAATGAAATAATAAAGAAATTAATATCTTTGTAATTTTTTATCAGCAAAAGTTAAAAGAAGAAAATTTCAAGTGCTTTGGAGGAAAATTGGTGCAAAAACGGGAAGAAAAGTTGAAGATTGGGACAGCTCACTTAGCGCATAAGATAGGCACAGCGTGTTTCCTTGCTTAACGGTCAACTCACACTTAGCGCGAAGAAGGCTCACGAAGAAGCCCAAAGGTGCGCTTAGCGCGAAAGCCGCGCTAACCGTGAGGTCACATGGAAATTAAGCTACCTTAGGCCTATAAAAGGAGTAGGAAGCAAAGGAGAAAGACAACCCGACACAGACCGAGACACCAAGACTCAGAGCTCTCTAATGAATATATCCTAAGCCTGAGTATCTCTAATAGGGGAAACCCTCTTTCTATGTCCATTATCTCCTTCTCCTCCTCTATCCATCCCTCTTTTTCTATTCACATCAGCCTCTAAAGTGTAAAACCTCTCATGATAATGAAAGGCTAAACCCCCATTGTTAGGAGCCTAGCAAGCAAATGCTCTTGTAATATAATCTGTCCTTACTATCTATTTAATGCAATACTGATTTTTATTGTTTCTTTTCTGTGCTTTATTGTTATTGTATGGTATGATCATCCATGCATTTGTTATAGGGGTTATACATTGAGAAATGTTAATTTCTAAAGAACTGGGAAAGGGCATTTGCCAATGAGTTAACAACAATCATCCAAAAGATTAATTGGAGTTTTCAATCAATAGTAAAAGTTAAATTGTTAATCGTATATGATAAAAGTTGTATCTTTGGTTTTCTATATAATTTATGGCTGTATTCAAATTGATCCCATTTTGATCTTGGAAACGGAAAGTGTGAGGCAATGGCAAATTTAGTCTTTAAAGGATAAAAAATTCAAATTTAGTTTTAAAATGTGTAAAAAATGCAACAAAATGGTCTTGTCACTAAATTTCTGAGACCATTTTATGATCAAGTTATAATGTTCAAGAAGGGATGGCAAGTCATTCAAGATAAGATTGCATCAAAGAGAAATTTGAGAAGGGGTGTTCTGGATCGGAGGAAGAAGATGAATGCATGTGTGTAGGCTGTGGAACTTAATATACAAAACTACAAAAACACTTACAACTTGATTGTAGGTGGTTTGGGAAGGTTTGGTATGAATTTTTGGCATAGCTAGCTAGGAATGTGCTATTTATGGAATAATAACATTGAAATGCAGTTTTATCAATTCCAAGGGCTGGTTTCGACTGCTGCTTTGGATAAGGAAGGATTTATGGCTATTTGGTTTTTTGTTGTTATTCATACTATTTGGATGTTCATGCATATATATGATACATGTATTGGATACAATACATATCTGATACGACAATGTGATTATTTCAAAAAAATATAGGATACAATACGTGTACGATATGTATTTAGAAATGTATAAAAAAATCATAAAAATAACATTAAATATATAAGTGCAATTCTGCAAACCCAAATTAAAGAAATATTTCTTGAACATTAATAAAAACAAAAAAAGTTATAACTCATCGACATCATAAATTAATTTCTATTATTTACATATAGAAAAGTACTATAAATTTTCATCCTTTCTTGAAATCATTCATATAAGTGTTTTATGTAGTTGTATTGAGTTTTCATAAAATATTTTAAAAGCTTGGATACTTCATCGATACGTATCGGCAAAGTGTCCAAATAGTATCAGTATTAAATATGTGATGCAAATTGAATATTGGTGCTTCTTAGGTTTGGAAATTTCACGGATATGTATCAGTGAAGTATCCAAGAGTATTGGCATCCGATACAGATATGTGAGGCAAATTGGAGTATTGGTGCTTCATATTGTTCAAAAATCAAATAGTGTTCCAACAGAAACACATACATTTTCATCAGATAATGGAAGTAGTGAAAATCAAATCATGAAAATGGCTTCGTGCAAGAAGTCAAGTTTTATATATGCTTTATCTAATTTGTTTTTGAATCCTCTAGTGTGTATGGGAGATCACTAGTGTAGTTTTGCATTTTCTAAAAATCCTGGATGATATTTGGTTGTTCGTTAAACTGGAATGACTAAAAAGGTATTTAAGTCTTTTTTTAATTTTTACCCAATTGGACATAGAAGGACGGAAATGCCCAATTGGATAAAATTAAAATACAAAGGGATCCAATTGCATACTTAAAAAACTAAAGGACCTAATTGAGCACTTTTAATAAACTAAGGGACCAAATTGCGTATTAAGCCTTTTTTTTTTTTTGAAAAAATGGCTAGGAGCAGTCATGGATAGGGAAGGACATCCCAACTATGTTGGCACCCCCTTCCCCACCACCCTAACCAAGCCAAAACATTATTAGAGAAAGATAGAAAGATACAAAGACAAAATAACATGGGGGGACATAACCAAAACCTATGGTAGAGCAGATCAACAAAATCTATAGTCAGGTAAGCCTAATCTATTATGCCTATAGTCAACTACAGAAAAAATAAGGACTGACTCCCGCCAGGTAAAAGAAGTAACAAAAAAACCATGGTTAACTAATTTATCTGCACAAGAATTCCTTTCTCTACAAATATGAGAGAGACAAAAGTTCATCTTAGAAACTAAATTCAAACAATTGAGCCAATGATTTCTAAGATTCCAAGGGACAAAAGAGTGCTTCGAAAAGGCCTACACCACCATAGAAGAGTCACACTTGAGCCAAAAGGAATGCCAACCCTTTTTCCAAGCTAGGTCAATGATAAATATCGCTCCCCAAATCTCTGAAACGAATGTTGTGGAGGAGCCAATATTGCTACAAAAACATCCAATAGCTCTCCTAAGGTAATCTCAAAAAAGACCTCCATAGGCAGTAGGACTAGGATGACCTTGAGTAGCGCCATCCAAGTTCCCTTTAATCCATCCATAGAGAGGAGGATACCAAGAAATATGATGGATGGAAAGCCCTTTAAAAGGGGTGGCAGCAAATTCCAAAGTTCTTTAAGATTGAAAATTCCTGCATGGAGGATTTCAAAGTGCCTTTAGAGATGCTCCCTAAAAGAGAGGTGGAAAGAGAGATTAGAACACAATTTATATGTAAAGGGATAGATATATTTTGGAAGCGGATACTATTTCTGGAGTGCTAAATGGCCCAAATTGTGTTTGCAATCCCAACCAAGGCCATGTCTCAGAGCTGGCTACTAGAAAAATATTCGCAGCAAGATAAAATAGAAAGCAAGGATGATAAATTGATAGAGCAATTACACTCACTTGAAAGCCAGTTCTAGAGAGAAACTGCAAATGGCACTAAAAAAAGAGGTGCTTGGTGGTTTCAATGTGGAGCAACAAAGGTTGCATTGGGAGACTATCGTGCAACCTCTTTTTAATAGGATGTCATTCCCACACAGGAAGTTGAAAGCAATCTTGAGTGTGAGGCTTCTAGAATCATATTTCTCCCATATTAGCTCATTAGGCCGATGACTAATAAGGATGTCCATTTGGACTATGCCAGCAACTAAGTTAAGAGCACAAATCTGGAGAAAAGGTGTGAGGTTCCAAGAACCATTATGTAAAAAATCACTCACAGTATACTTAAGAGAAGAGCTGATTCTCCCTGGCAGATTCAAAGCTTCCCCTACCATATGAGGTAGCCATGTGTTGCACCAAAAGTTAATAGATTTCCCATCTCCAATAACCTAGGATGAGTGTAGCTTGAACATACCCAATTTGCTTTTAATTTTATGCCATATGGATGACTTGATATATTTATTTATGTTGAAGTTGAGGAAGCGGGCATGACAAAGGTTTTCCCATTGAGTAGTGGCGGTGTTGAAGTCCCAAAAAAGCTTCATCATGTAAGCTTCGTTAATAAGGCAGATATCATAAATGCCTAACCCCCCCCCCCCCTCGAACACATTTTCCGCCAGCTAACAGTTGCAATTTTTTTTACCTTTAGGTCTCCTGTCCATACAAAATTGTATAGCCATCTACTCACAAGCTTGAGGAAAGAGATCGGTCAGAGATAGACTTGGAAGATATAAAGAAACAATTCTTGGATGATTGAGTTTACTATTGCACGCGACCCATGATGGAGAGCAAGTGGCCTTTTTAAGAACTGAGTTTAGACTTAATTTTATCCGCCATCAGCCTTGAATGGATAGCTTTGGGTTTACCTTTGAAGATAGGGACCCCAAGGTAGTTAAAAGGAGTTGGCCTTGAACAAAAACTAGCCTAGTAGAGATGTGCAATCTGGCTCTAGAGAGGTTACCGACAAAAAATCTACATTTATGAAGACCAAGGTGTTGTCCTGAAGCATCTCCAAATCTTAGGAAGAGGTCCATTAAGCTTTTAAGGTTGTTAGCATCACCTTTACAAAAGATAGTCAAATAATCCATGTAGAACGCGTAAGAGGGATACTTAAAGTTCCTTGGACCCGCCATCAACTTGAGTTTACCCGCAACAACTGATTTGGAAATGTCACGACTAAGAACATCTTTCGCAAGGCAAAAAAGGAGGGGGGAGAGAGGATCTCCTTGTTGCAAGAGAGGAAGCCCATTGACTTGGCATTGATAGCGAAAAAGAGCTTAGCAGAGCTGAGGATAATTCCAACCCAAATACAAAAAATGGGAGAGAAGCCAAATGCATTAAGCACAATCAAGAGGAATGACCAGTCTATTGTATCAAATCCCCGACTTGGATAGGGAACTATGCGAGTGACCTACCTAATCTTATTGTAGAAATTTTCAGGATCAGTGATTAGATCATGCAAACTAGAAATGTTTTTTCTTGTATAAAGGAAGGGATTACTCAATCCATTTCCATATCGATCGTGATATATATAATAATTTGAGCACCCATTTCAAAAGCATATCCAATTTTTGCATAATAGGGTTATGAAAATCCCTGCTTTTTAATGTCGAATTTCAGAACCAGGTTGCCCCCAAAAGTCTTCTGATTAAGGAGATCTATGGCTTCTGAGGTTATGCCAATACACTCGGTAATGTTCCTTCCCTACATGAAGCCTTACTGCTCCTCAGAGATGATCTTAGGGGCTACAGAGGCCAGCCTGTCCGCTAGGATCTTAGTAATCACTTTGAATTGGAAGTTGGCTAGGGCAATTGGCCTATAGTCCTCTATTTTATCAGCACCCTAGAACTTTGGAATGAGAACAACTAGGTTGGAGTTGAGATTAGGCAAAAGCCAAGAATTAGCAAAAGATTGCATCACCGAATTATAAACATCTTGATGAATAATATCCTAGAATGCTTGGAAGAAGCTCCCTCCAAAACCATCTAGGCTTGAAGCCCTGTAACCATTCATAGCAAAAACGAGTCTAACTTCTTCTTTGATAGGCAAATTAGTGAGCATACACTTGTTGTCAGAGGAAGCCAAGGAGAGAATTAAAGTAGCTATGAGGTCATTTTCAACACAATGATTCTCAGTAGCGTATAAAAAAAGAGAAGTAATGGGTCACAAGCTATTGAATATCATCACATGAGGTAAAGATGTTATTGTCTACTCTAAGGATGAACATCTAGTTCATCTTAAACAAGATATCGATAATCGGGATGAGAAGTCCACATGGAGTAAAATTTGAAAGAGGATGAAAATGTGGTAGAATCAAATTTAAGGACAACTAGTAAAGAAAAATGGTTTGATTGACTTCTGGTAAGGTTGCAACAGGATAAGGAGTCCCAACTATCCAGGCAATCATCGTTATCGATGGCCCTATCCAGGTGAGCTTCAATGTGCCTATTAGTATGACGACCATTTGACTAGGCATAGAGAGCACCAATGGTATCAATGTGGTTAAGGGCACTGGCATCCGTCCAAGCCTGGAAATTATCATAGGAAGCGGGAAGAGGGAGACGACCGCCTCTACACTCATGCTCCCTAAGTATAGCATTAAAGTCCCTTAAGAAAAGCCAAATACCCTGTAAATATTGTTGGAGGGTGGTAAGATCCATCCAAAGTCTTCTTTGCAAAACATGATTAGTATTGGCGTACATTGTAGAACAATAGAATATTTTTTCGTTCCAAGAAACAGAGAAGGTTATGTGTTGAGAAGAAGCATCCATAAAGGTTGGATTAAGATGGCTTTTACATAGAAACCATAACATAGGATTGTTTGACATTCTTTGATTAGAAATCTACGGATTCAGACCCATAAAGTTCGAATAATAAATAGGAATACTATTAAAGTTAATCCAAGGCTCTGCCAGCAGTAAACAATCAGATTTATGAGTCAAATAAAGCTCCTTCAAAACCAACTTGGAAGGTTGGTTTCCTAATCCTCTTACATTCCAAAAGAGGATATTCATGATGTATTCTTCTTGTGGACGACTCTCAAATGAGTTGTGGATTTACGGCTAGTGGACTTGGTAAGCTTAATTTTTTTTCTTCTTTTTTGGTGCTTTGAAAGGACCTCTATGAACCCTCTATTCTCGTCCTCTTCCTCTTGGCCAGATTCATCATGTTCCTCATCCACAATGTCAGCCTAGAATTTAGACACTACCTCGATGTCATTTTTCAAACTAGAGGGAGTTATAGTAAAGTTAAGAGTGTCAACTACGACTTCTACCTTACCTGAAGAAGACATTTGAACACCTTGTCTGCTAGTTGGGGGAGAGCTTGCACCCAGAGGGGGAGTGGGAACAATATGTCCAGGGTTTGAATCAGATTCTGCATCAGAAATATGATAAGCATTCTCTAGGTTTTGTTGGGTTGCGTCCTTGCAAGCCTTGGTAGGCATATGGCGAGCACTAAGCTTTGGAGCCTGCTTTTGGTTTTGGTTGGAGGGGCCAGGTTCTTGTGTTTCCTCCTTCAGAGCTTTAGCAGGAGATATGCGAGGAGCCTTTAGAGGATTTGCAGTGCCTTGCGTGATGTTGGCTATGGTGGCAAGAGCAAAAAGGGGGAAGCCTTTCATAGACCACAAAGACGAAGAAAGCATATCCTTCTCTTTCAACTAAGATTTCCTGGTGCAATTTAGTAGAAAGATCGATGTCCACAAGAATCCTCACGTAGTGACTGAAGAGGCGCCTCCAATATTCCAAAGGAAGATCGCAGAGTTAGACCCAACATTGGGTATGCAAGATACCTGGGTTTAGGTTCTAGCCATCCACTGCCCACACATTGCGAAAATCTTCAGGGGATGCAAAACTGAATTCGTAGTAACCCTTACCCAGGGGGATCACACTCCAACGACTTAGAGGTTTCTAGAGTTTACCAAGCTTCTAACTCAAACCTGAGATTTTTACGAAGACAATTCCTTTGGCTATGCTCAGAAGTTCGTAAAAGCTGTTCTTACAGCCATATAACCCTTTCTTGTACTTTTTTTTTTCTTCTGAGATCTTGATCGATATTGATTCACCCTTCAAACATGGCTTACATAGCTGACTAAGCGGGATATCTAAAGTGTTGCATAGTGCTTCAGCAAAGGATGGGGGCTGAGATGGTTGTTTGGGAGGTGGTGCAAGCGGCCAATCGAAAGAAAGGAAGCTCCATGAACAAATAGGGTCCATGGAGGCAGAGAGGTGGAGGGGTGACGTCGATGGGGTTAGAGGGGGATAAACCCTAGCAAACCCATATGTCTTGAAATAAAATTGAATGTCTACTTCGTATGTACTCAGTATTAAGCCATTTGAAAAATCATATTTGTACAACAATTTGTATTATTGACTGATACCTTTGGTTGTAAATTGTAATGTTGTTTTTCCAGGATGAGATCACATCTTGTGGTTTTATCCTTGTGCTTTAATAATATTCTTTTTGCAGTCTAATTCTTTTTTTATGAAATTGTATTTTTTAAACCAATTTGATATATTGTAAAGTTTATAGACTTATTTGTTATTAAATGGTCAGTACAATTAAATTATCATATCTTTTACACATTCGAAGATAAAATTTAAATTTTTTATCTTTCAAGAAATAATTTATTACTGTCTTGTACTTTTAAGATCAAAATAAAAATTTATCCTATAAAAAATATTTTAGTTTTTCTTTTTCATGGTCATTTATAAGATTCAAAAGCATAATTGAAAGTTTAGGAAAAAGTAATTAAATTATTGAATCATATATTTGTTTATATGTAAATATTAATTATTAGTTTGTTAATTTTTAGGTTAAATTAGTTTTTAGTCTTCTAATTTATTTTTTAGATTTAATTTAGTCTTATAATTATTTTGGTGTTTAATTTATTTATCTAATTTTTAAAAATGATTCAATTTGATTTTACCGTCAAAATTGAGTTAAAGATGTTAAGAAAATATAATATGTAGCGATTTAAAATCGTCACTAAGTGATTTTAAAATATAACAAAATACACGATGCTATTAAAAGAAAAAAAGTAATAAATTAAATAAAACTTAAATAATAAATTAAAAGACCAAAAAATTAATTTAACATAATTTTTATTAATAAGAGTGGTTATATCTACAACTTTTTTCCTTTAATTATTTCTTAATCACTCGGTCAATTTTATATCTTTGATACTGGATCACAAAAGTTGTTTGTTTGATTTACTATATAATTTATGGCTCTATTCAGATTGGAAAATCATTTATTCGTTAATATATTAAAAGAAATACAAGATTTGATACACTATTAGCGTTTTGTTTTTTGTTTTTCGTGGTCATCTAACAGAATGAAAAGCATAATTGGCCAGCAGTTTACACCCTATTAGCTTCCACATGTACACATGGTTTCTCGTCTCCCTGGCAAGCCAAGAGGTTTATGCAATCATTAATCAAGTGGAAAGAAGAAAAAAAAAGCCACGCTGTCACAATCATCTCGTTGATTTAACAATTTCATACGAACGCAAGTTATTGAACACCAGGGTTAATAATTAGAATTTTTGTTCCTCCATGAGTATTTCTCATCTCACTGACCAGATACTAATCTAGGGTTATTTCCTGACCCGGCTGATCCAAAGAGTATTCGTATATGGTGGAGACCAAACACAATACTAAAAAATAAATACTTAATGTTAAAAAAATACAATTAATCATTTAAAATAAATATTCATTGTAAAAAAGATATAATTAATCATTAATTTTAAAAAAATAACGTTCAAAACTATAAATATGGATATCCATTATAAATTACAAAATTTTCAAAATCTGCTCTCCTTATTTTAACTTGTACATCTCACCTTACTACCTTACAAGTTACAACAGTCGGATCATTTATTATTATTTTTTTATACTTTCAATTTTAAATACAAGGACTGATCCATACGCAATTTTGTTTAATCTTACGTAGTTTGACTTTTCTAAATTTAAGGATTTCTTATGAAATAAATAATATTACAGTATTAATATGGTTGGTGATGGCTTTAATAAAAACAGGTGTACCCGGACAATTATTTTTTAATTATAGATCAATCTTGCTGCACGACAGAGAGATAGTGTACACTTGGCTTTACATAATGTACACTTTTCTTAACATATTAGTTATTATTAGTTAAAATTATTCAAAATTACAAAATTATCATTAGATAAGATGTAAGATTCATAATTAGGTGTGATTTTTAAAAGATTTAAATATTTTTTATTCCTGAAAACTATTCAAATTTTATGATTATTCCTTCAAAAAAAATTTCTTTATGCTTGCTGCCTAAAAGTTAATTTTATTTTTTGTCTTTTTTTCCTGCTGTCAGACTTCGTCAAATAGTTGCTGACATATCCGATAAAAGGACATGTCACGTGCAAAAAAAATCATGTTTTTCAACTTTTTAAATCAAAAAACATTATTATTCTACATAAATAATAATGTGAGTGAGGAAAGGAATTTTTTACCTCAGTTATATTATAACTAATGTAGAATAATTTCTACATCAATTATAAATATAATTGATTTAAAAGGTTAAAGAATCTTCTACATTTTACATAAACATATATGTGGATAATTGATGTATGCCTTTAATGGACAAGTCAACAATCATTGAACCTAACGGTAGAGAGCAAAGAAAAAATTTAAATTGTAGAAAACAATCACAAAAAAAAAAAATTCAAGAAACAATTGTAAAATTTGGGTATTTTTTTAGAGATCAACAATATATTTAAATCTTTTTAAAATAATAAATTATGTTTTGAATATCTATACTTTTAGCAAAACTTGATTTTAGTTCCCAAACTTCCCTTTTGATCGATTTGATTCTTAAACTTTACAAAAATAATATTTTCGTCTTTCTTCACTATAAAAAAAACCATTTCTGAAAATGAGAGACAAATTAAGACTAATACCAATTTTTATAAATAAAGACAAAATATATTTTATTATTTTTAAAATATTTCAACCAGTAGAATGTGATACTAGTATTTCTAGTTAGATTTGATCTATATCTATAGTCATAATAACTGGCAAGCGAAAAACTAATAAAACTTCATCCACAACTTTCCTAGTAATGCATGGAACGTGGGCACTCTCAACGATTGACCACTGACAGATAAGTTTTTCTAACCTAATGCTCTTTGAAAGAAAGTTGTGAACTAACGTTGACCTGCACCAACTTGTGAACATGTAAACATAATCTAACGTTGAGAAAGTGGAATGAATTCACATGCAATGCCTCATTGGCCTTTTCTTTACTTAATCCCAAATACAAGTCTTTCCTTGATTCAAACGTAACTCTCAATTTCTTAGCCCCCTTCCCTTCCTTTCCCTCGTTGACTTTGTAACATAATATCTTTCAGTAGCCAAAAAAACAACCAATACTTCATTCCTAGGGAATCTCATTCTCATCCATCACCATGGCTAACATAAACACTTTTTTCAACCCCTTTCAATCCAAAACAATCTTCTAGCAAGCACTTTTTCATGGTTTCATCATCATCAAGATGAACAACACAACCGATTCCGGATTCCTCGGCTCCAACAACACAAGTGGCTTTGGCATGGGGATAGGAATCTCAATTGGAATTCTTCTCCTCATCACAACCATCACACTCACCTCCTACTTCTGCACAAGATCACAAGTGCCAACTCCTCCAAGGAGAAGAACAACAAGTAATTCCAACCCACAATTCCTTGAGCCACACCACACAATAGTTGATGTTGGCCTAGATGAAGCCACAATCATGAACTACCCCAAGATGCTCTACTCTGAAGCCAAACTAAGGAAATTTGATTCCACTTCAACAAGCTGCTCCATATGTCTTGGAGATTACAAAGGTTCTGATTTTCTAAGGGTGTTGCCTGATTGTGACCATGTCTTCCACCTTAAGTGCATTGACCCTTGGTTGAGGCTGCATCCAACATGTCCTCTCTGCAGAACATCTCCAATTCCAACACCTCTGTCAACTCCTCTGGCTGAAGTGGTCCCTTTAGCAACCAGGCGAGATTAATTCATAGTTTGAAATGTTCGTTTTAGGTCTAGCATCTCTTGATGGAGGCAATCCTGTTCGAGCCTGATATAATCACCATGGGATAGTTTGAAATGTTTTTGCGTTGTAGTATTAGTACACTAAGTTTGAGGTTTATCAAAATTTCATAAAGTACTCTATTGATTGATTCTATATTGTAAATTCTTCTCTTGTATCCTTTTTCAAAACAACAAAAAAAATGTTGACAATTGACAAATATTGGTTCATCATGAGTAGAAGATACTAGAAAATCCTGGAATTAATTCTTCATTTTCTCCATTGCTTTAAGTTTGGGAGCTTGAGAACCTGGCAGAGTAATCAAAATTAGATGCAGTTAGATGAGTGTTCTAGTTTTATAATCAAAATTAAAGTTTCGTCTAAGTATTTAGCATAATAAAGAATTACATTAAATGTCAACATAAATTATCCAAGTGAAACTCCAATTCTAATTGAATAGTAATGCGGAAAAGGCGAAAACACCTTAGGATCTGCATGTAAGTTTTCTCCTTCTTAAAACTGGTCTTGTGAGAGCAATAGGGACATCTATTATTCCTATAAGATTCTGCTTTTTAGACAAGTCTAACACCAGCTTATGTTACCAAACAGTTAATACTCAGGAATATTGACTAAAGTACAACATATAGGCTATAGCCGCTTCAGTTTCTTAGTCGTTTGACACAAAATGGTTGTTAAATTAGAACATATTTTCCTAACTCCAAAAACAGAAAAGGAAGTCTAACTATGTTAGTTGAGAAGGGTGCATAAATTGTTATAAACCTTCTGACATTGTCTTCAATTTCCACGGATAAAAGAAGAAAAAGAAAAAAAGATAATCAAAGCAAGAGATATTTCTTTTGCTTGCCAGACATACATATTAGTTGGCTTCAATGCAAGTATAAACCTGCTCAACTTTACTAGCCTCTAAATTCTATCCTTTTTCTTTTGTCCTAAGATCAGGGTATATGTAAACCACAAGCCTTTGCTGATATAATAAAATAACAGAGCCATACAATTCTAAAATTACCTATTATCTATTTCAAAATGGAATAAAAATCCAGATTGAATTTTAAAAATAGAGAAGAAAATAGAACATGAAGCCACTGTTAAAACTAGTGTACGAGAAATATAATTTTTTGGCACTGATTTAATAAACTTATTCATAAATACTTATAAAAAAGTATTCAGCAAAAAAAACTTATAAAAAAGAAAATAAGAAGATAAAATAAATTGAGCTTTTCACTCAAGATAAAATCACTTTATGCACCTTAATTTTAGGATAAGTTAGATGATAGAGATTTTATAAAATTTACATATAAAAGTTAATTTTAACTTGTGAGAGAATTAAAACCATGAATTACCAATGAAATTTCTGATCCATAATTGCGAAAATTGTGTCATAACACAGGAACAACTGAACAAGGACTTCGTATTAAGCAGAACCACAATGGAGTTGTTTGAAACCTGTATACATAGGATAGGAGAACAACATCTCGAAGCTAAACAGTAAGAAAGTAACACTAAAAATCACATTAACCTTGTGTTTGGATCAAGAATTTCAAAATTTCAATGAATTTGAAATGTCTAGAATTTGAATTACTTTGATTTTAATTTCCTTCATTTTTCAAATGTTTTGTTTGGATAAATCAATTCAAATTTCTTCCATTTTAAATTCTTTATTTGGATAGGGTAATTCAATTTCCTCTATACGTAAAATTTCAATTTTATATTTTAAATAGATGAAAATTTAATATTAAAATTTATAAAAAATAAACAAAATTTAATTTTGAAATATTAATTAAAAAGTATTTTCAATTTTTAATAATTTATAAATACAAAATATTGATAATTTTTAATAATTTACCAACGTCGGCTAGGGTTTGTTTGACTGACACCGCCTAGGGTCTTTTCGAACGACATTAACCAAGGTTATTTTTAGCCAACGTCGGCCTAAAAAATCCTAGCAGGTGTTGACAAAAAAATCTACCCAATATCGGCTAAAAAATAGCTTGGTTGATGCCGACCAATAGAACCTACCCGATGTTGGCTGAAAAATATCATTGGTCAATGTTGGCCAAAAAATCCCTAGTCGAAGTTGGCTAAAAAAAATAGCTCTGACCAATGTCGGACAAAAAACCTTATCAAACATCGGCTATAAAATAGCCTTGGCTGATGTTGGCTAAAAAATAGTTCTGATCGATGTCGACCAAAAAAACTCTAGTGGATATCGACTGTAAGAACCTAGTTGATGTCAACTAAAAATAGTCATGCTCGATGTCGGTCAAAAATACCTAGCTGGTGTTAGCAAACAAAACCTTAGGCAACATCAACCAAAAAACCTAGCTAATGTGGTTAAGAAATAGCTCTGGCTGATGTCATCCAGAAAACCCTAGTCGATGTCAGCAAAAAAATCCTAACCGACGTCGCTTAGAAAATCTACTTGACATAAGGCAAAATACACTAGCTAACATCGGCTAAAGAATAACCCTAGCCGATATTGGCTAAAAAATAGCTTTGGCTGATGTTGGCTAGAAAAACTTAGCTGACGTCGGCTGAAAAATCCTAATAGGTGTCTACTCAAAAGTTAGTCATGACTAATTGTTCCGTCGGACTAAAACTTGTTCGTGGTAATAATCCGTGATGCTAATCAGCAAGTGTACTGAGTCGCACAAGTAATATAAAATGGTAAGAATCGAGTATCGAATCACAGGAAATTTGTTTCATTCAGAAAATATGCGTTCAGATGAGCAAACATTTGTTTAAAGCTAGTAAATATTAAATGAGGTTTTTCTCTACAGTTCTAGTTAACTACAAATTTAAAATGTCTAAAAGCGAGAGGTACAATCAGTCAAGTAAAAATGTTGGGTCATTCTAGTGAACCTACTTTGATGTTGCTAAATACTTTTCTCTATTTAATGTTGTTTTAGTGTTCTTATGTTGAAAATAACTACCCAAACCAAGATCCCTCAAGTGAATGAGTCTAACTCTATTTAAACTTCGTCCTTGATCCCTCAAAAAACTTAGTTTAAACGAGTTGGATTAAGATTACAGCATAATATAAACTAAATCACTACACTCTGTCCCCAGACATACAGTTATCTAGCCTGCTCTATCAAGTTCTAAGGTTTTAAAGCACTTTCCAGTACTAAAAATCCTAACTTTACATACAAATAGGTGATCAAGCCATAAGCAAGCAAGAAATAAGTGCAGATAGAAGCAATGAACACATAAAAACAACTTTAAATAGATAGTGGGAGAATATTACATCAAATGTTCAGCAGAAATCCCCAACAAGAGGTTTAGCCTTCCATTGCAAGTAAGTAACTTTCAGCACAAAGGATATATTTTTGAAGGAAAACTAAGGTTACAAATGGATGAGGATGTCTCCTCCATCCCTAGAACCCTAAAATCACTCCTAAAACCTAAACTCTCTTGAAGGCTGGAGCTTTGCTCTGTTTTTCGTCTCTATGGGTGTGTCTCTTTGTTTTCTCTGGTGTCTTCTCTGATGTTTCTTCTTTTCTTAACGCCAACTTCAGTGTTTTAAAGGCTCTTGGACGTTTCAGATTCTGAAGGCTCGCTTAGCGCCATTTTCTCGCTAAGCACGAGTTAGTGAATTTTGGCTTAGTGAGCTCAACGGGCTATGCGTGAGAAGGGACAAATGACTCATTGAGCAAGCTGACGGCGCGCTAAGCGCGGGCATCTGAGATAGATCCTCTTCTAGGGTTTCCCTATGCGCTAAGCGGGCTAAGTGCCTCGCTTAGCGGATGTCACTTGCTAAGCTTATATGCCTCGCTTAGCGAGACACCAGTTGCTAGACCTTCTCTTCATTTGGCCTGAAACTGAAGTTGATTCACATTAATTCACAAAAATGGGAGTATCTGCTGAGCAAAATCAAACTAACCATGAAAATATGTACAAATCCTACAAAAAGAACCATAAATTGAGGGAAAGATGTTAATTTCATATAACTATTCAATACAAAAGTTAGTCGTAAATGACGACTAACATACTCCCCCAAATTTAAAATTTTGCTTGTCCTCAAGCAAAGAAATAACAGTTTACTTGTCCTCAAGTGACAGAATTCACAGTGGCTAATCAAAAGATGTGTTTGTTCCAAAAAAATTCAATCACATGACATAAGTAGCAAGCAATGCTTCAACCAATAGCTCTTTACAAAGATATGCAGAATTTCAAAGATATGAACATGATTATTAAGTAGCACAAGTGAAATAAGCCGACAAGCAAGACAGATATCAAGGAAGGTTCATCAAGCCAATGCCTCACGGTCACTGTTTCTCTCACAAGCACAAGTGTTTAAGGCAATTATCCAATTCAACAACCAACACAAGTCTCAACTTTTGAATTTCATCTCATGACATACAATCACAAACACATAAATTGAATCTGAAGAACTTTCTTGGCTTGTAATTTGGCTGGGCTTCAAACAATTCTTGGTTTTTCTAGGATGCAAAAGCTTAGGTTCTAGGAGAGCATTCATCCTTAGATCAACTTTTTTCTTTTTATTCCAGCTTCTATTGACTTGTCACATACATTTAAGGCACTTAGATTATGAAACAACACACACATACTTTTATTCTTGAAATATCTCCATTCTTTTTTTTTAGCAGTTTTTACTTACTGCTTCTTGACACAATTTCTGTGTGGCTGTTATTTGTCTCACCCTAATTACCATCACCCAACATCTTTCCCCAAATTTGGGACAAATTTTCTTTGAACCATGATGCTCTCCTACAACCTAAGCAAAGGTAGATGGAGATTATAATTCAACAAGCTTAGGGTTTCAACTCAATCAATCATATTCAAGCTCAAAATGGGTGCAAGGGATTCATCATTCATGAACAAGGTAAGCTATTTGGCTAAGTGGCTAATTCAATCAATCACGACCTTCATCATTTCCAAATTCATGCATTCATTTAGTATTCAGAGATTCATGCAAAAATCGGTACTCAATGCTAGTCGTCCTCTCACAATTAAGGTTCACACAACTCACCGGGTTATGGCTAATGATTACCTTCACAATTTTTCTGTCAAACAAACTAACAATTTCACTCACATGTTCCTAATTTATGTTATTTCTCTTCTAATTACCGCATATTTATTCAAAGCATGTGATCTTCTTATCAATTCAATTGAATGTTTACAAGATTAGTTATATACACAAACTAAACTATGGTTAGAACATAAGCTAACTAGAGTTAACAGAAAGTTAACAACTAAGCTAACAGAATTAGTTGCTAACTAAGGTCCCAAATGGAAAATAAAGAATACAATTGTTGTAGAACTTGTCTAATCCTAATACCCTCTCTCAAGGTGGGCAATGTATATTAACAAGGCCCAACTTGCACACATTCTGCTTGAAAGGATTAGGATACAAGGCCTTAGTGAACACATCATCTAGTTGACATCCAGAAGGAGCATGGGACAATAGAATGAGACCTTCTTGAATCTTTATATGAATTAAATGACAATCTACTTTAATATGCTTAGTTCTCTCATGAAATGAGGGATTCTTGGCAAGCTAAATTGCAGACTCACTATCAGAAAAAGTACAAAAAGGAACAAGAATAGGAAGATGAAGATCATCACAAAGGTACTTCAGCCACTATAATTCACAAGCAAGAGAAGCAAGAGCTCTATACACAGCTTCAGTAGAACTCCTAGAAATTGTGGTTTGTTTCTTAGCTTTCCAAGAGATCAAGGATTTTCCAAGAAAAATACAATAACCAGTGATTGATTTTCTGCTAACTGGACATATCGCCCAATCTGAATCAAAGAAGACTTGGATCTTCAAGTCATTATCAACAGAATAGAATAGGCCTAAGCCTGGAGATCCCTTCAAATGTCTCAAAATCCTTAAAGCAACTTGTAAGTGAGGAGTTCTAAGCTTGGAAACAAATTGACTGACATGTTGAACAACAAAAGCAATGTCTGGTCGAGTATTGGCTAAGTTATGGAGTCTTCCAATAAGTCTCCTGATAGAAGTGGCATCTTCTAGAAGATCTCCTTCATCAGAATTCAATCTAACAGAAGCATTAGCAGGAGAATTGGCTCTCTTGCAACTAGTAAGACCAAATTCAGAAAGGATTTCCAAACAATACTTCCTTTGATTAAAAACCAAACTAGCCTTAGATCTTGCAACCTCAAAGCCTAAGAAAAACTTCAAATCACCCAGATATTTAATGTGAAATTGATCATGAAGCTGCTGTTTGACTGAATTGATTTTAGCTAAATTATTTCCAGTAAGTACAACCTCATCAACATAAACTAATAATGTTGTAAAAGAAGAAGCAGTTTTCTTGACAAACAAGGAATAGTCTGAAGTACACTGAACATAATTAAGTTGAAGGAGAGTAGAAGACAACTTCTGATTCCACTGCCTACTAGCTTGCTTCAATCCATACAATGATTTTTGCAATTTACATACAAGGCTAGGATAAAAAATGTGCATGCCAGGTGGAGGTTTCATGTAAACCTCATCATAGAGGTCTCCATATAGAAAGGAATTATCCACATCAAGCTACTGAAGATACCAATTGTTGGCAACAACAACTGACAAAAGAAACCGCACGATAGTTGACTTGGCAACTGGTGAAAAGGTTTCAAAAAAATCAACCCCTTCTGTTTGTGTAAAACCTTGAGCCACTGGCCTAGCTTTGTATCTCTCCAAAGTACCATATGCCTTATAGTTAACTTTGTAAACCCATCTACAACCCACAAAAGAGGCTTGCCTGAAGGAAGCTTAACCAAAGACCATGTTCTGTTAGCCTGAAGAGCATGTAGTTCTGTCATCATAGCCTCTCTCCAACAATCAATTTTTCTTGCCTCTTTAAAGGAATGAGGCTCAGGATGAGCAAAGATGGACAAGCAAAAAGAAGCATGATAAACAAAACACTTAAAATAAGAAAGAAAGGATTACAAAGGATAAGGAGTTGTAAAATGAGGAGAAGAATAAGAAGAAATAGTGCCACAGTAGTAATCAGACAAATAACCAGGAGGTTTTTTGAGTCTAGTTGAGAATCTGATAGGATCCGTAGTGATTGGAAATATGTCATTATTAGAAACAGATTTAGTAGAAGAATTGGACAAAAGTTATAGTACTTGATTCTTATAAGATAAATGTTGATGAAAATCTTGAGTTTGAGTAGAAATATCAACATCAACAAGAGAGTCAAAATTGGAAAAATCAGAAGAAACACCATTGAAAGTACCAGTATCAATGTTGGCAATGGTAAAAGGAAAAACTTTCTCATAAAAGATCACATTTCTTGAAACAAGAAAAGAATGAGAGTGGAGATTAAAAAAAAAGAGCTTTTTGTACCATTCTTGTAGCCAAGAAAAATGAATTTGGAAGCCCATTTATCAAATTTAGTTATGCCTGAATCCAAAGTATATGCAAAAGCCAGACAACCAAAAGTTCTGAGGTTTGAAAAATTAGGTTTAAAACCAAAAACAAGTTGAAAAGGGGATTTGTTATGATTTAAAAAGGAGGATGGCAGCCTGTTGACAATATAGACAACATGTCTAATAGCATAAGACAAAAAATGAATAGGAAGCTTAGATTGAAACAACAAAGCATGACCAACATTTAAAAGATGCTGATGTTTTCTTTCAACAATGCCATTCTGCTGAGGAGTCTCAGGACAAGATGTCTCATGAAAGATTTCATGTGTGGCAAAAAAATATGTTAAAAAGAACTCCTTAACATTATCTGATCTTAATTTCTTCAATTTTACTGAAAATTGGTTTTGAATGAGGAGAATAAAGTTTTGAAGCACAGTTTTAACCTCAGCTTTAGTTTTTAGTAAGTAGATCCAAGTGAATCTACTATAGTCATTGACAACTGTTAAGAAAAATCGATGGCCTTCAAAAGAGGGAATAGAATATGTACATAGCAAAAAACATTGATACAGTTCCAGTTCTTTCCACAGAATCTTCAGACGAGTATAATACTCAGAAATGCTGGAATCAGCTTGCTTACAACTCTGGATTTGATCTTGATAATCAAAAGTGTGAAACTTGTCAGAATTTGAAAAATGATCCTTGAGATCTTTCTAGATTTCAAATGCCAAATCCATCCACATCACAAATTGCTTGATCGAAGGACTCATGGAACGAGTGAGCCATGGCATCACCATGCGATTGCAACGCCTCCAAGCTTCATGCAATGGATCTGTTGGCGGAGGACAGGGAAGTGTGCCAAAGAGAAAATGATCTTTGTTCTTGGATTCAAGTGCCACAATCATATCACGTTCTCATTGATGAAAGTTGCTTTCGGTCAACGGTGGTGAAACAAGAGCAACGACAGGATTCTCTTCGGGATGAAGAAAATAGGGATTGGCAGGGTTGACAAGGTGATCGAAAGTTGAATGCTGATTGTTAACAACCATGGTTGATAAAAAAGAAGACAAGAAGGATCAAAAAAGGAAACTGAATCTCAAATAGAGAAAGGCGGAAGAATGATGAATGAAGATAGCTTCGTGTACAGGGATGATACCATGAAAGAAACTCTAACAGAAATTGGAGGGAAAAATCAATTTCTGGAATGATCTTCTTATCAATTCAACTGAATGTTTACAAGATTAGCTATATACACAAGCTAAACTATGGTTAGAACATAAGCTAACTAGAGTTAGTTGTAACTAACTATAAAACTAACCAAAAACAGAAAGTTAACAACTAAGCTAACAGAATTAGTTGCTAACTAAGGTCCAAAACGGAAAATAAAGAATACAATTATCGTAGAACTTGTCTAATCCTAATAGTAAATAGGGCTCGTGTCAGGAGGACCTTCACCTAACCAAGCTTGACAACCTCATCAAATGCTTGGCATTCCAAGATTGGTGTGAGAGTATCCCTTTGAGAAGGACTATAAATTTTCTATGATGTGAAACTTGAAATTTCTGTGAGTGACGAGGAACTGTACCAAGTTGTAGAGGTGTATGGATCCATACAGAATCAAAGATAGTTATTATCGAAGTGAAATCAGTTGACTACTAGAATGAGAGTTGAATAATGACACAAAAGTTTATTAGATTATTTTTTCACATAAGCGCACTTTGTTTTTGATTTTTCTTCTCAAGCTTTTGGCTTCAAAATTAGAATACTTATAGGAGTAAAAAATTTTCTTTTACAAGTATTTGGATAAAATAATATTTTAGAGTAAAAAGCTTCAAGTAATCTTGTGTTCTACTACTTTAAATCCTACGCTTAGAATCACAAAATCTATTAGACTTTTTTTTTTTGTTTTTTGTTTTTACTTTTCTTGCTTGGAGTAGATGTTGCTTCTAAACAATAAAACAATTTTATAGCCTTTTGATCAAATATCAAAGTTACTCTTTTCAAAAATAATTTTTAAGCACACAACAACAAAAATAAACAAGAAACAACAGGGAAGGAAACAATCACACTAAGAAATTATACAGATTCACCTCAACCTGAGCTATATCTAGTATCTACACCTATAGGCTTTTCCCACTAAGACCCCAGTTAGGAATCACCCTGATATTCTCTAAGCATCTGAAGGCTCTACTAAAGTATTTTTTTTTCAAAAAGCCTCTCTCGACTTACATCCTCAGTAGAAATTGCTACCAAACTCACACAACACTTGTTGTGTTCACATTGAACTTCAAAAACAATAGTCTTCTGACTTCTCTTCTGCATTCTTTCCTCTAATCTTAGTTTCCAGTATTGACATTACCTTAGTGATAATTAAAAATCAAAATTGATTACCTAATTATTAAGAATAAATTCTTTTTGAAGTTGAATTATTTTATTCTAGTTTAGGTACTTCCTTTTACAAAGATTTTGTCTAATTGAATTGACCCATACTTCTATGATAACTATGTTCAATTAAACTTCATAATAACTCATAAGCGCTCCTCGTAAAACCTAACATTATTTTTTGTGATTTAGATTTTACATATAGATTCGTAAAATTCCAACAATTTGGTTCATCTTTCAGTTCTTTCCAAATTATCTAAAGGGTGTAAACATGAGACCAACAAATTTACATGAATTAGCTCGATAATAATCAAACTAAAAGGAATTCAAACATTAATAAAAGGGGGAGAAATGATCAATTTGAAATCATACTTAATGTATCATGAGCATTGCCCTATCCCAAAAACTAAAGAAACAATTCAAACATACTAAATGAGAAACCACAAAGATGAATCAAGAACATTCAAATCGGGAAAGAGGAAGAGAGACGATCCTTGTGTCATTGCTTATGCCCAAGGTTTCCCTCAGTTGGAGACTTTGTAAAACAAATTCTAAAAGGTCTATTTAAAACCTAAACAAGTCATGGGTCAGAGCCCAATTTAAAATTTAAAAATCTGCATATAGAAACTTTGATGCTCTCACATCAATGTGGCTATGCCCATAGAGGTGTTGGGAAGGGGTTGAAAGAGCTTCTTACGGTTTTCATTAGCATATGCCTTCAGCTCCTCCAACATTTTCCTTTACGTCTTGAGTTGGGCATCATTCATGCTTTTGATTAGCGTGACCAATCAGAAGTGTTCCTCTACAACATTCAACATACCATTAAAATCCTTTGTGTGCTTCTTCTCCATAACAATTTTGTTAGACAAGTTTTTAAGGTGCATGTGGAGCTCATGCTCATCTAAGCAGTCCTCATTCAACTCTAGATTGAGGAGGATAGGTGGGCCTTGTGTCATATAACATTGGATAATAGAATCCACACTAGGGTTGTTGAAGGAGAAAACCCGCATACCAGGTGAGAACATAATTACAACAAGATCCACACCATAAAGGGTGGTAAGCTCACTTGCTTTCTTGAAAACCCCGGTGCGACGCTTTGAGAACGTCACTCAAAGGTTACACTTGTTGCTCATCTTCTTGATCTTTTGCGGACTTTGGTATTCTTAATGATGTTGTTCAAGTGTGGCACATTTTCTGAATCCATGGGTTATAGGCTATGCTATCTTATGTGATATGAAATATGACAAGAGGTTGGGTTCAATTTATAGGAATACTTAGAGTGTGGTTTGGCAAACCAATTAACACGCCTCTATGAACTTGCTAACTTGTGTTTTGAAAGCTTTATATGGTATTCATTCAATTGTAGTTGTATATTAACCTTCCTTAATTATTTAACATTTGGGATAAATATATGTACATTTGCAAGTAAATGTTTTTAAGGTACTCTCCATGTACACTCTCAATCTTATCATTTCATTGAAAAAAATTGTTTAATATTCTCTCTGTCCCTTTTTTATAAGTCTCTCTTCATAAAATTATTTATTCCTTTTTATAAGATATTTTTTTAATTTCTAGATGCATTGTTTATTTTTTCTTAAAATACCCTTAATTAATTAACAATTTTTTAACTAGAAAATTAATAAAAACTAGGAATTAAGGAAAGTAACTTTTTCTCTCCCTTTTTAAGATTGGATAATATGAATAGCCTTAAAAATTATTCTCTCTCCAAAATTAATTAATTAGATGAGAAGAGATTAAGTGGAAAGAGAGATATTAATTTTTTTAAAAAAAAATTAAGTATAATTTTGGAAAAACAATACAAATAATTGACAACTTTAATCTAATTAACTACTTTTTTAGAGGTGTGAATTAGTTAAAAATATATTTAAAAATAATGGAGGGAGTAATTAATTAAGAAGAATAGGTAATTGTTTACTATATGTCAAAAATGTTTTGGTGCACCTGACTTTATACTTACTTTGCACTATAATGTATTAAATTTAGAGTTAATATTAATTTCCAACATGTCATTGGTTCAAGTAAAACTATGCTTAGATTTTTTTTTAAAAGTCTTGGTCTTGGATTTGAGTTTTAGGAATGACAAAAACAAAGTCCGAAGGAAAACCTTACTAAAGGTTGCTAGATAAGTTTTTTTAGCAAAGAATAGTCATTAATAAAACTAGTAGATATTTTACATTTAATACAAAAAAATCATATAGTAATAATTCAATTTATACTATATATTTTATCAAATTACTACAATATATAATTTATTAATATAATAAAACAATATATTAATTATTATAATAATTATTTAATGTAATAATTAAATTAAATAATACATTAATTATAATGATTTTATTAATTAATTAGTATAACAATTAAATTTATACTATATTAAAAATATTTTAACAAAATTCCAATTGAGATGTGTATTGCATTTAAATTTAATATGGGGTTATAAGATTAACTTAATGGTGAAGGAAGAATGAAAGAGAAGGAGAGGTCATGGGTTTAAAATTCCACTAACAAATTAGCAATTAATAATCTAATATTTGGCCAATAAAAAAATAAAAAATTTAAATTTAATATTCTGTTGAAAATTAAGTATATTAAATTACTATATTAATTTACTATATGCTGGTTGATATATTTAATAGCATGTGGAATTTAATTCAATATAATTCATATAAAAATTAATATAATAATAAGTATGTACTAAAAAATAAAACTAATGTCCCTAAATAATATATTCTTTTGTTATTATATTAATTTTTATATGAATTATATTAAATTAAATTTCACCACTAAACCAATCTTATAGCTACATATTAAATTTAAATGTAATACACGTATAAATTTAGATTTTGTTAAACTATTTTTAATATAGTACAAATTTAATTGGTATACTTACTAATCAATAAATTCATTATAATTAATATCTTAATCAATTTAATTATTACATTAAATAATTACTATATTATTTACTATATTAATAAACTATATATTATACTAATTTAATAAAATAGATAGTAAAAAGTGAATTAGTATATGAAAGGTTTGTGCATTAAGTACAAATTATCTACTAATTTTATTAATGATTAATCTTTTCTAAGAAACTTGTCTAACCATCTTTAGTGAAATCTCCCTATTTTATTTTTTTTACTTCTTAAGACTCAAATTCAAGACCTAACTCTAAATTTAATATCTTATAGTGCATACTACAAAGGGAGTATAAAGTTAGGTGCACTAGAATATTTTTGGCATATAGTAAACAATTACCTATTAGATGTCTTAATTAATTAACTCATCTCTCCTTTTTTATGAGATATTTTAATTAATTCACATGTTTTTTAAGAAAAATAATTAATTTAGTTAATAAATTAAAGCTATCAATTGTTCTTCCAAAATTATACTTTAGTAAAAAATATTCTAGACTACAATTTCTTTTGGCCAATTAGTCAGTAAAAAGTTAATTCATAATTGATAAAAGTTAAAAGTATTTAATTTTTCAGACAATAATTAAAATGAGCTTTTACTACTTCTTGTTATAGTTATTGGTAATACTTTTATGGTTAAAATATAATTTTTTCCCTTTATTTTTTTAAATTTGTATTTTTAGTTTCTCTATTTTATAATTAAGATATTTTGTCTTTACTTTTAAAAAGTTATTGTTTTTAGTCCTTTATTTTTAATTTATACATTTTATTTCCATTTTAAATCTTAATCTATTTACTTTGTAAATGTTGACAAACAATTGTTTGTTTATTATACACATAAAAAATATTTTTTTAGAATTATTTAATTGCTAACAAGTTTAATTTATTTAAAGAAAATTTAAATAATACAGTCAACAAGTTTGAAATTGACCAAGGAAACTAAGATCACAAATTTTTTAAAAATAAGAAACAAAATGTCTTAATTAAAAAAATAGAAGGATTAAAATTATAAATTTTTTATAAATAAAGAACAAAGTATTTCAATTAAAAAATAAAAAAAATAAAAATCACAAATTTAAAAAAATAGAAAAAGAAAGACTACATTTTGACCTACTTTTATCGAATTAAGCTGATGCAGCAGTGAGGCAATGACTAACTATAATCTAATTCTTGGTAAATATTGTAACAACCATCTATATACTGCCACTTTTTTTTGTTGTTGACAAAATCTATATGCTACCACTAAAAGAGCCATAATCACCATAAAAAGAGAGCAAATTTAGTTGCATTTATATTACCACTGAAAGGCACTATAACCACCATCAAAAGGGATCGAATTTAGTTGCAATGAAGAAATTGAAATTTCGAAATAAAAAGTCACATTACTTATTGGTCATCAATGTATTGTGTATTAATTAAAGGATGAATGAAAATTGATAGTATTAGAGTAGTGATATTTCATACGAAAAATTATGGTACAAATTTGCATGAATCCACTTTATTGGTTACCCATAAATTAAAAAGAAAGAAAATATTGTTACCAATTTGACGGCCGGAAATCATAAATAAAACTTCGTGTAGACTTTTCGGTCAGTTTCCAGGCTCAATTTACCTAAATTTTTCTCTATGAAAAAAGGAAGGATGAATGAAAATTGACACTCTTATATTAAATACAAATAATTAATTAAGGATCACCATTGTTTATTTCCAAAATCTAAAAATAATATTCATTGTATGAATATATATATATATATATATATATATATATATATATATATATATATATATATATATATATATATAGTATGAATAATGATAGCACTAGTAGTACTTCGAAATAAACTAAAATTTCAAGAAATACATAATAGAAAGAATATTGTTTTTTTCTACTAAAATGTATAAAAGAATTAATGTTTGAAATATGTCCATATTTCAATCCTTGTTAACTCAACATAAGAGTTTGCAATTCGAAAAATAGTTAAGTAAAAGATTTTTTTTGTCGCCTTTTTTATTTTTAATTGAAGCAATTAGTGCATAGTTTATTATTATAGAAGTGGATAATAAATAATAAGAAAATGAAAAATTATTCAAATCAATGACCACTTTGTTGCTATTCATAAATTGGAATGGATAAGACTAATTACTGAAAAAATATAACTAATTAGGTAGAGACCAGAACTATCTGGCTAATTTTTTTATTCAAATGTTATGTCCACAGTCCACTGACTATCTCCATTACTTATTTATTCCAATTTCCAAGCTTCTCCCTATTAGAATTATTGTCTACATACGAACTGCCTCTCTTCCTCATTTATTCATATTCTCTTTATTACCATTGTTTTTTGCTATATAGTAAACAATTATCTACTAGATTTATTAATTTATTATTAAGCATTTTTAATTTTCAAAGAGACGATTAGATTGGGAGAGTAATTAAATAATAAGTACCTGAGAAAGATACGGTTGGAGATATATTTAGAACTACTATCTACTCGACAATTACAAACCTTTCTCTTCCCATTTATTCCTACTCTCTTAATTACAACTATTTGCCTAATAATCAGTTACAGATATTAGTAAATCCTATAGACTCTAATATTTTGTTACCACTCTCCTCTTCCTTATATAAACCTTCATAATAGATGGTTTAACTCAGTTCAACGCAGTAGGTAAATTATTATAAATATTTTGATATTTATTTTTAATTCTTTCGGATAAAAATACGAATAATATTCCTTCTCTAAAAAAAGAGTTTACCTTGTCCACCAAAAATTAGGTAAGTTGTCTTGAATAGAACCTACTGATTTCTAAGAATTTTCAAACTCTAGCTAGAAAACCCTGCTATGCAATTAACACTTTGTCAAACCCTATTGAACTCTCACAAATACCTAAAACAACTATTGGTTGAACCTGTAACTCATCAGCACAAGGAGTAATGTAGGGGATGAATAGCCTTGTGGTGAGAATTGAGATAGTCTTCTTCAATAAAGACACACGGAAAAAGGTGGATTTTTTTTCTCTACTAGCATATTCAATCTATAAGTAACTTGTCCAATCCTCTTGGAACTTTGAAATGGGCTATAGAAATATAGGCTTAATTTCTCATTAGTTTTCTTGGCCAAATATTTAAGCCTATAAGTCTACAACTTTAGAAAAATCCATCTTTTAAACAAAACTAAAGTTGACGCTTATGCTTGTTAGCTTGAGCTCGCATACGATCTTAAGCATTTAGCAAATTGGTCCTCAACTCAACTTGTATTTAATCTCACACTCATGGATTAATACATGCAAATGCAAATGCTAATTAATTCCCTAAGGAAAAATATTAAAAAGAGAAAATATTTTATTGGGATGTCCAAAAATGTATTCTTCTATGATTTTTAAACGCGTTTCCATATGATTTTCAATAAAAAAAAATTATCTTTTAATTCCTTAATTGGTATTCTTAGGATACCAATAGTAAGATCCTTTGACCTCTTTTATTGATTGTTGCTCCTTTTAAAAGGATAGGAGTGTCCTGGGGGGTTCAACCTTGCAACACTACTATAACTTGTATTAAACCAAAATTTAGCCACTATTTAAATTGTGGCTAAATTTGAGTCAAATGCCCACTAATTAAAATAATTTAGTCCAAAAATGGTTGAGGAAAACTTTATCCCTATCTAAAACAATTGAAGCTAGAAAACCATGCAATCTAATCACTCCCGATAAGGAAAATCTCTGCTACATCTTTGGAAGAAAAAGGATGGCTCAAAGGTATGAAATGAAAATACTAGGTGAGTCGGTTAACTAGCACCAAAATGGTTTCTTTACTTCCCTTCCTTAGGTAGACCCACAATGAGATCCATAAAAATATTAGACCAAGTATGTGTAGGAATATGCAATGGTTTGTAATGATAAGCTAATGACAAGGTCTCATATTTTTAATGTGTTGAAAAGTGTCACATGCTGCAACAAATTTTTTAATATCCTTCCTCCATGAATTCTCTCCTAATTAATAATACACCAAATTATTAGCTAACCTTTTGTAGGTACAAAATAAACCAAAGGTCCACGGTGTCATCCCATGGCTAAGTTATGAAATTCTAATGAAAGTAAAGGGATATAGGTTCAATATTTAGGCAAAATCAATCTTCCTATAATCATTCGATTACCTTGCAATTCATACCCATGATGAGTTTCAAGATTTAATAACAGGTCTTGCATAACCTGTGATAATTCATATCATCCAGGGCTTCTTCCAACCAATCCTCTTGGTCCTTAAACTACGTCTTTGAAATTGAAGTAAAATGCATTTTCCTCTTGGTTCTTGAAAGGTCTTGCATGCAACCTAAACTTCTCCCTAAAACTTGTGTAATGATACATGAACACCCTTTTATAATAAACACGTATTTGATACTTTTGTTTTCTATCTATCTCTTCTTGTCACATCTTATCTCCTATAAATTTATCACTTCTCTCTTTTATTTCTTTACCTCTCTAAGTATTGATGGGTATATGGGTGTTGATCAAACATTTTCCAAAATCCTTCACAATAGTAATTTGCTTCAAACCCAAAAGCAATGCAAATGAATTTTGCATCATTAAAGTTACAAACTCTATATCTTTCCCATTTACTATCTACCGAATAGTTACAAACTCTATCTCTTTCCCATTTATTCCTACTCTCATTATTTCAGTTATTTGCCCACTAAACAGTTATAGCTATAAAAAAATCCTTATGACTCTGATATTTTGTCACCACTCATTCTCTTTCTGCTGTAAGCCTTCTTAATGGGAGGTTTACTCACATATTAGACAAAGAAACATATAATTTGACGTTATTCAATGGAAGAACGTGGAAATTTCTGGCTTACAACTTGCAAATGATACAATTTTTAGCGGGAGAGAAGCATCATTTAGCAATATATGTGTCATCAAATCCTTATAGAATCTTCTTTAGATCTCTTCAAGATTAAGGATAATAATTAAACTTCCACAACAGTCAATTGATCTCTACATCTAGAAAAAGAATGGGCTATTAACGCAGCAAATTCATTAAAATAAAAAAACTGGGTTGAATTGCTTTCACTTACCTTAGATTCTTGTTGGCGCATACTCTCAAATGCACTCAGCTTGGCTGTTGTAAAAATCTGAGCAGAAGAGCGTACAAAATTTCTTAGAAAATATTAGAAATGACTCAAAGTGCTTTTCTTATTTTATTTTTTAAAGCAAAATGATATTGCAAAAACATCACTATACCGTATTAGATCCTAACTAGCTACCTCGGTCAGTATTAATCATTTGCAACACACCATAAACATATAAGAACAATGCTTCAAAGTGGTTGATGGACATACAAAAGTTGCATACATATGTAATGGGTGTCTTTAAGGCAAAAACTGATTTAGAAAGATAATTTAGAAATGGGTGATGGCCAACGTATACCTCCTTTTTGCTCAGTTTTTGAATTGGACAGTATCTTTCATTTACCAAGTATATCATGCATGCTGAGGAATTGCAAAAATATATATCTGAGTTGGAGCTTGGGAGGAACGGTGTTGGAAATAGGATTGGGAATAGTGAAGACAATTCTTAAATTGATAAACTGATCAATTTAACCTAAACAGTGAGATCGCCCTGCATATATATGAATTAGAGACAAAAATTCTATTTCTTTATGTTACTTTTTCTTTCAGATTTTCACGAGCAAAATAGTTTAACAAAATTTAAACTCGATCAGTATATTAGATTTAAATCTAATACTAATTAAAAATTAATATATTAAATTACTATATAATATACTAATTGATATATTAATTAGCATATAAAATTTAAGTTAATATCATTCATATACTAAATAATATAATAATAAGTATCTGTACTAAAAAAGAAAATTAATATTCTAATTCAATACAGAAAAATTAACACACTAATTACTTGATGGATTAAATTTAGAGTTAATAATAATTACTAATATGTCATTGGTCCAAGTAAAATTATGTTTAAATTTTTTAAAAAAGGTTTTAGTTTTGAATCTTGAGATGATAAAAAAAATGGTTGAAAGGAAAGAATATACTAAAAGTGATTATTCAAGTTTTTTAATGAAGATTAATTATTGGTAAAATGGATTTATACTTCATACTTAATAAAAAAAATTAATATATATAACAATTAAATTTATATTATATTCATTAGTATATTATTTAATACAGTAACTACCTTTAATATATTAAATATAATGATTTTATTAATTAATTAATATACTAATTAAATTTATACCATATTAAAAATATTTAAAAAAATTAAAAGTCAATCAGTATATTCAATTTAAATTTAATATATACTAATTAAAAATTAATATATTAATTGACTAATTTAGTATATAATAATTGACATATTAATTAGCATATTAATTTAAATGTAACACTAATTACTTAATATGTTTAATTTTAAATTAATAATAATTACCAACATGTTATTGATTCAAGTGAAACTATCTATATACTTTTTTGGCTTAAACATATTTTTGATTCTTAATAAATATTCGATTTTGCGTTTGCTTTCTAATAAATTTTTGTTTTGCATTGAATCCTTAATTAAACAACAATTTTATTTATGAGTTTTGATATTTTTTTAATTTTTGATAAATTAGGAAATTTTATGTCTGCTCTTTAAAAAATTATGTTCATTTGTAATTAGTCAAGACTAAAACAAAATTTATTAATTTATCGAGGAGAAAATACAAAATTCATTAATCTATGAGGGACTAAAACAAAATATCAATTGACAAAAAAATATTATTTTGTTAGGGGATCAACATAAAGAAATATTAGGAAACAATAGCAAAAATTGAGTATTTATTATAGATAAAAAATATATTTAAGCCTATTTTGTAAAAAAAAAAATTGATTTTAAACCTTTAGGATGAAAAAGATATGATTGAGAAGGAAGAACATAAGAAAAGTGGTTAGTCAAATTTCCTACTGAATATTATTTATTGATAAAATGGATTGATACTTCATACTTAATACGTAAATATTCAATATAATAATTAAATTTATACTATATGCAACAAATTCATTATTATACTAATTAAATTAATATATTAATTAATTCATACAGTAATTGACTTTAATATATTAATTAGAATGAATTTATTAATTAATTAGTATACTAAATAAATTTTTACGATATTAAAATATTTAAAAAAATTCAAAGTCAAGCAGTATATTACATTCAAATTTAATATATTATTTAAGAAGTAATATTAATTTAATAATTTATTATATAATAATTGATATCCTAATTATTTAATACAATAATTAAAATTAATATTTAATTATTATATTAATTATAATGAATTATTAAAATAATTTTAACAAAATTCAAAGTCAATCAGTATATTACATTTAAATTTAATATATTATTTAAAAAATAATATATTAATTTACTAATTTAGTATATAATAAGTAACATATTAATTATTTAATACAGTAATTAAAATTAATATATTAATTCACTAATTTAGTATATAATAATTGATATATTAATTATTTAATAAAATAATTAAAATGAATATATTAATTATTATATTAATTTTAATGAATTTATTAAAAATATTTAACTAAATTCAAAGTCCATCAGTATATTACATTTAAATTTAATTATTAAATAAAAGTTAAAGTATTAATTTACTAATTTATTATATAATAATTGATATATTAAATATTTAATACAGTAATTAACATTAATATATTAATTACTATATTGATTTTCATATATTTATTAATTAATTAGCATACTAATTAAATTTTTGATATATTAAAAATATTTTAACAAAATTCCAAATCAATCAGTATATTGCAGATAAATTTAGTATATTATTTTAAAATTAATATATTAATTTACTAATTTAGTATATAATAATTGATATATTAATTTAAATGTAACACTAATTACTTAATATGTTATATTTTAAGTTAATAATAATTACCAACATGTTATTGTTCATAGTGAAACTATGCTTATATTTTTAAGTAAGATCTCAGTTTTAAACCTTCAGCATAGAAAAAATATGGTTTAAAAACAAAAATATAGTAAAAGTGGCTAACCAAATTTGCTAGCGAATATTATTCGTTGATAAAACGTATTGATACTTCATACTTAATACACAGATATTTAGTATAATAACTAAATTATACTATATACAATAAATTCATTAGTATACTAATTAAATTAATATGTTAATTATTTCATACAGTATTGAATTTAATATATTAATTATAATGAATTTATTAAACATACTTTAACAAAATTCAAACTCAATCAGTATATTACATTTATAATTATTAAATAAAAATTATATATTAATTTACTAATTTAGTATATAATAATTGATACATTAACTATTTAATATAGTAATTAACATTAATATATTATTTACTATATTAATTATGATGAATTTATTAAAAATATTTGAACAAAATTCAAAGTCAATAACTATATTACATTTAAATTTAATATATTAAATAAAAATTAGTATATTAATTTGCTAATTTAGTATATAATAATTGATATATCGATTAGCATTATAGTAAAAAATAGGCTAAATTGTTGTTTCTCCTAATTTTTTAAATTCGTGATTTTGGATCCTCTTGATTTTAATTTTAATTATAACATTTGATCTTCCTCATCTTATAAAATAAAAATCAGTGATTTTGATTCTTTTGATAGATTATTAATAATTAATTTTGGTTAATCAAGTTATTAAGTTAATTATAAATTACATTCAAAACAAAAGTTAATTATAAATTAATCAAAACTATTAATTATTAAAAAATTGAATAAGAAAGTATAAGTCTTAAATTTTCACAACATTATGTTTCTCATCTACTCTGCAAACACCTCCTTTATCTCCATTGTCGTACATGACTCTACCGACAATAACACCATATTAGGGTTAACCGTCTTCTATTAAATTTTTAATGAATAATAAATTTTATTTAATTTATAATTAATTTAATATCTCTAACAATCACAATTAGTAATTAATAATCTATCAGGGTAACTAGAATAAAAAATTTATAAAATTAGGAGACCAAATGTTACAATTTAAAATCAAGGGGACCAAAATCATGAATTTGAAAAATTAGGAGGACCAAAATTACAATTAGGCCTAAAAAATACTCTGTTCTTTTGTTTTTGATCATCAATACTCTGTTCTTTTACTTTAGTTAATTTGAGACAGAGATATTAATGTAATTTAATATTCATTAAACAAAACAAAAAATTATCTTTCTCCTTTCATCCCTCTGTATTAGGGGCGAGAAATGTGTTGGGTTGGACCGGGTCTTATCTAAACTTGGTTTGACCTGTTTTATATTTTATAATCTAAGCCTGAATTTGTTACTTGTCACGAGCTTGTTTTTAGACTTGAGTTCGGCTTTTGTAAAAGTCTATCAGGCCTGTATGCTCATTTAAAGGCTTGTTTCATATTAAGAAGTATAAAAAAATATTTTTTTAAAACAAAACCAAAGATTTTCATTAAAAACAACAAGATAATTTTAAATCACAAGCTATATGGACAAAATTTGCCTACAAACATTACATGTGACACACTATACCAAAGTCTTTTAAGTCTCACCAAAAGCAAATAGTCTATGTTCCTTCTACTCATCTATGCTTATACAAATTAATTTATTTCAAACATTACTTAAAATGATTTAAATCGTCAAACTACTAAAATGATTTTGTAATTTGAATAAAATAATTATAATATTATATCATATTAATAATAATATTTTATTATAAAATATTATTACCAAACAGACCAGTCCGTCAGGTTTAATAGCTTTTCTTAAGGCACGTGGCTTGTCCTGTTTAACTAAATAAACTTTTTAAAAACTTGAGCTTCACTTTTTTGTTAAATAAGTTGAACCAGGTGAGTACTTAACCTCCTACCGTACTCGGTATATCCATTAAACTAAAAGTTGGTGACAAAGAAATGGTTCATTGACTTTGACAAGTCAAATTTTAAATTAGGGACAAAAATAAAATTTCAAAAAAGTTTAAAAACTAAAAAAGAATTATAGCCTTATTTATTTATATTCTTTGTTGTTGTATTTTATTTTATTCTTTACTTTGTAGTAATAGAAAAAGTGATTGAATCTCTCTGTGATGTTCTTCATAAATTTATGTTCATTTATATAAAAAAAAAAGATATAAAAATGACTTCAATTTGTGAAAAAGTGATTACACAATCATTTATAGATGATGTTGAAATCACTAATAGCTCTAACTTCAATCTAGAATAAGATAGAAAAAAATTAAATGAAGATAATTTATTAGAAGAGAATGTAGAGTATATATATTTTTTAGCTTAAATATATTTTTAGTTGTTAAAATTTAGTATTTTTTGGTTTTTCATCTAAAATATTTTAAGGACTAAAAATAAAATAAACATAATTTACAAAAATTAAAAAATAAAAAATAACTTTTCAAGAATGGAAAATAAAAATATTTTAAATTATAAAACTAAATATTTAAACCTTTTTTAATTTATATGAATTAAACACAATAAATATCTTACTCAATCAATTGAGCTAGACACCTTTAATGGTTGAGCATATTGTTGAGGTTTTGGCAAGTGTACCAAATCGCTCTTAAGTAGTAAACCTCGAAAGTCCGAGTATCGTTTCCACAGAGATTTTATTGCACTTTATCGAATACTTGTCAATTTGTAAGTAAGAGTAAGATAATAAAAGCAGGAATACGTGCAGGAATAGATTGCTATTACTAGATCGAATAGTTTAAACGGGAAGACAATTAATAAAAATGCCAAGACCAGACAAACCCAATTGGCCTACGATGCATGAAAATATGATATTTATTACCAATGCACTGGTATTAGTTCTACCCACATCTGTTAATTTTACTTGCCCCTGATGTCTCACGATGACAAGCCTATTTTAACTACCTATCTCCCAAATGCCTTTGCGAAGATTCAATGATTAAAATGCATTAAGGTTAAATTCTAAATGTTGCTAAATGCGTGGGCATTGAGTCATCATTCTATGCCTAGCAATGCTAACCCAAGGATTCTTTTCTTAACATGTTCTATTAGCTGTTACCCTTTCCCAAGTGCATAACCCCTAAAACCAATGCATGCATTAAATCTTAAACCCTTATTAGGAAATACCCTCTCCCGAGCAAATAAAACCCAAAAGAAATTCAAGAATGAATGCAAGATAACAAGAAAAGAATTAGAACAGAAAAACCTGCAATAAATCCTCTTTGCATTGATAATTCTTTAAAGTACACCGTACATCGTTGGCTTTTTAGGTCTGCCAGGCCCTAGCTAGGGGATTAGTCACTCATGGCCATTGAGGGCTTACAACTGGGGTCGAAAGAAAGAATAGGGATAATAAAAACAAAGAATATAGAGAGAGAAGGGAGAGCTCAAGCTTGGAGTGCTGAGGGAATTGCTCTGAGGCGAGATGTGTTGATTCCTTGGGACTGGCTCTCTATAGCTGCTGAAGTGGGCTTTGGGCCTTCAGATTCGCGCTTAGCGCGACACCTCGCGCTTAGCGCGTTCGGATCGTGCGTTTAGCGCGCGCTGCAGGCTTAGCCTGTGCTTCTGTTGGATCGCGCGCTTAGCGCGTAGCTGGGGCTTAGCGCGCGTAACAGATTCTGCATCTTCGAGCTCAACGCCTCGCTTAGCGCCTATCTTCTTTGCTTGCTTAGCGCCTGAGGCGCGCTTAGCACGAGTGTTGGGCTGAGCCTGCTTCAGAACTCCTTCTTTTTCTCCATTTCTGTTGCCTTTTTGCTTAATGTAACCTCAATTTTCATATCTGCAACCAGAAATTCAATTTAATTAATTTTTCAACTTTTAATTATAAATAACTGCTAAATAATTAATTCTAGGCCAAAATTTGATTAATTAACTACTATTAATTCACAATTATTTAGCAGTTATCAAAATCCCCCAAATTAAACTTTGCTTGTCCCCAAGCAAACCAAGAATAAAAGCAAATAAATTCTCAAGCAAGTTCTGAGTGTTCCAACACTATCAATGGCTTTAGTTCCTCCTTCTTTCTGTGGTCCTTTCCGCATCTGTCAACATCTCAAAATGAAAGCATAAAACACAAGAGTGAAATTAGTCAGTCCTTTGGAATCTTAATCAAATCTGGCTTGCCTTACTTTCCTCACAAGGCTGGTGTTTCCCTCTGCTCACAAGTGTTTGGTTCAGTGTTTGCAATTTTACTAACAACCTGCAAGTAAAACTCCAAAATTTTGCATTTCATCTCAGTTACAGTTATCTTTAGTTACCTTTGGTGGATCACTAAGGACTTTATCGGCTTGTATTGGGGCCTGGCTTACAAAAAATCATGGTTTTTCTTGGGAATTCAAACTTAGGATTAAGAAAGCAAAAATTTCCAATTCTTCCTAGGCCTTTTTCTTAACCCTTTTATTTCCCCACAACACTTTTCTTTTGACACCTCTCTTGCTCTTTTGTTTCTGCCCTTTATTACACACATTTTTTTTTTGAATTGGGCCTACAGTTTGTAAAAGGTGTCTTACTATGTGCTGTACTATTATCTGAGCTACCTATTTCCCAAAATCCCCCAAATTAAGACCTTTATAACCCATTTTTGCTCTCTTATCATCCTAAAGGGTTAGGACTATCATTTTATTGGCTCAAGGGTTAATTCAAAATAATATATTGGCTCAATCATGGGTGCAAGGGGTAAAAATCATGTCGGGTTGGCTTTTTGGCTAAGTAGCTAAACATAACAAACATGGCCTTGATCATATCCACCTTAAGTAACTATTCTAACAGTTTAAGAATGATGCAAAACCAGGAACTTAAAAACAGGCGTTTTCTCTCACAATTAAGTTCACACTCTCACCGGGACTTAAGCAAGTATTCGGTGTACCAGTTATGACCTTGTTCCATCAGACTAACCTTCCCACCTTGTGCTATTCATGTTCCATTTCTTGACCTGACTTGTGCTTCCAGAACCAGTGTTTCCAAGGATTAGTGACATCTCAAGTGTTTGAACCTTCCAGAACAAGCTCAAAAATTATGACTGCTCAATTTTACCATGCAATTATTACTCAGAAAACACATACTGAAATACTAATATTATTACTACTACTTCTTTTTAATACCCAAACAGACTACATAAAAGAAACATAAGACATAAAAGAAACATAAAAGAAGAAAACATCAAAACATAAAGGAAAACAACAAAACATAAAAGAAAACATCAACTGCCTCCGCCCAAGTCTGCCCATGGGCCCCAGTCAGCGCTAGTTAGGTCAACAATGAGGTCTTCATCGACTGCAGGATCCTCAGCAGCTTTAGAAGGCTCTTCCCCCCTGTCAGTGGAGGGCTGGTCTCCTGGCCAGGCAACCTGCTGATGATAAGCCTCTAGAGTGATGAGCGATGGGTCCATCTGCAGATGTAAGGACAGCCTATGCATGTTCTCCATGATGAGCTGCTGTCCGATGTGAATGGACCTCAGCATCTGACCCTGCATGTCCAGGGATACTGAGGTGGAGGCAGGTGGAGGTCGCGGTCTCTGGGAAGAAGGCTAAGACGAAGGCTGGGTAGGAAGAGGGGCCTCTGATGTTGACGCCGAGGCTCTGGTGCGTGTGCGGCGGGTCCCTGGAAATGTAATCGATGGATCGGCGGGGTTCCAACAGTTCTTCTTCACGTAAGCCAAGTTGATCGCAGGGCTGAGTGACTCAAAGATCAGGGTATCAGAAACTACCCCCTGAATGTCACACAACGCTGTAATCAACGCCGGGAACCCGAGCCTCAAGGTGCTGGACTGGGTAATCTGACTGATCTGCTGAGATATAAAGCTGCCCACGTCCATATCCATCTGGCTCACCAAGCTGTAGATCAAGCGTGCCCTGTCAAGATTAACATCAGATGTGTGAGAAGTGGGTGCAAGATCATAATAAGAGAGGACACTCCATGTCTGAGCGAGTGTCGTCATGTCCTTCCTCAGCAGCTTCCAGGGAAGACCATCGGTGTTTAGAACAAAATGCCCCCCTAGAGTACATAGTGTGGCGGCGATGGTGTTAGGATCAGGGTGAGTGCTGAGGTATCTGGTGTAGGCTGGGTACTCCTCCCCGTCCTCCAAGATGACTGGGGTGTCGAGGAAGTCGTTAATCGTGTCAGCGTCAAAATGAACGACCTGTCCTCGCACCCTGCAGAATCTGGGACTGTGGTCCTCTGGATCATAAAGGTTCGAATAGAACTCTTTCACCAAAGCCACATCGATCCTCTTCTCTGGTAGGCGTGTAAGCACCTGGTCCCATCTGCACCTCCTGAGTTCCTGGAGGAACTCATCGAACATCCCAGGCCCAAGTTCAACATTCCTCTCCGGAAGGATGTTCCGAAGCTGAATGTTGTCTTGGTACTTGTGCCAAGCAATCTCTGAGGTAAAGCGGGAAGAGTCCCAGTTGGACGCTTCCCCTGGTGTGGGCACGGCACGGCGTTTACGGGAGGCCATCTGAAAAAAAACCAAAAACAACATAACAGATTGCAGTTAGTAAACATGGAGGTGCAAAAAGTAAATAAACTAGGGGTGCAGTTAGTAAAGAAGGGGTGCCGAAAGTAAGTAGATGGGGGTGAAGAGAGTAGAAATAGGGATGCAAAGAGTAAGGCACGAGGGCTGATGGGCCCTAAGGCCCAGCCCCGCGCTTAGCGCCCCCTCCACGCTGTTGTTGGCACGCGCTTAGCGCCAAGGGTGGGCGCTTAGCGCGTTCATCTAGATGCACGAGCGCGCTTAGCGCAGGCGGCCAGCTAAGCGCGTGAGTGCTTTTTCTGTTGTCTGAGTTTATGGAGGCTTAGCGCACTTTTCCTCCCTTCCTTTTATGTTGGTTGTTCTCGCTAAGCCTCTGCATAGGCTTAGCGTGATACCACCTGCAAAATGTTACAGCAGCAACCCAGACCCCAATCTTACCTATTTTTGTGAAGAATGCGTGAAAAAGGGACAGAGAATCACGTAAGCCTTAGAAGAAATGCACAGAAAGAGGAAAATAGGAAGTATGAGTATGCAGAAGGGAAGAAAAGAAGTGAAATGGGTTGATTTAAAATAAATCAAGGGGAAGCTGAAGGGTTGGACAGTTTCGAAAACTGTCCAGCAATTTATGGCACGTGCGCTTAGCGCGTAGGTGCCGCTAAGCGCACCAAGGGCAGCGTCCCTTGGTTTTTCCCCCGTAATTTAAAATTCAAAATTTGAAAAATACCTGGGCGCTTAGCGCATGGTCGCGCGCTAAGCGCATAGCTTCGTGCAGCCCACTTTACTTTTGTTGTTGGCACCCCTCCTATTGTTGTCTTCACCTGCTTCGACTTTGCTTTTTGCACCTCCTGTTTGCTATTTGCACCTGTTGGGCTTTTTTTTTCAAGAAATAAAATAACTACATTTTTACAATATATGTTGGGTTGCCTCCCAACCAGCGCTTAGTTTATTGTCTTTAGCTAGACAGTAGTCCTTCTCAAGGATCATCTAAGTAGATGATGGTCGTCAATCGCTCTAGTTGTCCTCCGTTATACGGCTTCAAGCGCTGTCCATTGACGATCCATTTCTTCTCGAAGTTCTCTTCTTTGGGGTCCACCAATTCCACTGCTCCATGAGGTCTAACTTCTTTTATGATAAATGGCCTTGACCACTTAGACTTCAGCTTACCTGGGAATAGCCTTAGCCTCGAGTTAAAGAGTAATACTTGCTGCCCTGGCTGGAATTCTTTCCTCTGTAGCTTCTTATCATGATATGCCTTCGTCTTTTCCTTGTAAATTCTGGATGACTCATAGGCATTTAGTCTCATTTCTTCCAACTCCTAAAGCTGTAACTTCCTCTTTTCCCCGCATGCATTGTCGTCAAAGTTAAGCAACTTGAGAGCCCAATATGCTTTGTGCTCCAGCTCCACTGGTAAATGGCATGTTTTCCCATACACTAGCTGAAATGGCGATAAGCCGATGGGGGTCTTGAACGTTGTCCTATAGGCCCAGAGAGTATCATCGAGCTTCAAGGCCCAATCCTTTCTTGATGATGCAACTGTCTTCTCCAGGATTCGCTTGAGCTCCCTGTTAGAGATTTCTGCTTGGCCATCTGTCTTAGGATGATAAGGTGTGGCCACCTTATGTCGGACATTATAGTGCTCCAAGACTTTCTTCAACTGATTGTTGCAGAAGTGCGTTCCCCCATCACTAATCAAGGCTCGTGGGACTCCGAAACGGGAGAAAATGTTCTTCTTTAGAAATTTAATTACTACCCTGGCATCGTCCTTTGGCGTAGCTATGGCTTCCACCCATTTGGAGACATAATCCACCGCTACCAAGATGTAGATATTTCCATATAATGAAGGCAGGGGTCCCATGAAGTCTATGCCCCAACGGTCAAAGATCTCTACTTCCATGATATTCTGTAAAGGCATCTCATTTCTTCGAGATATTCCCCCTATTCTCTGGCATTTATCACAACAATGCACAAACTCGTAAGCATCTTTAAAAATAGAGGGCCAGAAAAAACCTGATTGTAGCATTTTTACTGTTGTTCTGTCCTCGCTGTGATGTCCGCCATAGGGTGAACTGTGACAGTGCCAAAGAATGCTCTGTGCTTCTTCCTTTGTGACGCATCTCCTTAATACATTATCTGCTCCTGCCTTGAACAAATGAGGATCATCCCACACATAGAAGCGTGCATCATGTAGAAATTTCTTCCTCTGACTCCAATTAAACTCCTTTGGAATAACTCTCGTGGCTTTGTAGTTTGCCATGTTTGCAAACCAAGGTCTGGTAGTAACCTGCAAAAGAAACTCATCAGGAAATTCACCTCTTACCTCTGGTTCTTCCTTGGTGACTTCTTCATTCTTTAATCGAGATAAATGATCGGCTACCACATTCTCGGATCCTCTCTTGTCCTTGATGACGATGTCAAACTCTTGTAATAACAGAACCCATCTAATCAACCTTGGCTTGGAGTCTGTTTTGGCGAGCAGGTGCTTGATGGCAACATGATCTGTGAAAATGGTGACCCTCGACCCTATTAAGTATGACCTGAACTTCTCCAAGGCAAAGACAATGGCTAGCATTTCCTTTTCCGTGGTTGCATAATTCAACCGTGTTTCATTTAGGACCCTGCTAGCATAATAGATGGCGTGAAATACCTTGTCGTGCCTCTGTCCTAGAACTGCTTCTATTGCATAATCACTGGCATCGCACATTAGTTCAAAGTCTTTATTCCAGTCCGGTGCAATCATCACAGGTGCAGTAGTGAGCTTGTTCTTCAATGTCTGAAATGCTGCTGAACATTCTTCATCGAACTTGAAAACCACGTCTTTATTCAGCAGATTGCTTAGGGGCCTGGCAATCTTCGACAAATCCTTGATAAACCTCCTGTAGAATCCTGCATGCCCTAAGAAACTTCTGACACCTTTAACATTCAATGGTGGTGGCAGCTTCTCTATGACGTCTATCTTCGCCCGATCAACCTCAATCCCTCTAGCTGAGATCTTGTGGCCTAGGACTATGCCCTCTCGAACCATAAAATGACACTTTTCCCAGTTCAATACTAAGTTAGTCTCTACGCACCTTTGAAGTACCATCTCTAGGTTCCTCAAACAACTGTCAAATGAGGGTCCAAAAATCGAGAAGTCGTCCATAAATACCTCGATGCTTTTCTCCACCATGTCTGAAAAAATGGCCAGCATGCACCTTTGAAATGTGGCTGGTGCATTACATAACCCGAATGACATCCTTCTGTAAGCAAAGACGCCAAAAGGGCATGTGAAGGCCGTCTTCTCTTGGTCTCTGGGGTCCACCGTGATCTGATTATATCCTGAGTATCCATCCAAGAAACAGTAGTACGTCTGCCCTGCAAGTCTCTCCAGCATCTGATCCATGAAAGGTAAGGGGAAATGGTCCTTCCGGGTGGCTTCATTCAGCTTGCGATAGTCGATACACATTCGCCAGCCAGTGACAGTTCGTCTTGGTATCAAGTCATTCTTCTCATTCCGTACCACTTTCATTCCACCTTTCTTGGGAACCACCTGTACTGGGCTTACCCAAGCGCTGTCAGAGATGGGGTATATGAGCCCAGCCTCCAAGAGCTTGAGTACCTCCTTTCTTACCTCTTCCTTCATTGTTGGATTTAGCCGCCTCTAGGGTTGCCGGACTGGCTTGTAGTCCTCTTCCATCATTATTCTGTGCATGCAATAAGCAGGGCTAATTCCCTTGAGATCCGATATATGCCATCCAATTGCTTCCCTGTGTTTCTTGAGGACATCTACCAACCTGTTTTCCTCCTCTGTTGTGAGTGCGTTACTGATTACTACAGGTTTATCTTCCTCCAAGAACACATACTTTAGATTATCGGGCAATATCTTCAAGTCTATCTTCTTCTTCTCGGACGAAACTTTCTTCTCTAGCGTCTCAAATTTGGCTTCTCCCTCAGGAATACTGTCTTGTCGATCCAAGTCTTCCAAACAAGCCTTCAGATCTTCTTCTTCCTCACTGGTTAGACAGCCCAAAGCATTTACCATTGCTTTCTCTAGTGAATAATGTGGTGTTTTGAGAATACTGACATCTTCCTTATCAATCTCTTCCACTCTGAAACACTTCCAACCCTCCTGTGGGTACTTCATTGCTTTGAAAAGGTCGAAGGTGATCTTCTGATTGTCAATACTCAACTCCAAGTTCCCATTCCCCATATCCACCACACAGTTGGCAGTTAGCATGAAAGGTCTGCCTAAGATGAGGGGAATGTCTATGTCTTCTTCGATATCCATTATGACAAAGTCCACCGGAAAAGTAAAGTGGCGTACCTTGACTAGGACATCTTCTACCACCCCGTATGGTCTTGTAATCAAGCGGTCTGCTAGTTGAAGCGTCATCTTGGTAGGATCTATCTTCAAATTCCCGATTCTTTTGCACATTGACAAGGGCATCAGATTGATACTTGCTCCTAAATCAATGAGGGCCTTGTTTACCATTTCCTTCCCTATGGTGCACGGGATGGTAACACTATCGGGGTCCTTAAACTTCTTAGGTAGCTTCCTCTGTATTATAGCACTGCAATTACCCCCTACCACAATATTCTCATTGTCAATGTACTTCCCCTTCTTGGTGAGGATGTCCTTCATAAATTTGGAGTAGAGGGGCATCTGCTGTAAGGCTTCCCCGAATGGCATAGTGATCTCCAGCCCTTTGAATATTTCCAAGAAACGTCTGAAGTAGTGTTCCTGGTTCTTCTTGGTGGGTACCACAGGATATGGTAGATCTTGTGGTAGGGCAGGTGGTTCTTCCTTCTTGGCTTCTCTTGCTTTCTGGCTCTTGGTTTTAGGTGGTGATGCCACCTTCTCTTCTTCTTCTGTCCTTTCTTCTGGTGTCTCTGTCCTTTCTTCCTCTGTCTGGTCTTCTTCTTCAACCTTACCTTCCTCCTGTGCTTTTTTCTGCCCTCGAGTCAGCACTGCCTTGCATTCTTCCTTCGGGTTTTTCTCCGTGTTAGCCCCAAAAGTTCTAGTGGGCCGTTCGGCTTTGTCGTGTGCCAATTGGCCTATTTGAACTTCCAGATTCCGAATGGCTGCATCCGTGCTCTTTTGATGAGATCGTGTCTCCTGGATGAATTGCAGCAGCAGTTCTTCTATATTGGTGGGCTTTTCTTGTTGATTCAGACCTTGGCTGGGGTGCTGGTATGGCGGTTGGTATGGTTGTTGGTTCCTTTGCTCCTTATATTGGTTTCCCTGATTCCTCCACCCTGAACCTTGCATGAAATTTCTTCCTTGATTAAATCCTGGTGGCCCGTGATTGAATCCTGCTCCCCCTTGGTGGAATCTGGATGAGTTCCCCTGGTTGTAACCCTGGAATCCGCGATTTGGTATGCCCATATAGTTTACTTCTCGAGAGGTGTCCTGTTGACTTACACATTGTCTAGGCTCATGGGTTCCTCCGCATGTGGGGCATCCTTCTACCTGCAAAACAGAAGAGTGGGAAGAACTTACTGCTTGTAATTGTTGAGGTAATTTGCTGAGGGTTTCGGTAAGGGCTTCTATCTGTCTCGTCAACAGCTTGTTTTGTGCCAACGTCGCGTCCTGCGTGCCGAGTTCCAAGAGGCTTCTTTTCATGGAAACATAGGTACGATCACAAAGGATTGCTTGATCGCTGGCCGCCATGTTCTCGATGAGTTCCATCGCTTCCTCGGGAGTCTTCAGTTTGATCTTCCCTCTGCGGATGCATCTAGTAGCTGTTTCGATTGAGGCCGCAAGCCATCAATGAATATGTTCAGTTGTACTGGCTCACTGTATCCGTGTGTCGGTGTCTTTCTTAACAATCCCTGAAAACGGTCTAGTGCTTCGCTAAGGGATTCATCCGGGAATTGATGGAAAGAAGAAATCTCCATTTTCCCTTCGGCGGTCTTTGACTCTGGGAAGTACTTCTTTAAGAACTTTTCCACTACTTCTTCCCAGGTTCTTAAGATGTTTCCTTTGAAAGAGTGCAACCATCGTTTAGCCTCTCCTGCTAGGGAAAAGGAGAAGAGGTTAGGGCGTACCGCATCTTCTGGGACTCCGGCGATTTTTACGGTGTTGCATATTTCTATGTATGAGGCTAGGTGAGCATATGGATCTTCGCTCGAAAGACCATGGAAGAGGTTCCCTTGGATTAGCTGAATAAGGGAGTACGGGTAGGAGATATTGGCTGCTTGAACCTCCGGCCTTGCAATACTCGTGAAGAACTGAGGAGTGGCGGTATTAGAAAAGTCCTCTAGTGTGACTCTTTGTGCCGGTTCCCCGTCCATTTCAGTGTGATGTGGAGAAAGAGGAGGTGAGGTGTAACTGCTTCCTTCTGTGTCTTGTTCCCTTCTTCTTCTTGCAGCGTTGTTACACCGACAAGTAGCTTCAATTTCTAAGTTAATAGGGACAACGTCTCTAGATGCAGTTCTAAGTCGCATAAAAACAAAAAGGGCACTACCCGTGCAATTATGGGAGAAGAAAGAATAGAAGCGAGAGAGAGAATACTAAGAGAATAAGCCAAGAAAAGAAGAGTTGGGCTTACAAACTGATATAGTATGGTAATTAAGTGCGAAAATAAAATCCCCGGCAACGACGCCAAAAACTTGTTGAGGTTTTGGCAAGTGTACCAAATCGCTCTTAAGTAGTAAACCTCGGAAGTCCGAGTATCATTTCCACACGGATTTTATTGCACTTTATCGAATACTTCTCAATTTGTAAGTAAGAGTAAAATAATAAAAGCAGGAATAAGTGCAGGAATAGATTGCTATTACTAGATCGAATAATTTAAACGGGAAGACAATTAATAAAAATGCCAAGACCAGACAAACCCAATTGACCTTCGATGCATGTAAATATGATATTCATTACCAATGCACTGGTATTAGTTCTACCCACATCTGTTAATTTTACTTGTCCCTGATGCCTCACGATGACAAACCTATTTTAACTACCTATCTCCCAAATTCCTTTGCGAAGATTCAATAATTAAAATGCATTAAGGTTAAATTCTAGATGTTGCTAAATGCGTGGGCATTGAGTCATCATTCTATGCCTAACAATGCTAACCCAAGGATTCTTTTCTTAAGATGTTCTATTAGCTGTTACCCTTTCCCAAGTGTATAACCCCTAAAACCAATGCATGCATTAAATCTTAAACCCTTATTAGGAAATACCCTCTCCCGAGCGAATAAAATCAAAAGAAATTCAAGAATGAATGCAAGATAACAAGAAAAGAATTAGAACAGAAAAACCTGGAATAAATCCTCTTTGCATTGATAATTCTTTGAAGTACATCGTACATCGTTGGCTTTTTAGGCCTGCCAGGCCCTAGCTAGGGGATTAGTCACTCATGGCCATTGAGGGTTTACAACTGGGGTTGAAAGAAAGAATAGGGATAATAAAAACAAAGAATATAGAGAGAGAAGGGAGAGCTCAAGCTTGGAGTGCTGAGGGAATTGCTCTGAGGCGAGATGTGTTGATTCCTTGGGACTTGCTCTCTATTTATAGTTGCTGAAGTGGGCTTTGGGCTTTCATATTCACGCTTAGCGCGTTCGGATTGCGCGCTTAGCGCGCGCTGCAAGCTTAGCCTGTGCTTCTGTTGGATCGCGCGCTTAGTGCGTAGCTGGGGCTTAGCGCGCGTAACAGATTCTGCATCTTCGAGCTCAACGCCTCACTTAGTGCCTGTCTTCTTTGCTCGCTTAGCGCTTGACGTGCGCTTAGCGCGAGTGTTGGGCTGGGCCTGCTTCAGAACTCCTTCTTTTTCTTCATTTTTGTTGCCTTTTTGCTTAATGTAACCTCAATTTTTGTATCTATAACCAGAAATTCAACTTAATTAATTTTTCAACTTTTAATTATAAATAACCGCTAAATAATTAATTCTAGGCCAAAATTTGATTAATTAAATACTATTAATTCACAATTATTTAGTAGTTATCACATATAATACCACTTTAAATGAGATTCCTAAAGAGCCAATAATAAAAAGGTAAAATTCCTAAACATATTTATGATCTAGGCGGACAAAAATACTCATCAAATATTTAGAGATTTAATAATGAAAAAATGGTTTGATTAAATATGAAAATTTATAATATTAAAGTGCTAGAAGATTAACATGAATTTAAAGCTCAAAAACTTAGAAGATTTATATGAGAATTAATAATTATATATTGAACTTCTTTATAAAAATTGCTTTGGCCCTAAACTTCCTAAACACGTCTTACGGGCTTACCATAAAGGCATAAATTACTTGTTGGTGCTAAACAATGTTTTTAATCCTACTTTTTTAATGTTTTTAGAAAATATTATATAAAAGGTAAAATATATAATAAATAAAATAAAAAAATAATTTATTTATGTCATTATATAACTAATAATAGAATATTTATTAACTCAAATAATTAATAAATAAAAATAGAAACCAATGATATGATAAATTTACGAATAACAGCATATACCATATAAATTCAGTTTGGATCAGTTTTTAAAATTAAATTCAAAATCCAATCTGGTCCAATAAATAATTTCAATTTTCTAATTTTTTTTATCCATTTAATTTTTGGTTTTTTAGATCAATTTTTTGACCCTCATTGGATTGGATTAGTTTATGAACACTCTACCATAAATTACTAGTTGGTACTAAACAATGTTTTTAAAATTGGACCGATCAATAAATCAATAAAGACTTTGATTTAAGGTTTAATGATTCAATCATAGTACAATCGTGGTTAAATCGATCGTAATTAAATTATTATTTTTTAATATAATAAATACACAATTGTAAATAAAACTAAGGATTAAATAAGTTTATTGTCCTTCAAATTTGGGTAATTATTTTTTAGTTCTTGAAAACAAAATTTATTTTTATTAATCCCTCAAATTTCTTAAAAACTACTTTTAATTCCTAATATTCTTTGTGTTAATGATGTCACAATTTGTGACGGTTTTACACCATCATAAATATTTTTTTAATTTAATTTCTTTAAAATGATTTATGACAATTTAAAATTACTAGACAATGAAAAAAATCACAATAATTTCACATTTATGTTTTTATTTTTCTTCTTTAAAATTGTTTGAATATGTAAAAAGGAGTCACTAAATCATATGAGTAAAATATTTAGGCATTTTAAAATTGCTAAAAATCATTTTTTTTAAATAAATTAATTTTGGTGGTTAAAAACCACCACAAAGTATGAAACTATGAACATAATGAAAAGAATGGACTAAAAATAACTTTCAAAATTTGAAGGATTAATAAAAATAATTTCTTTTAAGGACTAAAGTATAACTAACTAAATTTAAAGGACTAAAAACACATTTAAACTAAAAAATAATATAATCTTTATAACTTTAAAAGTTAAACATTCCTTAAAAATATCATCACCCACCACTACACCCACCACCACACGTAACATGTAACATGCAAAATTATACATTAAATTAAATTAAATATACCATAATATTTAATTTTAACACCACAAGTATTTTTTTTATTAATATACAAAATAAAATATCTACAATCTATCAACAAGTAGAAAATAATATGATTAATAAAAAAATGTGCCTGTTTCAAAATTAACTTAATATTAATCTTGAAAATTGTTAGTTTAGAGATGATAATTGTGCAACGAAAAAATTAAATATAATTGTAATTGGATACGTCCCATATAAGCTTTATCATTTTCGTCAAAAAAAATCATCCCTCATCTTATTTATCTTTCTAATCTCTCATTTATATTTATTGTAATAATAGTAAAACAATATAAATATACCTTTTTATTACCTCTGATGACTAATGTGTTGATTATATTCTCATTTATTATATATTTAATACAATATATTAAAAATTTAAAATATTTTATTTATTCATTTTTAATTTCTTAATAAAAGTTTAATTACACTGCATATCACACGCAACGACGTTAGTTATGTGTATGTTAATAGTCAATTTGTTTTAACTTTTCAATTTTATACTCACTGTCTCTTCTTTTCATGAAATAGTGTCAGCATGTCTATAAACTAGAGTGTAGAGTACACTGTGCACAACATGCAACACTGCTGCGTAAGGGTCAAGGCCTTTAGTTCAGTTTTGAAAAAAGCAAGCATATTTTGAAAACCGTTAAAAATTGATGAACCTCCGGTTTAGTTCAGTTTTACTTTGATTTAACGCCTTTAGTCCGGTTTCATAACTTCCCGGTTATAGGGGTCATCCAGACCGGATACTAGGCTGGTTCCTGGTTGAACCAATTGAACATCGATTTGATTTAAAACCTTGGTGCTAAATGTCAAATTCACTCACATTGTTCTTAATTTTTATGAAAAGGTTCATCTGCTCTCTTTTAATCTTTTTATCTTTCTTGATGACTAAAAAATCTAATATATTTTTATTTGAATCTTGATCTTTTTAATATACTTTTGTGGGGATGGGATGAGAGCACTTACAAAATTCATTGGATAGTATATGACAATATATGAAAAAAGAGACACAGGACATATGACCATGTGTAAAAAATTTAAAAATTGGCTTTGCATAATATATCACTAAACAAAATATTTTTGTGGCAGGGGTACAAAAGGAAAATACATATTTTCACTACCACTACCATAACCATTTAATCACCACCATTATTAGTGTCATTCCACCACTTTCATTAACTCCTTAACCATTGCCGTTGCCAATACCACTACCATTATTTTATTATTATCGTTGTCGCCACTACTACTATTCCACCACTACTATCATTATCATCGACACCATTTTTTCATTGTCATTGTTGTCGTTACCAATGCCTCCATTGTCATTACACTACCATTATGTCACCATCATTGTCACCACCACCACCACTTATCATCAACAAAAGTCATGACATAGAGACAACAAGTATGAGACTTGTAGATTAGAAGCAAGGGATCACATTTATTGTCGCTGAATCCAAAGGAGATGAAAGTCTTAGTAAGTCTTTTGTACCAAGAACGTGGGGCCTATTTAAGACCACAAATAGCTTTATGAAGCTTGCAATTTATCAAAGTGTTCAAACCCAGGTGGTTGATCCATGTAAACATTCTTATCAAGATAGTTGTTGCAACCTACCTTACGACGGGACGACGGAAGAAAATAAATAAAAGCACGTTCGTCTCCTAAGGAGAAAACGAGTAGGAGTCGCCACCAACGTTTATTCGAGGAAAATATTAGAAAAACCAAAAGATGTCTGCGAATTTTGAAAAGAAGGGTTTGGGAGTTGTTTACGCATAGGGAAGATATTAACATCTCACGCATCTGTCACAAGGGACAACAGCCTTTAATCGAGTGTGCAAAACGTGACTTCAAAATTATTTATTTTCCTTTTTTTATTATTATTATTTTTTTCGAATCAACAAGGGTATTGCCCTTGCTCCTATGTATCCCCAGGTGTAATGAAAAAATCAGACCTACGTAGTTCTTTAAGTAAGAATGTTCATGTTTTTTAAAAGAATTATTTTAATTGCAAACAAAGAGTCGTTAAGGCGTTGGACCTTGAAACGATCTCAAGTGATATTTGACAAAAATAAGTTTGGTTATGAATTGATTTTTTCATTTTGGTTTTGTTTATTGCCTTTCAATCTCACTAAAAAAACCAATTTCATGACATTAGTGATTGACTAGAATTAAGCCTTACGAATAAGACGAAATTACCAACGATAAAGAGTAGAACATAAATGCACACATAATATCACAGAGGATTCATAAGGGTACATAGATTACATTCAACTCTTAAGAAAAACTAACCGACTGTTGCGTGGGGTGCAAGGCTAGCGAGAGAAATGATGTAGGGAATGATCCACGATTGTGATTCGGCAGCGCCTCGGCTTTACTTTTTTTCTTCTTCTTCTCTTTCTCTTTCTGCATTTCTTCCTCTCCTTCTTCAGTTCTCCACCCTTGAACCTCTTCCCCTGCATGACTATTTATAGAAAAAGCCATTTGGTGCAGGGGAAGCTTGCCTAGGCGAGCTGAGTGCTTAGGGCTGAAGGTATCAACTCGCCCAGGCGAGTGGCTTGCTTAGGTTTGAAGCTTCTTCTTGGCCCAAGCAAGCTAGATGCTAGTCTGGGCGAGTTACGGTCCAGAAAATTCTTGGAAATGACCATTTTGCCCTTTTCCTTGTGGTTTTTTGTTTCTGGATCTGACAAACAACCATCAAACCCTAAGTGATCCCTTGGCCTTGTGCTGTAACCAGTACCGACCACCATAATTCGATTAGCAATGATCAAAAGATCATATCTGAATGATGAAAGTATTATACCCAGATGAAATTAGGGTCTGACAATTGCCCATCTTTATTTATCTTTTATTAAAAATAAAAGATAAGTAAAGATAATGACACTAATTTCATTTGAGAGATCGAGCTATTCAAAACCGGACGCCAGAGAAAACAAAAAATAGTGAATTGATAAAATAGAAGACATTTGAAGTCTTTAAAAGCATTAAAACAGAAGACATTGAAGTCTTGTAAAGCATAAAATGAAGACATTGAAGTCTTTTAAAAGCATAAAAGCAGAAGACATTAAAGTCTTTGAAAAACATAAAAGCAGAAGACATTGAAGTCTTTGAAAAGCATAAAAGCAGAGGACATTGAGTTCTATGGAAATATAAAGACAGAGGATGTTGAGTCCTATGGAAGATAAAGATAGAGGACATTGAGTCCCATGAAAACATAAAGACAGAGGACATTGAGTCCTATGAAAACATAAAGGCGAGGACGTTGAGTCCTACGAAAGCATAAAGATAGAGGATGTTGAATCCTATGGAAACATAAAGGTGAGGACGTTGAGTCCTATGGAAACATAGAGACAGAGGACATTGCGTCCTATGAAAAATAAAGGCAAAGGACATTGAGTCCTATGAAAAATATAGGCGAAGACTTTGAGTACTATGGAAACATAAAGACAGAGGACATTGAGTTCTATGAAAAGTAAAGGCGAGGAAGTTGAGTCCTATGAAAAATAAAGACAGAGGACGTTGAATCATATGGAAACATAAAGGCGAGGATGTTAAGTCCCATGGAGACATAAAGACAGAGGACATTGAGTCCTATGAAAAATAAAGGCGATGACGTTGAGTCCTACGAAAAATAAAGACAGAGGGCGTTGAACCTATGGAAACATAAAGGCGAGGACCTTGAGTCCTATGGAAACATAAAGACAAAGGAAATTGAGTCCTATAAAAAATAAAGGCAAGGACGTTGAGTCCTATGGAAACATAAAGGCGAGGACATTGAGTCTTATGAAAGCATAAAGACAGAGGACATAGAGTCCTGCGAAAAATAAAGACAGAGGATGTTGAGTCCTATGAAAAATAAAGACAGAGGACATTGAGTCTTATGAAAAATAAAGACGAGGACATTGAGTCCTATGAAAAATAAAGATGGAGGACGTTGAGTCCTATGAAAAAATAAAGGTGAGGACGTTGAGTCCTATGAAAGCATAGAGACAGAGGACATTGAGTCCTATGAAAAATAAAGGCGAGGACATTGAGTCCTATGAAAAATAAAGACAAAGGACATTGAGTCCTACGGAACAAAAAACAAAGGACATTGAGTCCTATGAATCATGCCAATAGGTACTAGTACCCAAGGGCTCAACCTTATAAGAAAGCAAAAGGTTGACTCTTTAAGAGGATCTCTCATCCTAAACTCAAAAGATAAGACATTGGATTTTGGAAATTGGTATATAAAGAGAAATCTATGCACTTAGCCTGATGTGAAACATGAGTTTTGGAATGCAGAGACATGCAACCTTTGTCTTGAAATGCAGTAAATGTGGACTTTGTATCTAGCAATGCAAAAGGTTTTGAATCATGAAAACTGTGCAATGCTCATGACATTCTTTTCTCTTTTTGCGATTTTGATTTTTTTGTGTGTGCGTCAAAAAACACAGATTGACTGTCTCTTTTTGAAAGACGTGATAACTCATGCGACCTCATCCTATCTTTTGCAAATCTCTTCGGGGACTCCCTCAGAGTGTATGTTTTGTTTGATTTAGTCATTTGAAAATTTTGGAGTGACGGCAGTGGAGTCGTTTGATATTTAATCAATTAACTGAAATATTGATCTCAGGGTTCGTCCCTTTCATTTTGTTTAAAAACTTTGATTATTCTACACAGCAAGAAAATATAAGGCTTTGGGACCGATCCTATGCACCATTGAAGGATGACAATGGATTGTTACACTTTGGTATATGACCAAGTAAAACTTTCTTGATTTAAGATCATAGAGTGATGTCAAGGGTCTGTCGATCCCACTGAAACTTGAAGACATGGGCTGATCCCGAAAGAATTTATATAACGAAGGCTACCCTTGGATTCGAAAGGAATCCTACGGAGTTTGCATGAAAGACTAACATCAGATGTACCCTACTATCACAATTGTCTTTGGGCATCTCTCACGAGCTCCTGGTCAAATGAGTTGTCTTCTCAAATGTGCAAGTGCAAACCTTAGGGCTTTTTTTAACAATCACAAGCGTGTGCAAGTTCTATTTCAAAATCCAAACTCAAAAGAAAAATTAGTCATTCCTTGATCCACATGGACTTTATTGGACTTGTAACGTGGTCAGGGGTAAGAAGGCTATGAAAGAAAGGATCAGACTCTAGACTAAGGAATGGATCATTGTCAATAGACACCTTATTAAAGTGTTTGTTGTTAACTATTATCTTGACATAGATAGAGTCTAGATGTTTCATAATGTCTTTTGTTAGTTTGTATAGCTTAATGACTCCTATGGGCTTTGGTGATTCTTCTTATAGTAGGTCATCAAGTTACAAATCGTCCAAGTCCAATTTCAATTGGGGATTTGCTTACTCAATCAAAATTTTCAATTCCTCCTTGCTGTAAGATTACTATTCCTTTTCAAGTATGACTCTTTGGAATATTACTTCCTCTCTAACCATATTAAGAGACTTAAAGATCATAGTGAGCATTCCTTTGAGATTTTGCACAACTCATGTTTGTTGAAAAAACCTATTTTAGCTTCCAAACAAGTTTTTGGGATCCTGCAATTGGATAAGTAGAAAACATAAGTATTGTGCCTTAGGGCACTACAACCCATATACCTAACACATTCATGTATCTCAAGATGACATACATACTAGTACGAAATGACCCATAAGTAGTACATCAATAGGGGGAGCAAATTATAATACATCAACTCACTCCCTAGTTGGCCAAGACACGTCTACTACTCCTACGGACAATAGAAAATGAAAACAGTAGAGTTCCAACTAAAGATGTCCTATTTGTTACTCATCGAATCTAACAATAATACAAATATGGGGATGAAAGGCAAATTGCCCCCTTTTGGGCACTTTTACAAACTATTTCCCCAAATAGGGTTGTTTTTAAAGTTTTTCATGCATGGGTCTGTTTTGGACGTAAAGGGCATGCATGCAAAAGCAAATCGCCAATTCCATTGGCGATTTTCCCTATCCGTACTGGACTCGCCAGCCCCATTGGCGATTTCGCCATGCATGGGGAGTTGCCAGTCAAACTGGCGAGTTCCAAGAAGGAGGGCGCAAGCTAGGGTTTTAGGGTTTCATTTGGCAAGCTTGGCAGGAGGAGGGTTGCAAGGGTTGCAGTCTGGACGTGGAACTCGCCATTCCCACTAGCGATTTGCGTTTTGAAAAAAAAATTCCCCTTATAAAACCTACACTGCATGACTAAGCTGCTCCCTTACTCCCTCTTGCTCTTGCGTTCCTCCCTCATCACTTTTGATCCCTCTTTGCAGTCCATTCCTTTCTTCCTCTTCCTACTACGTGCTTTGTGTTCTTGGTAAGTATTTTCTTAACTGGTAAATTTAAATATTTTTTGTGTTATATATATGTTAAGTTAATTTTAATTGATATATTAATATTATTTAGGTGAGGTTTTTGACCCTCTTTACCCTACATTGCTTGGTTGCTCTTCCTACTACGTGCTTTCGATAAGTGTTTCTTACTGATAACTTAAAATACTTTTCTATTATATATATATATATATATATATATATATATATATATATATATATATATATATATTTTAAGTTAATTTCAGTTGACGTATTAATATTATTTAGGTTAGGTTTTGTAAGTTGTAAGTTATTAGTTGTGTTATATACATATGTTAGGTTAGTTTTAGTTGATTTGTAAATATTATTTTGATAATATTAGTTAGGTTAGTATACATATGTTAAGTTAGAATTAGTTGTGCTTTTGGTTAGTTTTTGATAATATTATTTTGTTTAGATTTTGTAAATTAGTATGATATTATTTGTTTTACATATGTTTAGATTTTGATAATATTAATTGTGCTATATACATATGTTACGTTTGTTTATCTTAAGTGGTAATTTTAAATTTTAAATAGTAGCTTCAAATATTAATATTATTTGTGTTATATGTATATGTTATAATTTTAGTTGGTATCTTATTATTTGTGTTATACGGTACGTTAGTTTTAGTTGATTTTTTAATATGATTTTGTTGAGGTTTTTTAAATTTGTATGTTATTATTTGTGTTATATATATGTTTACGTTAATTTTAGTTGGTATGCTATTATTATTTGGTTTAGATTTTTTAGGTTTGTATGGTATTATTTATGTTATATATATGGTATGTTAGGTTTAGTTAGAATGTTAATATTATTTAGTTTACTTATTTTAAGTTTTTATTGAAATATATGATATGTTATTAATTATATATATATATATATATATATATATATATATATATTGTTTAAATTTTTGTTTCCATAGTAATTTTTCGATTTATTTTAATTTATTTGTATAATATATGTTATTTAATTTAAATTTTGTTAATTTGAAAAAAAAAATTGGTCATTTATTTAAATTTATGTATGTATTTTAATTTTTAATTTTGTTATTTGTAGAGTATTTTAGTTAGTATTTTAAGTTTTGCATGTATTTTAATTTATTTGGATAGTATATTTAAATTTTATTATTTGTATCATATATTTTGTTGCTCAAATTTATGTATTTTGTTATTTATTCAGATTTTAATTATTTGATATGTATATTTAATTAATTTTTTGTAAGTGTACTTAATTTTTTTAATGTAAAATTTTTGTTGTCAATTTTTTGTATTATATTTTATTTTACAATATCAATGACATCTTCGTCGTCATGTTCATCAAATATACAAATTAAGTCTTATCCAATAGATGAAGATGTTTTATGGATGCAAGCTAAGCATGTTTTAGAACATGTTTGGAATGAGGAAGCAGACAGAAAATTACACATCAGACGAGTTGTCCCCATTTATCAAGGTCAAGCAGAAATACCAGAGGAAATTATTCCTCTACTTCGGTAATCTGGTTTTTACTAGATAATGAAGATGGACTACCTATAAATAAATGCGTCATTAATTACTGCCTTGATTGAAAGATGAAGGCCCGAAACACATACGTTTCACATGAGATGCAGAGAGTGTACGATTACTTTGCAAAATGTCTCTGTATCATTAAGTCTGCGTGTTGATGGGGCACCATTAATTGGTCCAACAAATCTTGATTAGGCTGATTTATGTGAAGAATTATTAGGAGTCAGACCACAGGAAGGTAAACTTCAAGGCAATGTGGTTAAATTAAGTTGGCTGGCTCACCATTTTTCACAAATAAATAACCATGACGGTAACGTAGAACAATTACAAAGGTTTACCCATGCATGGATCCTTAGATTCATAGGAGGTGTCTTATTTGTTGACAAAAGCAGTAACAAAGTTTCCCTAAGGTACCTGCAAATTTTACGTGACTTTGGACAGTGCAGCACGTATGCATGGGGATCTACCGTGCTTGCTTTTTTATAGAGAGAGATATGCAGCGCCATCGATTACAAAATTAAATCAATCAGAGGTATGTGCATCTTAATCCAAATGTGGGCATTGGAACGATGCACGACTTTGGCTCCAAAGAGGACTTCTCCCGTAATAGAAAATAAACTACTTGGACACAGGTTAGTTGTTTAAAAAATAAGATTTTATTTGAAAATAATTAATAATGTAACGCGTCGGCACTGATGATTTCATATTTTTTTTTGTAGGTGACTGCAACATGGAAATCAACATATTCGCAATGATGATCTGATAGTTTTTCGTCGCAAATTGGATATCATGAAACGACATGAGGTAAGAAGATCTTAATGTATTGGTTAAATAATAAATAATATGTCATGTTTCAGTGAAAATTAACAACTGTGTTGTTGTATGCAGTTTCTGTGGGAGCCTTACACAACAACTGTTATGTCAACGTTGCCTCCAATTTGTTTGGTTGGAAATGTAGCATGGTACGCGGTGGTGCCACTCATTTGTTTCCATGTTGTTGAGTGGCACCAACTCGGTAGAGTGTGGCGACAATTTGGAATGCAACAACCTATTCCTAAGTGTCCTTCGCAATCGCTGAATATCCATGGCCTAACGCTGAAAGGCAAACAAGATGAAAATTGGGGACAACTGTTGGCCCCAATGATCAGTCAATGGAACAATCGAGCTGAGTTTAGGGTCGACGTTTATCCTCGATAGGAGAGCCTATTGAGTTTTAACTCCGACTACATGGTCTGGTATAGGCGAAAAATGAAGATGTTTGTCGACTCGAAGAATGCAAACACAACTACATTGGTATTTATTTCCTTTTTAAATATTTAACTTCAAATTATTTTTTAAAGCATCAGCATTAATTTCCTCACCCTAATAATTGCAGGCTGAAGTTGCGGAGACATTACAATATATGGTGTCACCACAAGGGAGGAACACATGGATAGTTGATGATCTCGTGCCTTATGTGGAGAAGATAACGATTTTATCCGAAGAGTAAGAGAGAATCACTGAGCTTGTGACACATGATCCAACATTAGAGCGTCGATTTCCAGCACAAGAGTTTCACATACTTCAGTCAAGTGTTAAAACTCGGGGTTTTGGCAGACGAATGAAGGCTATTGAAGTGGAAGAAATTTCCCAACAAATGGAGGAGCGTGGCCATGGAATGTATTACACGCCACCAACATTTTCTCAGTATCCTTCACAAATGTATTAGTATCCTTTCGAAGGTCATGACACTGATATGTCTGCAAGCGAACATTCGTTCGGTGGTGTTGCGGAAACACATCCTCATTTTTCATGGACGACTATTAGGGGTGAAAATGAACCGAGCAGCTTGTCGAGGGCCTTTGGCTCGGCCTATGTAAGGCTCGACTCGGCTCAGCTTGTTTACTATAAAGGCCAAGCTCAAGCTTTTTAAAAAGCCTTTTTAGATAAAAAGGCCAAGCTCAAACTATAAAAAAAGCTTATTAAGCTTGTCAAGCCAGCTTGTTTAACTAATAATAATAATAATAATAATAATAATAATAATAATAATAATAACTTTATTTTATTAAATCTTATCTTATCCAGATTTTATTCTATCTAGATTTTATTTTATCCAGATTTTATTCCATCTAGATTTTATTTCGTCCAGATTTTATTTCATCCAATGTTATCTTATCTTGTCCAGATTTTATTTTATTTCGTTTATGGGCTTGGACTTAAAATATATTTGTGAGCTTTGGGGTTGAGAACCTATATAACAGCACCAAGGTTTTAGTTTAGGGAGTTTTTTTTCGGAGAGGAGAATAATTCTAGGATTTTAGAATTCCAGTTTTTATTACTGTTCATGCACACTGTTCACGTAGAATAAAATTCGTTTTCTAAAATTTCGTTTCGACTTCAATCTACAATTTCGTTTCTACTAATTAATGGAAGGCTAAGTCTCCAGCATTGTTTTCTCTTGAGGATCAAGCACAGTTCTCTTTGAGGTTTTGTTATTACTATTGAATACTGATCAGTTTTTCCTCTTCACCAATTACTTTGTATTTGTTGCTATTAATCCATGCATGCTTAGTGCTTGATTAATTGTCTTTGCCCTTAATTTACGTTCATGCTTAATGATCAGTTTCGTTCATGATTAATTGGTGTATGTGTTGTTTAATCACATAATGACAGCCTTATGTTAATTTTCGCTTAGTAATTTAATTTAGGGTTGGATTAAGTGGTTGAACTGATTAAGGATAAATTCTCATAACCTAGGATAAGAGACTTGCTTCTGAATCAAGGGGAAACATGTTTTAATTCTGTTATTTTCTAATTCAAATTTATTTGCTGTTTAATTTACAAAAACAAACAACCCCCAATTCGTTACTGTTTTATTACTAACTGTTATGAACGTTTGGTTGACCATTGCTCGTTGGGAGACGACCTAAGATCACTTCCTAGATACTGCATTTTTAATTTTTATTTGATTCGGATACGACCTCGATCAATAGTATATAAAATATGGCTTGAGTAGACTAAGATGAAATTATTGTAGATATATTTTTTTAAAAAATATTTAATATAATTATATATTCAAAAAATTGGATTAAAAATTGTTAATTTAACTAATGATAATTTTTGTTTGGCTATATTAGTGTAAATCATCTCTAATCCATACATTTTTTTTAATATTATGCTCTTTTTATTTTCTTTTGATATACTTTGTGCTTTAACGACTTGAATTCAATATGATTTTGTTTATCAATTATTTTTGGATTTGTACATTACTTATACGAAATTTTATAAGTTTCTTTTTTTAGTTAGTATTTCACTAGGTTTTAAAATAATTAATTAATCAAAGACGTCTTTAAGCAAGCTTTTAAATAGACTCGTGGGCACGGGCCAAGACAGACTTTTATGTAAGCCGAGCCGAGCCTTAAAAAAAAGCCTATGACAGGTAATGAACCAAGCTCAAGCCTTACGTATTCAACTCAAGTCGAACTCAAGCCTAATAAAGCTTGGCTTGGCTTGACTCATTTCCACCCTACCGACTATGACCCCTTCACAACAACATGATGCCCCAATGACAACACCTAACGCCCTATTAGCTCCGCAATGGAATGTACCCAGAGCAATACCTGATATGGGTAACTTATTAGGTGTTGATTTGTGTCACGAGTTTTCTGTTGAGGCTGAGCAAGTAGAAGTGGGGAGACATCACGGCAGAAGAAATCCTGATCATCAAGCGCGAAGATGGGATCGACCATGTGGCACATCCTCACGTCATCACAGACACCATAATGAATGATTTTCATGTCTCTATTTAAATTTGTTGTTGTATGTTTGTCATTTGAATTTGACACTTAATCTATCGTATCTCATTTATTAAGTCTTACTAATGGATACCGTTTATGTCGCACATCAAACTATAATAATAAATAAAGTTTAAAAAAAACTAAAGTAGACAAACGAAAATAACTAATGGTACTAACTAACGATGAACACCAATGTCATATGTGGAAGAATTTATTTCAACTTCTAAATGTAATTTTATTTCATTAGATGCATCAGTCTGGACTTTTTCCACCTACCTATTTGCTCAAATTATAAGGTTCATCATCAGAAGCAACATACATTTCAAGGGTTAGCGTTTACGATTTAGGGGTTACGGCTTAGGTTTAGGGTTTATGGTTTAGGGGTTACATGTTTAGGGTTTTGGGGTTATGGTATACGGTTCAGGGTTTGGGGTTTAGGGTATAGGATTTAGGGTTTAGGGTTTGTGTTTAGGGTTTAGGGTATAGGGTTTTGGGGTTTATTGTTTGGGGTTTAGGGTTTAGGGTTTGTGGTTTAGGGCTTATGGTTTAGGGTTTAGGGTTTGAGAATAGGGATTAGGGTTTATTGCCTAGGGCTTAGGGTTAGGGTTTAGGGTTATGGTTCTTGGGTTAGGATTTTGGGTTTCGGGTTTTGTGGGTAGGGCTTAGGGTTAAACTACACAAGCCATTAAGAGACTGCTACATGCCAAAATAAGTAATGTTAAAAAAATAACTAAACTACAGAAACCAAAATAAGTAATGTTTCTAATTAATGATTTCATTGAAGACCACAAAGTAAATAAATTCAAGAGAACTTAAACCAATACAAGTCACTCGTGCAACATACATAAATCAATGAAATGAACAACTCCCACGGTCAGATTGCATTGGACATCGACGCCTGTTGTGCTATTCTGCTCCACATCTACTACATTTTTGTTGGTGCTCAAATGGTTCGAGCCAATCCATTTCATTCCTTATCCTTGTTGATTTTGGCCGACCTTTCGCACGGAGTGTAGTTGGGTCAGGGATAAGTGTGCATGCGTCATCAGAAGGAGGAATAGTCGCTTCATTCCCAAGTGGCCACCATTGTGTGGAGTAAGCTTTTAAGATGTGCTCATTTGTGTAAACAATATCTATATATTGGTAGTAGTTCATGCTTACGTAACCACAAGCTGTAATAATGTGTGAACATGGATAGTGAAGCGCAAAATACTTTCCACATTGACAATAATGACCATTCAAGTTAACTGCCCACTTTTGTCCGCCCCGTTGCGTTATAGGATTGAAGGTCTCCTCTACTTCAAACCTTGTTGAGTGGATATCATACACACGAACGATGTGCGAACAAGCTTGTTCTTGATTTTTTTTTCTGAGTTCTTTAACAAGCTTAGAACAATAGACTTGTCCTTCATTTAACTGTCTTTGGGCTTGGTGTCCACGATCAACAAAGTACTTTCGACACCTACTATATGTTGATTTGACCAACGCTGTTATCGGTATGTTGCGACAATCCTTCAAAACCTTATTTATACATTCTGAGAGGTTGGTTGTCATGTGGCCATATCGACGTCCTTCTCTATCATAAGCCATCATCCATTTTTCCTTTGAAATGTGACCAATCGATGTTGCTATAGCTGGACTCAGTTGACAAAATTTTTCTAAATTTGGATAAAAAAATGTGCTTGCAAGGAGTGTAGCCTGCATAAAATTAGTTAGCAACAACAATTTTAAGTATATATGAAACTTAAATTAACGTGACCATCAAAAATGAAATCTTACCCAATTTCTTCAACATTTCTTTTTGTTTGGCATTATTGAATTTGCGATTGAAATTGCTTGCTATGTGTCAGACGCAGTAAACATGATAATCGTGGGGAGGTTGCCAACCAAGTGCTTCGTTAGCCACAACAAACTTTATACTCGCGTGACGATCAGATATGAGACAAATACCATTTTTATCTGTGACGTGTTTACGCAAGTGTGCCAAAAACCATGACCACGCTGTTAACGTCTCACCTTCGACCATGACGAATGCTAAAGGAAGGACACCACCATTTCCATCTTGTCATGTGGCCATTACGAGGGTCCCATGATATTTGCCATACAAATGTGTGTTGTCAACTTGTATGATTGGCTTACAATACTTGAAAGCCACTTTACATTGACCAAAAGTTTAAAACACTCTATGAAACTGACGGTGTTCGCGACTAACCGTATTCCCAATAATAAAATCATCATGTAGTATTTGAAAATATGATCCAGGAGAATAATTTTGCATGTGTGTTAGCCACGATGAAAGTTTCACATATGACTCTTCCCAATCACCATATTCTATTGCAATGACTTTTTGTTTCGCCAACCAAGCTTTTTTGTACGACACCTTGTAGGCAAATTCACTGTTAATCCTCTCTTGAATCAAAGAAACTTTTATTGATGGATCTTCCCTGATCATGCCTGTCAATAAAATAACAAAATTTAAATGACAATTAACGCAAAAGTAACATAATATGAACATAAAATACGTACCTACTACACAAGTGGCAATTAAATCTGAATCAAGCTTCTCGTGATCTTGTGTCATGGTCATATTGAGACATGTGTGTGGTCTACCCCATTATGTGACTTTCCATGAATCAATTTTTTTAGATAAAATTGCCCTCATATAGAAAGGACAAGGACACTCTGCGCTTTTATTGAAGCAACAAACGACATACTTGTTCGATTTGCTTTCAACAACTTTGAAACTTTGATGCACCTTCATAACATATTGTTTGACTGCATTCTTGACTGCATCTTTACTATCAAAATCCATGCCAACATATAACTCATGGCCAACATAAAAACTCGATGGCATCTCCAAACCACAAATGTCCTCCTCATTAGGATGACTCCAGTTGATATTATTATAATGCAAAGCATCATTCCAAAATGGGTTTTGAATTCCTTGTACACCTAATAGTCCAAAAAAAATAATTCAAATCATACTTATTTAGCATTAAATACAATTGTCATCAAATGATAAATGTATTCACCTATTTTTTTTTTAGAGGAAATTATACCTTTAGTTGGGTGAACAATTCTTACTGGTTGAATCATGTCGGTGACTTCATCGTCTGTATCAGATATACCGTCAATACTATCATCTTCGTCTAAAGACTCTTCCACGTATGAGTTAGACACAAGATAATCATCATCATCATCATCATCTTCATCACCATGTAAAGTGCTCACATTTCTTGGCGGTTGCGCCTCATTATTAGATAAATTATTTTCACATGATGTAAGAGAATTTGCATAATGAAACATAGAATCACCAGCCACATCCTTTTCTATGTACAATTCCAGAATTGGCATTTGATCTTGTTGTTGAAAACTTTTGAGCATGGTTTCAACATCTTCGTCATCACAAATTTGTAACGCAACATATTTTCCAGACACTAAAAATCTACAACTGATAGCACAAATAATTTCATTATTTTCTAACTTTATCTTATCTCCAATTTTTTTCTTCAAAGCATTGAAACTAATTCCATGTTTAATCTGAATCACTTTTTTACTGCCTTCAAATATTACACTATCATTCTCTTCATATACCATTTCATTGAAATACAATACTATTATAATCGAATTCATGATGTACTTACAAAAACAATATTTTAAATAATTAATCATAATAAATTCAAAATAATAAAATGTAATCACAAAAAGTCTCTTTACTGGAACTTGACATTAAAACTTTATTCTATAAAAAAATTATTAACTTTAAATAAATATAATGGTAGACACTTAAAAAACATAAACGATTCCAAGGTAGTAATTTTAAAGGCAAAATAAACCATAACCAAAGTTGGTATTATAAATAATTAATCTTAACAATAATAACTTCAAAATAAAAAAGGTAATTATAAAATTACTACAAATACATTAAAATAAATATGATGTCAGAAATTTTTAATTACATACTACACACTTCATATTGAAATTTTTTTCCGCACTCAAAATACTTACTTCAAATAAATATAATGCCAAAAAAATTTTATTTTAAATACCATTCAAGTTGAACGCTCATAAATTTTTAACAGACACGAATAAATCATGAACATCAACCTAATCTAATTAAAAAATTACTACAACTTCATATTAAAAAAAAAATTCACACTCAAAATACTTCAAATAAATATGATGCTACAAATTTTTTTAGTTTTAAACACTTTTAAAAGTACACGGTTGATCAATTTTTAATACACTAACAAAGCATCAACACCAATCTAATCTAATTAAAAATATACTAAAAACTTCATATTCAAAATATTTTTTTCGGACTCAAAATATTTTCTTCAAATAAACATGATGGCACAAATTTCTTTTATTTTAGACACACACGAACAAGCATATGAAATATAAAGCTAATTTAATTAAAAAATTATTAAAAACTTCACATTCAAACTTATTCTGGTCTAAAAATTTACTTCAAAAAAAATTTTGATGCCACAAATTATTTGACTGGAAATTTCGAATCAAATTTAAACCTCAACCAACAAATTTCAAACCTTATGGCTGACAAATTTAAACCTCAAAAAGCAAATTTTGAACGTCAGAAGTTTTGAAAATACTGAAATTTTGTTTGCAACACACACACTGAAGCAATTTTGAAGACGCAGGACGTATATAAAGACCCTAAATCGCCAAAGCCACTGGCTATTTCCATTTGCCTAACTCGCCAATGCCAGTGGCCATTCCAATTTAGCCTAACTCACCAATGGCAGTGGCTACTTCCCTTTAGCCTGCCAACTGAAAAGCCTAAAAGGCTGCTGAGCCTATGCCTCCTGCTTGAAACTCGTCAATTTGACTAGCAACTTTTCATGCATGACGAAATCGCCAATGAGACTGGCGAGTCCAGTACGAACAAAGCAAATCGCCAATGGAGTTGTCGATTTGCTTCTGCATGCATGCCCTTGCGTCCAAAATAGACCAATGCAAGAAAAACTTTTAAAACAACCCCATTTAAAAAAACAGTTTGTAAAAGTGCCCCAAAGGAGGCAATTTGTCGGGATGAAGTACTCCACACTCCTGGTGTGTTGTATCCAAAAATCTAATGTAGAGTCTCTCTGGGAACCAATGCATCTCCAACATTTGCTCCTGCGACATAAACGCCACGATCATTACAACCAAAACCAAACAACGCAAGGGTAAACTCACAAAATTAAGAAAACCTACACATGATAATTCATACATCCAAAATACAAAACCTTAACATCCAATAAAGACAATAGACAAAATTATATAAAGTAGATACGCCTATAGTCATGTCATATATGCATACTCGACTCCATGGTACAACAACAACAAAAACACCAGATCATGCGGATCCACAAAACAACATGTGTGAAAGAAAACCATTGATTGGGGTGACACTAGATCTGATCTCGGAGCAACTGTGGCTTTGTCAGAATATACGTATGTGGTGGTCGCTACCACAACACCGGATTTGCAATGGCCCCAACCTCGTGTGGATTCACGCATCTATATATCCTCAAGGACACCAGTGGTACCTCCACTGGCCTTCGCAGTACTCATTCAACATTCCTCAACAACTAATGCATGTCATTTTATAATTCAACAGTTTTAACAGCTTAAATTTTCCTTTTATGTGGAATTAGACATATCAAAAGTATGTCCGCCACCACAAGGTACTAAGCAAAAATATCACCTTATTCTTAAGATTTTTTATATATACAAAAAATCCATTAGGATTTTCCAACAACTATTTTTCTCACACTTTTGACATTACTAAAAATGTCGAACAAGATACGTCAATATGTTTTGTCCAAAACAATTATTAATTGTTACCTTATTCATCAAGGCTATTAAATCTTAAAATTATTATATTATTTACATTACTTAAGAATTTAAAATTTTAAATACTTAAATCTAGTAATGAATTTATTAAATAAATATTGAAATTTCCAAAAACGAACTTAGTAATGATAATTAAATTAATTACTTCACCATTTTAAACCTATAGTAGGCTGTTCTAGAATATTTCAAATAAAAAATCCACATCTTTGTCAATAATAATTTCTTTTCCATTTTTTTCTAGGACTTATCGCATCACTTTCTCTAGATTTTATTAGAATCATTCTTATTTACAAAGTTCATTTATTTCCTATGTAGTCACCGGACAAGAGCAATCAGAAAATAAATCTTTTGAAACATTACACAATATGAATAATTATTTTTAACATGATTCATATTTTCCCCATCTTCAAACTTTAATTTTTATCTAATAGCAATTATTATTATTTTTATCTAGAAAATTAAAAATTTAGTTTCTTTGAAAATTATTATATATACCTAAAAGCTTAAATTCTTTCTTCTCTAAAAAAACTTAAATTCTCTCATTCTTTATCTAACTAAATGACGACGTTAAGTAATTATTACTTCTAACTTTCGTATCTGTTTTCAGTCCATACAGCAGGACTTAAAACAGTCCCTATATGGCTCACGGTCCTACTCTCATGCAGTGATATAAAAAATTCCAACGATTCACGGTTGAAAACTTAAATATTATAGGTATTTTATAACTTTGCAAGGATAACCATTATATTCCAGTTTAGGCTTTTAGGTATATAAAATAGTATAACTACTTTACCATGTAAAAACTGTAAACATGTATAGACTTACAGCTTCCATTCCCGCGTATCATAAGATCCAAACTTCATTCTAAATTTTTTATCTAAGCGTATAATAATCTCACCAATCCAGTAATTATTTTCTTTGCAAAACCATATTAAGATCATACCTCCTATCTCAAACAGTAGCTCAACATTTTCCTATTAACACTAAGCAACGAATAGAAAGCAAACAAACAAAGAGTAAGCTCCTTTACTTCAAAGAGATGCTAAAAGATAGAGTTTTTGGAAAATGACAAGAGGAAGAAATTTAGCTCTTTGGACAAGGTCTTGAATAAATCATCATCATTAACTCAATAACAAACCATTTCCATGAACAAGATAGGAAATATAAATGGTTAATTAGGAGAAACAAAAATGTTCATATTTTATAAGAAAAAGGGAAGAGAAGGATTAAGAATAACTTACCAATATTAAGTATAGATCAAGCCAAGAAAAGAATTAAATTTTCTAGTTTTGAATACTCCTTGAACTCATGATTATGAAACTGAAGTGTGTATTTTAAGAGCCAAAAGAAGAAGAAAAATGAAGGATAAAGAGGTGCCGGAGACTTTACAGTAGCATGAAGAAGAATAAATGAGAAGCTGTGTTTTGCATTAAGCAATTTATAAACATAAATATTTTTTTTGGGTAACAAGGAAATTGACCCAAGTAAAAGCAACGTAACAAGTTCCCTTGATTTTCAAAGTAGTGTCTGTTGTCAGCACAATTCAAGGATAAAATCTTTGAATTTTGGGTCATGCCGGTTTAAGAAATAAATAAAGTTCTCCTTCCCTTTCAACTTATTCATTAAGAATTGTTTTACTTCTGCATGAAGAAGTTTATCACCACCAAATTTCTCTACATCTGTACCTCCTAAGTAAGTTGCACCACATATGGACAAATATGGATGCGCCTAGTAATTGTGCAAATGGTGGCACCTCCTTTATACCATCTTACTTTTTCTCTCAGCGGTAGAGTTATAATATTTTTATTAAATGCATTTACTTATTTAAAAGGCACCTCTTGTACCACACTTAGAATCGAGGAGGGTGTTTGCATGTGGCTTGACAATTGGGTTATAGGCATTTGGTGTGTGAATTTTTTTTATCTATAAAAATCAAACACAGTATAAAGAGATTTATAATACTTTAATTAATATTTTATTTAATCAATTAAGTTAAATCTCTTTAATAGGGATGTATGAATGTGATTGTCGATCTCTTGTTAATGTTTTTTAAAATTAAAATGATGAGCTAGGTGGCTTTCATGCAAATGTACTTTGATAAGTTTGCGGAGTATGCAATCCCTTTTCCTTCGTAAATGGGGCCAATGACACAAGTAAAAACAATTTCGTGGCTCATCATTTGGAAGTTTTCAGAGCTAGCTCGTAGCCAATCAAGTTTTCAGACTTCGGTTATTCCTCTATTTGATGTTCGTAGTGCTTATATGAGAGACAAGTAGTTTGTGGTTTGTTGTCTTTTGTCTTTTTATTGATTCATACTGTCTCAACAAACAGTATATATATATATATACTTTTGGTCCTTCATGCACTAACGCGATATATAACACATTTTTTATGCATATGTCAAACAAATTTTGGGCACTTGTCCAAGTCCCAACATTATAATTTTTTTTTTCAATTTCTAAACTACGTGATTCCTTGCCAAATTAGTGCCACGTCTTCTAACCACAACTCTTGAGAAGCACAAGATTCACCACCATGTGTGTATATGTGTGTGAAGATTTTATAAGTAAATTAAATATTAGTATAAGTAAATAATTTATATATAGTAATGATTAAGTAATAAAAAAATTACACAATTTATTGAAAATTAATTTAGTTTTTAAATTTCATAATTTTATGGTTCGTATATTGTTTATTATTTTTATATATTATTTGAATTAGAATATAATAGTTTATTTAAAATTATATATAGGTAAGTAAATTAGTTTTTTAAAAAGCTAAACGAGCTCCCTACATCTTTCTCTAACCCAACAAAAATGGAATTATTGATTTTTAATTGTCTATACCTGCCTATTTAAAATCTATCTCCAATGTTGGTCTGCCTTGGGCAGAAACGAGAATAACCAAAATTCCAAACTAGAGTTCAAAAGATTGGAGTTTAATATAGAATTGGATATTTGTTTATAAAAGATGCCTTTTTATTCAAACAAGACAACACAGTTCCTAATCACAAAAGAAAAGAAACGACCTAAAGGAAATTAAAGACACTCCACCAACATATGATGAACATTATTCAAGACAAGAAAAACCCAAACCCTAGCAAATCAGTCAAAACCATGTCCCACACATGAAACAGGTTATGCCAGTGCTTGTTCTAAACAAAAATTAAACAACATGAATTAAAAATTTAAATAAGGCATCATCAATATTGGATATCTCTCTTTTGGGGGAATTAATCAAAATAACCCAGGAGTAGGTCCATTTCTTTGAATGTCATTAAATTGACGGTAACACAAGATTGTCCCATCAATCACACCCATAGGATTTTGCATAGGCACAGCGCTATTAACATGGGAAGAGGAGCTTCCACCTACAAAAAAAGTGAGTTGATGAGTTATAAGTAAGAACAGTACTCTTAAAGAGAAGCTTCTCACGTTTTTTATTGACAAGTGTCTTTAGGTCCTCCAAGGCCTTCTTATAGTTCTCGACTTGGGCCTTGTTCATGCTTTCAATCGGTGAGGTCCACCAAAAGTGATTCTTTGAAACCTCCAACAAACGATTCAAATCCTCTTCGCGCTTCTTCTCCCTGGTGAACCGATTCGCCAGGTAGTCGAGGTGCGCGTGGAGCCCACGCTCATCCATGGTGCAGAAGGGTTCATTAAGGTCGAGGGTGGGAGGAGTTGGGGCATGAGCTATATAGCGTTGGATAACGGAATCAACATGGGGACTGCCGAAGGAGAAAACTCGATTACCGGGGGAGAAGACGATCACAGCAAGGTCCACGTCGCAGAGGGTGGCAAGCTCACTTGCTTTCTTGAAAATTCCGGTGCGGCGCTTCGAGAAAGTCGCCTGAAGGTAACGCTCATTGCTTATCTTCTTCATTTCGATTTTTTGTCGACCTTTGGTCTTCTTCACGTTGCCATCATTCAAGCTTGGCACGCTTTTTGTATCCATGGGTTATGCTATCTTATATGATATGATATGAATATGAGGTGTGGTAAATAGGAAGTCTTGGGTTCAATTTATAGGCATACTAGGAGTCTGGTTTCGCAAATTAACCAAATGTGCATGCTTAATCTTACCATAAACATACCAACCTGTTTTTTGACTACATTGAATTGGTTGGTAATCTCATTTGAAAATGGCATGCATTTAATGGTAGTTCATATATATATATATATATATATATATATGACATGCCAGATTCATCATTTGGAATGAATATATTTATATTGGTAGTTGGATTTTGTTGTTACTTTGCATTTACACTCTTAATCTTATCATTTCTTTGAAACAAATAATAATGTTTAATAATTAATTAAGGAATCCACTTGCTAATATTTTTTACTATATATCAAAATGTTTTGGAACACTTCAATTTATACTCCCTTGGTAGTTCTCCTGTAAAATGTTAAACTAGATCAAGAAAAAAAAGAGCAAAAAAAAAATCTTTAAGGGATGCAACTTGATTCAGATCATAAGCTCGATTGGATTTAAAATATGATTATGCTACATTTATTTATTTATTTATTTCATAAAATAAAATAAAATAAATTATATTAATTAAATAATATACTATATTGTTTAATATATATATATATATATATATATTATTTTATTGTATATAATTAATTATATGTATCTATTGAGTCGTTTCACAAACCAAATAAGTGAAATTATATGAATTGGCAAATCTTTTAAGGAACAGGGTAGCCATGAATGGCCTCCAAATTTATTTTGCATAATAGATATATACATGTATATATTTCAAACGTATGATGTCTCATTCAAATCTGTAATAATCATCATCTATTGGAAATATGAGAAGTTAATTGTTTGTCTCACGAAAAAATAAAAGGAAGAAATGAGTAAAGAGTGTTGACTATGCAAGACATAAGAAAAATTCATTCTTTTTAGTTTAAAAGTTTGATAGTAATTAATAAGAGAATAAAAACATAGTAGCGTTCGAACCCGTGCAATGCATGTTTTTTTTAATAAAAAAAGTGAGAGAGAAAAAATAATAAAATAAAATGTTTAAATTTTTTTAAAACTAAATAAAGTGCAAACTGTTAGGTCATTGACATGTGGCGACAACGGGACAGTTTTTATATATCTATAGATAGATAGATAGACAGACTAGCCAAAGAATTTTAATTTTTTAGTGATAAGTAAACGAAACATTTTATTAGCGATTAATGATATCGTGAAAAAATTATTAAAAAAATATTTAGTAAAAACAATTGTGTTACTTATTAGATTAGTGATTACTAAAACAAAGGGTCTAGCTTAGTTGGATCGGATGAACAAAGTATGTAAATTTTTAGTATTATATTCAATTTTTACGGATAAAGAAAAGAAAAATTAGTGACTACTAGATAAAATTATTTTTAGTAATTTATTTGCCATTATGTTGATCTTATACACTTTTTCCAAAACGCAAGTATTTAAGATTTTTTAGTAAATGTTCTTATTTTTTATATATCTCTAAGAGATAATTATATTTGAGTTAAGTAGGATCATTATGAACGATAAAATTCTTTCTAATATTAATATAATTATGTATTTAAGACTCAAATTTGAGATATCTAGTTAAGATAGAATAATTTGGTTGTGTCAATTGAGGTATCTATATATCCTTTTATTTTTATTTTGTAGATTTAGATTAAAACAATATAATATGCACTGTTAAAGCAAATAATTTTTGAATAATTCAATTTCAAAATTAAATTTATTTAAATTAGTTAATTTTTATAATAACTACTTTAAAAGTTATATTCAAGCATAATTTTTTCGTGGTAGTGTAGAAACTTTTACACCGATTGAAAATGTCTATTAAACTCTTTATTTCACTTCCAAATAAAATTCATTCTTAATTTTGATTCATTTTAAATATAAATGATTTCTTAGAATATTTTACTCTTATACCTTTTATGGCAAAAGGAATCGATAGGAACTTGAATTTAAATTTCTTCTCTCCACCTTCCCTTTTTATTATAAAATTATAAACAAAGAGATGAAAAAAAAATGTGAGCATGTCAGAATGACAATATGATTACTCCAATTTTTTTAAGAGTTTAATAAATTTAATTAAGTTTTTATTTATTCCTTTTTCCATAAAAGGAAAAAGAGTAAAACATTCTAAAAAAAATTATGTTTAAAAAGAATTTAAAAGAATTAATTTTATTCCTAAAGTGAAATAAAAACAGCTTTTAAATAAAAATATAAATACATTTTTTGAATTTGGCAACTACAATTAGTTTTATCCATAAAAAATAAAAGACATAAATATGTTTTTTGTCCTTAACTTTTTTAGATTTTGCATTTGACCTCTAATAAATTTTTTTCTTCACTTTTAGTCCCTAAATAATATTTTATTTTATATCGTGTTCTTGCCATTACGTTCACTTTGCTTCTACATTTTTCTTAGAGTTAATTTGAATAGTTATATGTTTAATATTTTTATTTAAAAAATGAATTTTTCAATAAAAAAATATTTAAATAATTATTTGTATAATATTTAGTACTCATTTTTACTATCACGTTTTCTGTAATTAAAATTAAATTAAGATGTATTTTGGCAATGAATGGTATCGTTGTAAGAAAAACTTTAATTATCAAGAATTAAGATATTAAATTTTTACTTTAATTATTCAATTTATTTGACAAAAACTTGTGATGATTAGTATAATATTTTTAATTTTATAAATTTAAAATTTAATTTAATTATATCAATTTCTATTTTTTTATGTGACTATGCCATTCGTGATTTCTTTGGCTTATGCAGAATATTTTTCAGAGAAATTTAGCCACCGAAATAGTGACCAAAGTCTGTACGTAACAAAAATCTTAGTCGTTAAGTTCTTACTCACCAAATTTCTATTCGGTCGCAATAAAATAAATTCGGCTGCTGCATATTTGATTGCTATTTTGCTCGAATCAACTCATCAACCAAAATCCTCAATCACTAATTTGGTCTCTAATAAATAATTAAATTTTAAATATAAAATAAATTAAAATAATATTCGGTCGTTATTGCGGTGGCTACATAATAATTAAGTTTAAATATAAAATAAATTAAAATGGTGTTCAATCTCTATTTCGGTCACTATTGAATAATTAATTTTAAATTAAAATTTTAAAAATTACTTTCGATCCCTAGTTCGATGACTAAGTTTATAGTAAAATACCAAAAAATATATTTCAGTCGCTAGTGAATAATAAATTACAGAATAAAAATGCGGCTCGATCGCTAATTTGATCGCTATTCAACAATTAATTTTAGAATATAAAATTAATTAAAAATACAATTTGGTCGCAGATTTGGTTGCTAAAAAATATATTGTATGTTTTGTTTTTCCTTTTTTTACATTTTGACTTGCTAAATAATTATCGACTATAAATATAAATTTTAATTAAATTGTATAATCAAACTTATAAATAAAAGTGGGCATTCGTATTGAGCAAGTATATCTAATAACATTGTTCTAATTTAAAAATTGATAAAGTACAAATTCAAAGTTTAATAAAATGCAATGTCAAAGTTTAATAAATTTTAAATTCATAACTAACATGACATAATCAAACTAAAATAAACAATAACCAAGAGTCAATGATCCTTTCACATGTCATGAGGATGATCAATCTGAGCATCATTAACATGGTGCTCAGTTCCATCTGCTATGGTAGTCGATGGACTAGGAGTTGGCATGATAGACTGAATATGCAAGTGTTGTAGTATACATTACATTTGCTCATTTTGTTGACGAATTTGCTCATTTTGCACTTGCATTTGTTGTTGCATCTCCTGACTTTGGTGGTCATGATTCTCCATCAATTGCAACATCTTTTCCTCAAGTGTCTTCTCCTTATTTGCCTTTGCCAAAAGCTCAGCATTCAATTTATTAATTGTCTCACACATTTCCTCTATTTAGTCTTCCACATGAGCAATAGAAGTAGATGAAACTGATTTTGAGCAACTAAACTTTTTGCTCAAAGTATCTAGCCCGTACATTTTCCCCTTGTAATTTGGACCTCCAACAACATTCAAATATATTTCATTATCATTAACAGAAGTAGCAGTGTTAGGGGAATCCTGTGTAGATGTGCCTTCGTTTGTCAAATGTTGTAAGATTTCATCTCGACGATGTTGATATTTATCCTTTAATATAAATTAAAGTATGAAGATAAATTGTTAAATGTGTAGACATATAAGGATTAATATTCAAGAAAATCACCACTAATACAGGAAAAAAATTGACTTTAATATACTATAGTAGGCTTCAAAGTTTATACTAACTAATCACAAACATTTAATAGTAGCTAAAGAAAAGTAAATCAACATGTGTAAATAAGTTTAAGAGATATTAACCAAAGGTAAGAGTTCATTTATAATACCAGCCACTATATATCAAATAAAATGATAGAATTAGAAAAAAAAAACAACTTACAACAAATTCGCGGGACTTATCATTGACCCATTCTCCCGACTTCAATTTCTTAGTTTTCTCTATCACCTCCCAAGCAGTTGGTGGTCTTTGAAACTCTTTTGTCTACATAAAATTAAAAAGTTAAAATTGTAAAACATTTAATTAATTATATTGAATTAAAAATCAATGAAGTATATATATATATATATATATATATATATATATATATATATATAAAGTGAAATTACCAGCTTTTCAAAGTGAGTTATAGTAGATATGGAACCACCACAGTATACTGAGGCTCCTCTATCAATAGATCAATTCACCTTGGCAGTGGAACTCTTGTTTAGAAAATCTATAGAACCCCAATTTTCGTCCAAGGCTGCTCGAACATTGGTTGTAATATGCTTTCCTTTATCTTGACCATTTCTGATCTTGTCCATTGAACTTTTCAAAATGCGTGAACCTTTTGTCTCAAAAATAGCTCTAATGACCCCCTCTTCTTCTAGGTGCCACCTATACTCTTTTTGCATAAAATAGGAAACAAAAACTAAATTAGAAATGATATACAAGAAACAATCCATTTAAAATTAAACCATAATTCAAATTACCTTAAACTCTCCAAACCACCCATTGCGAAGGTTAACTGATACCTTCAACCAACTTGCAGTTGGTTCATCATATTTTGCCTTAATGATATTTGATATGATATTAGAACACTCATAGGTTGGTTGAAACCTATGTACAAAGACATTGTCAATACCACATTTAAAAAACATTTTAAGAAAAATTAATAATTAAATAAAATGCACTTACTCTCCTTTATATGTACGAATGAAAAGTCTCTTGTTAATAATATGTTCACAATTTGGATCAGGTGGGTACTCAGGTGTAAGAGAATCATCTGGTGCTGAAGGTGAAGAGTCTCTAATAGGGGTAGTGGGAATTGACTCTCTTAAAAAGGTCGAATTTAGTTGGTCTTGAGTTGTAGGAAGTGTGTTTGGAATCGGCGCAATGACATGAATCATTGACTCTGAGGTTGATATGCGAATGGAGGAGGAAGTGGAAGGGTTGGTGGTTGTTAGTCGTCGTTTACGACTAACTTTTGTATAGAAAAGTCTTCCAAAATGTATATAAATCTCCCAATTTATGGTTCTTCTTGGTAGGATTGTAAATAAAATTGCTTTGTTTTGATCTCTGCTCAGTAGAAACCTCTTTACATGGAATTAATGTTAAATTTTCTTTAATTTCAGGCAAAAATGAGCTATTTTGAAGAAGTGTCAAATGAGTCATTGCGCTAAGCGAGCTCAATGCGCTTAGTGCGCATCAACGGCTAAGCTCAATATCAACGCGCTTAGCGAGTAAAGGGAAATCTGGAAAGACATCTGCGTATTTTTTTAATTTCATTTTCTTATAATTCATTTTTTTATAATTTTTTAATGTTTAATTTTTTTTCTATGTCAATATAGTTATAAAATAATGATACCAATATTAACTAAAAAAAACTAATTTGAATTTTTGAATTATATTAAATAATTAACAATAAATACGTGTTATTAATTGTAATTTATCTATCTTCATTTTAGGAATTGTAGTTTGAACATAAATTACCCCTAATTCTAATAGCATGTTTGATTTAATTTTTTTAAAAATTGAAAATTATTATTAAGGTTAAAATGATGGTTTTGGTAACTTTTACTCAAATCAAAATTATTGGGTTATAAAAGATGAACCAAACATATTATAAATCAAATAATATCATTGTATTTTATATCAATTAGCACATCATTTGATATTATTATTATAATATTTTTATTGAAACCATTGAATTAAAATTATATATACAGAAGGGTAAACAAATGTTTGATTTATAATTTAAATTGAGAATCAATGCCAAGTGTAAATTATATTTTTTTTCCAGTCGAATGATATATACTCCTTAACAAATAAAAGTTATGATTTATCTGTATTTTTGTAAAATAAACAAGAAAGTTATATTTTAAATATTTGAAAATAGATATTTAAACTTTAAAGACTTTTATTTTTTTAAAAATATACAAAAATCAATTTTTAGCAAAGAAATAGTATCTACGAAATATTATTTTTGAGGATGGGTTTTCAATATTACCTTCATTTTTCTTTATAGATTTAGAAATCAAATTAAGAGGTATTTTGACATTGAAATTTTATTTTTGTAAAAAAATATTTTTTAAATTAAAAAATAATCAAATATTTTTTTACATATTTTAAAAAATAAGTTATTTAATATATAAAAAATAAAAAATTGCATATTATTTTTCGTATTTTCTTTTGTTCTAAATATGTTAGATTTTTTTAATTTGAAATTTTATTTTATTTATTAGAAAATAATATTAATAATAATTCATATGACATTTTTATATGCATTTTCTGTATATTTTTAAATGAACATTTAAATAAAATTGATAAATATTATTTTATTGTTACAATGTTACTTTTATGCAAGATAAATAATTAAAATATCAAATATTTAAAAAATAAATGTACTTACCCTTAAAACTCTCAAATTTAATTGAGTATTTAATATTTGAATTGAATCATTACTTTTGAAAATATATAAAATTATGAATTTTTTAATGTGTCAATTGTGAGAGATTTTTGAAAAAGTTTCATCTTTGTAGGTCAATTCAATCTAAGTATTCTTTTATAAATCTCCCATAATTGTTTTACCCCATAGGTTATTGACTCCAACATTATCATTATCGTCGACTTTTCCACCACCATCACCATTATCTTCATTGTTGTAGTTATCGCTATAGTCATTGTCGTCATCATCGTAAGTGTTGTCATTATCATTATTATCTACTATCGATCGATGTTGTCGCCTCCATCACCACTTCCACTGCCAACCCCACCTACAAAACAATAATGACAATGATGATAGTGATAGTAGGCAACAACAACAATAGTACGAGACAATAACAATAATAGTGATAATAAATATAGTTTTTTTTAAAAGAACTTAACTATGTTTTGGTTAAATTAGTTTTTTAGTCTTTTAATTTATTTTTTAGATTGGCCTTCTAGTTATTTTAGGATTCAATTTGATTATCTAATTTTTTAAAAATAATTCAATTTGATTTTATCGTCAAAATCCAATCAACCATGTTGAAAAATCATACTTTATGACGATTTAAAATCATCACAAAACACATATTTTCCCACGTCATCATTCTAATTTAGACGAAAGGATTAAATTGAATTATATTAAAAAAATTAGAGGATCAAATTGATTTCAATCTAGAGTGAAAACAATTTTTGACCAAACACTTTATCTTATTTCCTATCAAATTTCAAATTAATTAATATTTTTTTTCATAATAAACAGGATAATTAAGACTTTTTTAATGTTTAAAAGATAAAAATTTTATCCATTAAAAATTATCAAATAATTCAGGATCAATGAATTAATTTAACGTTTTTTTTTTGTTTCCTGTTGAAAAACAGAATCTATTAGTCCTGTTGTAATTAAGGGACGCCAGCGTAATCTAAACAACAGAAAAATAAAAACTACCGATATCCATTTTAGTATCCATGCTTATCCAGTTATCCATTCCTATATAAAGGAGGGAAAGAGAAGAATATTAGCAAATTAACCTGCGCAAGCGAAGGTGCTTTCTTAGTTGTGCTGCTAACGACAATCCATGGAAATGATAAGCTCCAAATTCTTCTTCTTCTTCTTTTCAACTCTCTGTCTTCTCTACGGATTTTCCAACGCCACCGATATTCACTATTGCGGTTACTCTCTTAACCCTTTTTGATGTTTACTTTTTTTCTTTTTTTTTTTTATTTTTTTTTTCCTAACATATGATGTCATCAAGTTCTTATTTGGGGGGGTTTAAAGATTTTAAATTTTGTTCGTGGTTTTAGTTTCCTCGTGATCCTTGATATTGCAGGAAATTACATACAAAAATTAGGAATATTGGTTACTTGATTTAGGGTTTGAAGGGTGGTCTTAAAGTTTTAAACTTTCCCACGAAAATGGTTGATTAAACAATTGGGTTTTTCTGTACGGATTTTTTATTTTTATATATATTGGATCGTACGTCAATTTCGTTCTTATTTGTTTTTAGGTGTTAATTTTATTCAATTAGGAAACTTACCGTTGGGGATATTTTTATGTTTATATTAATAATCTGACTTTGATTGAATAATCAGTTCTGTTCAGTTGAATTAACATATTGAATAATTACTTGAAGTTGTCTTTTAGTTGTCAGGGATTCTTCTCGTTGATTAGTTTTAAAATTTAATGGTTTACAAATTGTTTTGTTGCATCATACTATTATTCTTGCTGCTTTGCCCGTTATTGAATAAAATATTGCTTAATTATCTATGTCAGATAAGAAAGCTGACTATGATGTTGAGGTCAAAGGGGTTGAAATATCTCCTGATCCCATCGCACGAGGCCAGCCTGCTACATTCAGCATTGCTGCAACTACAGGTACCCTGTGATTTCACATGTTTTTATTATTTTTAGTTTCTGTTATATCCATTTTCATGCATATTTCTTTATGCACATGTGAATTGAAAGTTTGTTATTTTACTTATTTTATATGTTTATTCTGTTTTCACCACATGCCTCTTGTTGTGTGTGTGATCCTGGTAGCTGACTTCACCTAGTGTGATAAGGCTTTTTTCGCTTGCTTGTTTATTTGTGATGTATATTCTTAACATAGAAAGTAAAGTTATTTGGAAATTTCAATGCGATTGGTATGATTGTTTGTTTGTATATGTACTATGTAGCATAGTGGTGCAATTCGAGGTACGGATGGATGAGGTTTCGGTGGATAATAAAAAAATTTCTTTCTTTTCTCTAATCCAACCATTTCATGACTCAGGTAAAGCTTTATCTGGAGGGAAGCTAGTGATTGATGTGTCATATTTCGGATGGCACATACACAGTGAGACCCATGACCTTTGTGGAGAAACTACTTGCCCTGTTTCAGCTGGTGATTTTGTGATTGCTCATTCCCAAGTTTTACCTGGATTCACTCCACCTGTAAGTCAATGTTCTGTTTATTCCTTGAGCATGTGTGTGTATTTTGTTGGAAGAGGAAATTTATCTATTGATCTGTACAAGTGCAGATTTGCATCCAATCCAATCTCTAACTTCCTAAATTGGGCTTCTCCTATAGTCATTGGAATTTGGAACTTGGAAAGAAATCTTTATACGCATGTTATGGCATGTAAACATCTTAAGATAGGGGATTGACTTATATTGAGCACTACTGAATCTGATGATGGGTCTTATATTGTTTGATACTTAGAACTAGTATATTATGTGTTTTATCATTTTCAATTTTTTTATATTGATATATAGGAATTGGAGGGTGAACTTGATATGGTTGATCATTGATGTGAATTTTCCAGTGAATGTTCTTGTAAATGATACAAACTAGTTCCTTTAACCAATATAGAAATGACAATTTCAGTGTGTTGAAATTTTGTTTATTTCTAATGTTGCTACTTTTTTTTGAATTGCAACTTGCTTTTAATCCAGCAAGCCAACAGGAAGTATTGTTTAATCATGAAATTTTTTGCAATTTTCATGAATGGCTGTATTGACAAATTCCTAGTTGACTGCTCATGTTTTGTATTTTATCATATTTTAAATTAGACTTGTACTATTTAATGGCATACCAACTGCCTAATTACATGGGGCTTTGTTGAGAAGGTGTTTAGGTTTCTAATTAAAGCATTGTATTATATTTTTAAGAGTGTTTAATTATACAATGTGATTTTGTTTCTTGTTCAATGCGATTTTTTTTCAATCTCACAGCTCTCACCATCTATTGTATTTTGCAGGGTTCATACACTTTGAAGATGAAGATGTTCGATGGAAACAAGCATGAGTTAACCTGCATTACATTTGGTTTTGATATTGGGTTTGGTTCCTCTGTGGCTGATAGCTAATTGAAATTGGTCATCGAAATCTATGATCAGAAACAGATCTATATAAATTACTTGTACAAACTGCAAAGTACCTTTATGTTACCAGATCCTTCTTCTATAATCCAGCATGACCAGTGTCTGAATTAAGAATCAGAAAAATGTCTTGTATTTTCTGGGATTGAAAACACAAACTATGTGTTTCTTTATTTATTTTTCTATATTCTTACTACACTCAGAAGGTAGATCAACATTGTGCAATGTTTATACACATATTTTGACTGTGGTCTGAGGGTATTATCGTGATGTAATGATATATTCCTCCTTGCATATAAAATAGAGTGCCCACGTTAATATTTGGAACTAGGGATGAACATGTCATCTCATCCAAGTAATAAAATTAAAAGTCTGATGCCAAAATCCCAGTCTGTATAAGAGATAATGCCAGAAGCATAGTAATGTTGGTACATAAGTTTTTGTACTCTGCTCGATTTTGATATGAGTATCAAGGTAAATCTGGTTTAAAGAGTATCAGTGCAGCATTTATTTCAAAAGTGGATTTACCAAAATGTTATTCCCATGTCTAATGATCATAATATTACTTGCGCAAGGACTACATGTTCGTAGATACCCATTTGGTGACGGACGTACAATTGGTTGGAGTTTTTAGTACATATATGTCTAATGATCATAAAACTTTTTACATAGTACATTTGATTGCAAATGGAAGAACTCCTTATCTGGGGTATCTCTGGAAAAAGGGTTCTGTCATGTATATCACTTTTGTAAGGGATGAAATTGAGAATGATTTTGGAATGGTAAAAAGTTGGGGTGAAATTTAAATTTTTGGAAAATGTGGAGAAAATTGAGTGAGATTTGTAAGAGTTTATTGTCTATGCATCGAAAGTGTAAAATAGTTTTACATTGTCATTCAATTATAAATCATCATTTGAATTATTTTAAGATAATTATTTTAAAAGTCAATAAACTTATTATACATGATGGATAAGTAAAACATTCTACACTTTCCATGTATAATCCTTTTTCTCTTTCTTTATATGTATGAAAACTAATTTTCAGAGTTTCTTGTACTTAGTTTAGGTGATTGACATATTGTTTATTATCAAATAATTAATTTCTTCAACATTGTGAACAAAGTATAGATAAATTTGTAACTTAAATGATTCAATGCTAAACTACATTTTTGTTTAGATAAAAAAGAAAACTACATGTTTGTTCATTTATTTTATTCAATTTCTAGTTAGAATGTAGTACATGATTGTATACTTTGTTTCCCTCAATCTGTTCACAACAGAGGCATAACATGTACACAAATGGTAACTAATCATGACCGTGGGCACACACACTTCGTCTCCATTGCACTAGGCATCATCAGTGGTCCAAGGACACTCTTTAGTAATAGTGGTTCTAAATCAACATAACCATGTGCATGATTGAGATTAATGCCGGCAATTTGGCATGGTTCCCCCTTCTAGTATGTAACCAATGAAGGGGAATTTTTTTCCTTTCATTGTTATTAGTTGACAAATATCCATCATAGTTCATAGTCCAGATGATGATTGAGGTACCAAATGTTTGGTAATGGGTCATGCACTCTGATCAGATAAGGGAGAGAGGGGTCAACCTTGCCCCCACAGCATGCATTGATTATTCAAAAACTTAGTAAAGCATTCTAACATTGCACAGCTTTCCGTAACCACCTTTTTTAGCCTTTAGAACTTAAAGAACACTCTTATCCTCAGCCTTTCTGTCCTCAGTTCAGCATATCCTAGTGTGCTATCATTCTCACCTCATCTTTTTCTCCAATCCATAAGTTTTTAGTCTCTCCCTCATTTCACATGCCATCCAATTTAGACTTGAAAGGAATGAAAAGCAGGTTCCTTAGAAAATTGAAACACATTCCAACCATTACCAACTTGAAACAAGGTCCAGCCCTTCAGCTCAATCCACCAGTCTATGATGATCAAGATCACAAGCCCCACAACCTGGCTGAACTAGAGATTGGCCTCAATGGAAGTGAAGATGATAAGCATTATGAGTTAAAAGAAATGCGATTTGAAGCCACACCCACCAAAGGTTCCAAAGAGAAAGAGCTTGTTGAGAAAAACTTATTAGTGGTTTCTAGTCCTAGTAAAAGCATGCATCAACAAATTCAAGTCAAAGAGTACCCATCTCTAACAGATTTTGAAGAGATACATCCACCAGGTGGAAGCCAAGCAGTGATTCTCTACACCACAAGCTTGAGAGGCATAAGAAAAACATTTCAGGACTGCAACACGGTACGCTTTTTGATGAGAAGCTTCAAGATAACATACCATGAGAGGGATGTTTCTCTACACTTGGAGTATAGAGAGGAATTGTGGAAGATCTTGGGTTGCAAAGTGATCCCTCCAAGGCTTTTCATTAAAGGGAGGTACATTGGAGGAGCTGATGAAGTTGTAGGATTGCATGAGATGGGGTGGCTTGGAAAGCTTTTGGAAGGAACACCAATGGACTTTGCTGATGGTCCTTGCAAAGGTTGTGCCTGCATGAGGTTTTCCATTTGTTCCAATTGTAATGGTAGTTGCAAAGTGTTCACCACCAATGGTGACAACAAGAATGAATGCTTCATCAGGTGTCCTGAATGCAATGAGAATGGACTTGTCAAATGCACCATTTGCTGCTACTAGAAATTGGTCTAAGACCAAGGTTATGTGTATTTGTTCCTATTTCTAATTATCTTCTAACTTTTGGTTCACTTGTAACGTATTGCTAATGTATCTGATAGCGTGTTTGGAAAGCCGTTGAGAAAGAAAAAAATCACATTCGGGGTGTGGAAGCTATAATTATTAATTAGCTTCTCAAAATCGCATCCAAGATGTGGAAAATCATATCCAAAATGTAGAACCAAACATGCTAAGAGTCCTTAGAAATGGACATTGTAGTGATTGTACTAAGTCCTTTAGATGGAAGAACTATAAGCGGATGCTATGCAGGGACAAATAAAAAAGTTGCACAAACAAGTTACTAATCAGAAGCTTGTTTATGATTAGTTCCGGATACCTATTGAATGAAAATTTGTGTTTAATGTTTCTATGAGAAAATGTTGCGTGTATTTAGTAAGAGAGTTAGTGGTTTTTGAAGCAGAACTTGTGAAAACTAGTTGGACAAGGCATGTCATTGTTGTTATGGTCATCCACAGCAAAAGAAAACGGAACTAGATGAAGAAAATGGAACTACAAACAATGATCATTCAAGGGTAAAGAGGATCAAAATAGAAGCAGGAAAATTCTGTGGATATGTTGTTGGCTACCTTATGATTGCGGGAGCATGCACGTGACATTTCTTAAAGTAAATTTGACGAGTGTGTGGACTGTGGATATAACATCCTATTTTATTTAATTATTCTTAATGATATAATGTTTCAGTGAAATCAAAATATTATATTTTTTAAATTTTTTTATTATAATTTAATGTTGGGAGGGAAATACTTACCTTTGTGTGTTTAAGAACTCCAACAAAGATTTATCATTGTTTTGAACAGGAATATCTTTATACTGATATCATGATTAAAAAAAATTATATTTTAAAAATGTACTAAAAATATAATACAAATTATGTTATTTTTCATCTTATTCTAACCTGTTCATAAAGTGAGATTTTAGAAACTTTAGTATTTTGTACGAAAACAATTACTTGAAAATGGTGGGGGCTTATAACAAATTGATGTTTCCACATACCAGCTGGATAGTGGGTTTTGAATTGAAAGAATGACAAATACACTAAAGCCATTTGTTTCCGAAAATTCAAAAGAAAAATCCCAAAAAGATATATTTTAAGATTTATATTGTCTTGCCTAAAAAATAAAATAGATTTATATTGTCTCCGTAGCCTGTTCAAATGTCATATAATTTTTTAAAATTTATTATTTTTCTAAAGGGGATTGACAAATTACAAAATTACTAAACTTAAGTTATAAAAAAAAAATACTAAACTTAAATTAATATTGTTTAGATAACAATAATAAAACCACCACTTAATTTTAGATTTTTACTTCCAAAACTTTATGACTTAATGGTGTATGATGTCTCAATATATCTTGTCTAAATATCATGTTAACTCACTTCCTGTCCAACATTAATTAACCATAGCTGGTTTAAATCTAAATATGAAAAATTAATCCTCAAGTTGAACCTATGGCTACTCGTATTATGAACACATTTACAAAGAAGTCAACAAATTGATAAAGAAAAATAAAAGTGGATCAAGAAATGGACTATTGAATCGAAGACTATAACAACACAAGGGCCAGCATGAACCTGACATGATAAAGCCCACAAAAGATTTTCTTGATAACGCTTAGGGTATTATTATTAGCTCCAACCAATCCCTAGCAGCCTAGGGCAAATACGAATATACCCTTCCCCACCCCACCCAAAATACCCCCTTCTTCCCTTTCTCCATTCCTTTTATTCTCTCCTCTTTTTTTTTTTTTTTTTTTTCCTTTCTTTGTTCATTCATTCATTTCCTCTTTCCCTCTCTGCACTTACACTATTGAAGGTATTCTTTTTTTTTTCTTTTCTGTAAATAAAATGGAATCTTGATTTCATTGTACATTTATGCACAACAGAATCAATATTCCATTTTTTTTGGGGATTTTGGTTACACAACAGAATCAATATTTCATTGTAAATTATATAACGAAGTCATACTTCTATTTTTTTTATGATTTCTTTATATTCGTAAATGTGGTTCAAAGACCATCTCATCATTGAAAACAAATTCGAGCTTTAGCTTCATTTGAATTTATCAGGCCAATACCCAAATGAGAGGATTGACAGACACTTCAAAGTGGTAATGTAATAAAAAATTGGGTGAATACATGCGACCAGCTATCTAGCCTTCACAGCTAACATGTTAACTTTCAAGATTTGTTTTTACATGAATATTTAATAGTGCATACTCACTATCATGCTACATTAATATGGCCATTTAAAATGTGTCTGATCTTTGTGTGCTTAATATGTATATCTTTTCACTTTGCATATTTTTTTTTGGAAAGGAAGAAAGGAAGTGTCTCATTATCTTTTGACTTTGTTTAGTTAACCTCTTTCTTTCTTTTGTGGTATTTCATTCCTCTTATTTTTATGATTTTTTTAATACGAAAATATGGACTTTGACTGCTATACTACAATATGATAAAAGAAACATATATAATATGTGTTTTGTTTGGTCATGTTACATTTTTTTACCAAATAATTTGATTTTTCTTAATAAAATCTAATTATTTTTTATATGTTTTATAATTATTCTATTATCTCAGTTATTTCCTTTTATTTGAAACTTAGGAATGGAAGATGTTGTCGAAATTTGGATTAATTTTTTTGACAATCCCACGACAATAAACTAGTACATATCTTTTGTAATGAAGGAAAAAAAAAATTAAAATTACAAATAATTGATTTCTTTATATTAGTAGGTGTGGTTCAAAGACCATGCCATCATTAAAAACAAACACCAATTTTAACTTCATTCCAGATGTAACATTAGAAAAATATACTTTGTAGAGTTGTTTTGCAATTGGCCTCATTCCTTAATTAATACCCTTACATCCTATTTGTATATTCTTTTTTTCTTTCTTTCTATTTTTCATGTTGAAGAAATATAACTTAAACATTCACTATTAGCTGTTCACTGTTTCTAAAGTTGTGAACTTTTTTCCTCAAAACTCAAGCAAAACCTTTAGTTTTGAAATCCTTTAATTTATTTTGTATTTTTTTTGTGGGTAAGATATTTTTTTATACCAATTCTACAAAATTTTTTTTTTGGCCTCTGCAATATTTGATGCATCAGATTTTGAATCTTTTTATTCATTTATTTATTTCCATTAATGAAGTTGTCTTTTAAGAGAAGTCATTTGTAATTTTGTATCCAAACTATCTTTTATGTGTGTTCTTCCTATACTTAAATAACAGAAACTGTACCAAGTGAATGGGAGAGCAAGATTGGATTTAGAATTTAGAATACTGAGTATTTAATTTATGGCTTATGCATGTGCAGATACCAAATAAGCAAATACTATGAGTGTTTTGTGACCCATTTGAGATCAACACATTGTAGTTCATTTGTGGTACTTTAAGGGAACGTCTGTGTATACAAATATCATCTGGATGCTTATATGCTTTATCAGCTAAGTTTTATCTTTTATATTAATCAGAATTCATTTTGCTCTACGATAAAGAAGAGCTTGATGATTAGGTGGATGTTGTAGGATAAAGAAGGTGAGGATTAGGAAGATGACCAGATTGATCAATTAAAAGTTTTTCCTATTTATTCTGAATCTTTCTTATTTGTTGTACTTCATGATGATGAGGGAGACAAACATAATATATGTATCTTATTTCTCAAGACTACTTGGTTGGAAATATAAGTAATTAAGAATGGTAACTGACACGCTCTCCTCCCGCATGTATTTGTGTCCTTTAGTGATATTTCATAACAAAATATGATATTTGAAGTTAAAAAAAAAACAACAACCAAGAATTGTAGATCCATAGCAAAATCTTATTATATTCTTAAGTGGGAAAAACATGATGAATAGAAACAAAAATAAATTTTACAAAACTAAAAGCAAGAAAAAAGACTGTTTGAAACGCAACATAATTTTAAACCATCTTTTAACAATGGATTTTTTTATTTAAAAGTGAAAATTATGATTTTAATTTTAAAACTCAAACAGGGTAACAAAAAAACTCCCTTTTTATCTAATCCAGTTTTAGGGTTTTAAAATTTCCTTTCTTTTTTTAAATTAAATAAATTTTAAAATTGCATGCTGATAACTCTAAAAGTAAGTAACCCATCATTTTTGTTAAATGAAAAATATTTTTAAAAGAAAAAGTAAATTTAAAGTATTGATTTATTTTAAAAAAATATAATAAATTTTAGAAAAATAAAAGCAGAATTCGTTTTTTAAAATTTTTATTTGTTTTAAATTTTTTTAATAAACTTTAGAAAACTAAAAGCAGGAAAAAAACTTTTAAAACGGAAATAATTATAAACCTATTTTTAAGAATGACTTTTTATAATTTTTAAATCATTTATTTTTAAGAGGAAAAATAGTAATTTAAAAAATTTCCATATTCCAAGAAAAGGAAATCCAAAAAAATTGAATCTTAGTGTAAAAAAACACAATAGAAAAACAGAATTACAAACACACAAGAGTGGCAACAACTATATTTTCACTAGAGTGATAGATTGAAAAAGAGAAAAAGAAGACATATTTTATATTCTCTTTTGGTTCTAGCCATGTGTATGTATACCTATACATTAATTACTATCTCTCATCTCATATTTCTTTCACTTCATATTTTTTTTATGATTTTACATCTTAAATCTTATTTTGAATCCTGAATGAGAATAAAATACAGGAAAATTAATTTTTTTTTCTCACAACTAATGTATAACCATTTTTATTTCTTAGTAGGTTTTAGTTTATTCATTTTATATGAGTTAAAATTTTAAAAATGAAAAATAAGAAAACAAAGTATTTAAAATTCTAAAGAAATCGAAACAAGTCTATGTTTTCCATTATATAATTAATCGATGTCTTCAATTTCTCTATATTTTCCATTTTTAATAAAATTATTTTGGTTATGATTTTTTATTAAAAGGGGGTGTACTTAATATGAGATTAGAGTAAACTTATAAAATAAATGAGAATTTATTTCAGTTTAGATTTTTAAATATAAAAAATAAAGCTTAAAATTAAAATGAATTATTTTAGTTGAAGTTAGATCAAACTTATATTACAAATAATATTAACTTATTTCTGTTCAGATTCTCAAATTTAAAAATAAAAAACATTAAGAGTTTATTGATAAGTATAATCAATTGAGAAAATCTTTACAAAGACAGACATGTAACACCTATTCGAGTTTATGATTTTTACTGACATTTTTCACACTAGCTGCTTGGAGAAGAAGACAATAGTATGTCCGCATGTTTCATGTTAATAAATTTGAAATCAAACTCATAATGGGTGACTTATTTTGTAGTTTTTCAAAAGTCAAGAAATTATGAATGATGTATTCTACAGAGAATTAAGAAGAATCCTTGAAAAGGTCCAAAATTATTCAAATTTAATATTTATTATTTTATTGATATGTTTTCTTACAAGTTAACTAAAAATAATGGCATAATTGACACTTGGTTTCCTGTGATTGCAGGGAAGCTAAAGCTCCTTCCGAAATACATACATTGTTTGATTTGTCAATTAAGAAAGATTTATAATTATCAATTATCAAAATATTATACATAAGTAGTATTTTTACTTTTACTTCTATTCCTAAAATATTTCTTAACATTTTTTTTGTCTATATAACTAAAGTTCTCTATATTACTATCATTCCCTTCAATGCATATAGTAATATAAAAATGCAATAGCAAAATAAAAATATGAACACAGGCGCGATAATGCTTGTGTTTCCGCTTGTAATAATAAATTTAATGATATGATATTGGTTGGACCGGATTAAATAAAATAGAATCTATTACACAATCCTTGCATGATCGGATCTTCAATTGAATTAGATCGAATTTGACCTGAACACTTAAAAATTCAATCCAATATAATTAGGTTGGATTGGGTCATGGATTGACCAAGACTCATGAGCACTCCTAATTTTTTTAGATGGAAGAGAAATCCTTGGTGCACACCCAAAGAAAATTTAGAATTAAAATTATTTTAGAAAAAAATAATAATTATGTATTAAAAAAATTTAAGTTGTTGTCTAAATATGTCATTCTAAAAGAAAATTTGATGAAGTAATAAATAAACTTACATACGTTGATCATAAAATTTAAAAAGAATATTTTTATGCAGAAAATAATGTTTCTCCGGCATATGAAGGATTATTTTTCACATTCGAGACAGATTTTAGGACTGCATGATATAATACTTTTGAATATAAGTTACAAATATTCCGAAGTCATTATAATTTTAAAGTCATTATGTTTTAAATTTTATCAAAATTTTGATAAACTAATAATCCTCCGATTTTACTTCAATAGACCAAGACAATTTTTACTACAAATTACTTGTTACTTATTGATCATTAATTTAAAGTGATTTTAGGTATGATTGTAGGGATTCAATCAATCAACCTAATTTGATTCCAACAGACAATCATCAATTCTAACCACATGTTTTCTATCCACGTAGAGAGAGAAATTACTGCATAAAGATCATGTTTTCATACTCAAAATCATGATGAAAATTAAATGTGGAAGCGTACCTGGACTAGCCATAATGAAATGATGAAAGGTTGATGAAGATCAAGATTGATTCTATGATCTTCCAAGTGCAAAGCCTTATTTTCTTCTCTCAATTTTTTCTCTTTTGATGGGAATAAAGAGAAAAAGCGAAGCAAAACTTTATGTTCACTACTAGAAAAACCCGATTCTAAGTCAGTTATTCAGACCATGTTACGACGGTTTTCAACTGTCATTAAAGTTGGCGTCGTAAAATGTAACATATAATTTACGATGGTTCCCAAAATTGTTGTTGTAAGTGCTGAATACTATGACGATTAATTAGATAACCGTCTAAGTATATCTTACAAATTCACAATGGCTATAGTATAACCGTCGTAAATTCTCATAGCAAAAAATTACATACTAAGACGATTTTCCTTCAACCATCTTTGTATGTACATGATTTTACGACGGTTGTGATAAAACCGTTGTAGGTAGCATGACTAGACTTTGACATACTAAGACGTTTTCGCAGACCGTCTTTGTATGTTTTTCCATTTTACGACGGTTATTGAAATCGTCTTAGTATGTCGTGATTTTTTTTTTTCGTTTTTTGATGAATTTTTTTTATGTTGGTCTCTGGTACCTATAAATTAAATAAGATGCACATTATGTCAACCAAAAGTATCATCATGATTTTTAATATTTATAAAATCATTTATGTACATATGACAAGTGTGAAAAAATCATGGCCCAATATATTGGACCATTAATTACAATACAAAGATGTATGTATGTGTAACAATATTTGCTAGCTATTAACTATATTAAATTGAAAATAATTCAATTCATTGAACATATAGGCCTTTCTTAAGACTGTCAAGTCGTCGTAATCACTATGTAATTAAGTGTCGCAACAAGGATCCTGTGATACAACAATCTTCTGTAAGCACTGGGGATAGATGCCTCCTAGATTCAGTTATACTTTAATCCTCATTTTGACTTTCATCCTTGATAAGCTTGATCATGTCATCAATTCAAAGGATAATAATGGTAGGTTCAGTTGCAAACTAGGGAAATAAAAAAACTTCATGCTCATTCAGATGTGTAAGGAAGCTGTATATTGAATTGAACAACTGTTGATATTTAACTAAATACATACCTGAATAATTTTTACTTTCCAAATTCCAATTGGGAACTTGGTAGGTGTGATTAGGCACATTGATGACACAGAACATTGAACTGCGGATAACAACAGCAAATCAATGTTGTTGTCAACCACTTTTGACCAAATTCGATGCAGTAGCCATAATTTTAATCCATGTCCACAAAAATCTGCAGCAACTAAAAAAATCAGAATGTTGTCCTAACTTTTGGGGTCGAAGGACAAAGGTCTAGTCAAGTATGATATAGAAACTTATATAAAGGAAAGTTGGGTCACAAAAATATGCCCATGAAACGCAATCAATTCATACAAGTTGAACAAAAGATAGCTAGCCTAGCAAAAATGTTGGGTCAGAAACCATACTAGTGAAAGTGAACTTGACATAACATTTTGCCTTCATTGTAGTATAGATGTAACTAATGAACGAAAATATTTGTGTGTAGGTTTTGGAAAGTTTGAGAATCACTTCTGATTCGTGAAGAATCTCAAGTTTTATATTAGTTACTTCAAAATGGCATAAAGTTTATAGCATTTTGATTTTTTTTTAAGGAATGAATTTAGATTAAAGATAAATTATTAAAACTAGAGTCATTCTTAAGTACACATTTGTCAAACCTAAACTTCTTGCCATTGTAGCAGTTCTCTCACCAATGCATGCAACAAAATTGTTCCACTCTGAATCCCCTTTAAATAGAATTGACATATTGAATCCAAATATGATCAACTCTTTGAAGGTTTTAAATGGATATGAAATTATAGAAAATTGAAAAGGGAAAAAATGAAAAAGCAAAAAGAAACTCACCGAATACAAGATAGTGATGCAACTGTAACAACAGGGGCATCAAGTGCTATCTTTAGAACCGTATGGTCAACATGTTGAACTGTGAATCTATCATAGGTAGAAACCACAAATAGCCCACTCTAGTATAAAAGGACCAAATATACCTTCTTGTATGTTTAAGTTCTCAAGATCAAATGTAAAATATAGGAAGCTAGTGTCAAAAGAGAAGACTAACTTTGCTTCCACTGGCACAATAGATTCTGTTTCAACTCCAATGTCCTGTTCACTGTCTCTCAAGTGACATAAACCTTCAATTCCTATGCTCTTCTTTTGAATCCAACCAATAATGTACCATTTGATTTATGAGTTGGCCTGAAACAGAATCTTGGCTAGTGGAGAGTGGTATTCCGACTTTTCTTCAACCTGAAAATATTAAAATTTATTAAGTTGCAGAAATAGATTATACAGTATTGTATATGGAAAAAAAAATCTAAAATTTATCTTTATCATTTTTTAAGTTTTTAAGTTTTAGTTAACATCTGATAAAGTTTATAATGACAAAGTAACAAAAGTCCAACACAATTGATAATATGCTGACAATTTGATTCAAATTTGAGTTAATTCGAATTCACATATCACTCTCACACTTAATTAAAAAAAAAACTCCAAAACCGCTGACCAATTGCCATAGCCAACTTCAACAATATCATAATTCATTGTCATCTTTGTTTACAAGCTTTATTAAACCACATACGTAACTTGCATTGATAAATGACAACACCTCTGTGAGTGTAAGGGTCTGATTCTTTGCTGTAATTGTTCTAAAAAAATGCCTTTTGAGGGTTGTTAGCAAGGGCTCATAATACTCAGGGGAGCCTTTCTCAGGTATGAAACACCTGCTGAGGGTTGATCGGTTAAGGACATAACCTTCATATGGATACTGTCTTATGAGAGTTGTGCAAAGTTCAATCAACTCTTCACAAGTTTGCATGTTTGGCCACCATGGCTCATTTTTCTTGTTAGCATGACCAACCTCTACAAGTTCTTTCGAAAAGGCTTGGAGTTCAGTATCAGAAGCATAATGATAGTCCTCTATCAGAAGACGAATGCCATGTGGGGAAGCTGAATCCTCAATAGCCACTCTTCTAGACTCCTCTAGATAACAATCAAGGAAATATTAGTTAACATAAAAGATTAGGGAAAATATACTTTTGGTCCTGTATTTTTTGGTCAAACTTAGTCTTAGTATCTGTACTTTTAAATTGATATATTCAGTTAAATTTTGTATTAATTATTAGATAAGTGTTTTGCTACCTCCCCAACATCAGCATAGTGACCATGGAT